>NC_091799.1:81063030-81366060 GCF_041296235.1 Equus asinus
CCCAGGCAAACCCAATAGGCACATGTGAGCAGGCCTTCTCCTGAGTCCAGGCTCTGACCCTCGGAACCAGATGAAATAGTGTGCTCTCATGTTTCTCAGCGAGGGCTGTCTTCCCTGCCCTCTTCTCGTAACTGCACAATGATAACGATCCTCCATACTTTAATATGCAGATAAATTATTAACAGTGGGTTGTACCTTTTCCCAGGCTGTAAAAAGATGATTGGTTAGAGTCCCAACGTTCTCCTCATCACTGTAGAAATGTAGAGGAGGATGTCATCTCAGGCCACTTGCCTCTGAGACTCATAACAAAGATGTGTCAGGCTCCAGCCAGGAGCATAAGTGGGGTGACAGATGGCAGGAAGCCCACAGGTAAGAGACTTTGGTCACTTTCACCTTTCTTCATCAGTTTTGATTCTTTCCTTTCATCTTTCTTTTCTGGGACTGGAAATGGGCAGGGGGCGAGGGTATGATTAGGATGTCAGTGGTTGCACAAAGGTCTTAGGGAAAGCTCAGTGTTTTAATAAGTGAGGGGCAAGGAAACAGTGTGTTAACATACAGACCAACATGAAGGTCCACGCCACTCTAGACCTCAGTGTTCCGGGGAGAAAGTGTGGACCTGGTGTGCGAGCAAAGGTCAAAAGGCCAGCATGATAACACAGTGGCATGGTCACGTGACAGCCCAGTCCTGGGGAGGTGGGGAGGGGAAGCTGGGAGGGAATGAAAGATGCTGGAGTCAGGATGCATTGCACTGATATGGACTGGGGACATTGCCAGATCTCACTGGAAGGCAGAGAGGCAGACAGAGGCCAGCCAATGAACTGTGAAGGGCCACGGGAGTCCATGCCAGGATGAAGTCTGGGTGATTCGGGCTGAGTTTTTTTTTTTAATTTTTTTTATTTTAACAGACCTCATTTTTAAAAGCAGTCAGGTTTTATAGAAAAATTGAACAGAAATGACAGACAGTTTTCATATCCTCTTCTCCTCTACATACAGATTCCTCTATTATTAATGTCTTGCATTAGTGCGATCCATTTATTACAATGATGAACCAATGTGGATACATCAGTACTGACTTTAGTAGTTTACATTAAGCTTCACTCTTTGCGTTGTAGAATCCTATGGGTTTTGACAAATGGATAATGTCGTGTATACACCATTACAGTATCGTACAGAATAGTTTCACCGCCCTAAAAATCCCACGTGCCCCACCTATTCATCCCTCTCTCCTTTTCCCCTAAACCCCTGGCAACCGCTGATCCTTTTACTCTCTCTCTAGTTTTACCTTTTTCACCGTGTCATATAGTAGGACTCATACAGAATATAGCCTTTTCAGATTGGTTTCTTTCACTTAGCAGTATGGTTTTAAAGCTCCTCCACGTCTTTTCATTACTTGAGAGCTCATTTCTTTTTAGTGCTGATCAAGATCTTATTGTATGGATGTACCAAGGTTTATTTATCCATTTGAGCAGACTTGTCAGTGAAATAAAAGGCAGAAGCAATGGGAGGGGTGGATGAAGAGAAAGCGGCAAGGGCTACAGAACATGATAGAAGCAAGAAGGAGGAAGGTTTGGAGAAGTAGAAAAATAAACACGGATGCAGAGGCCTGCACTGGCCTAAGGCAGGGTTCTGGAGACCAGTGATCTGTGGAAGAGGCCAGCTCCTCACTGATCCCCACCAGGCCTTTCCTACTCCTACAGACAAAACCTTAAGAAGGCAGAAACCATGTCAGTTTCATCCTGAGAGCCGAACACATTGCAGACATCCGATACATATTTGTTGAACCAACTAAACCTCCAATGCCTTTTCTAAAGAGCAAGTTTGCCCAGACACCAGAAGATATGAAGCCCCTGAGATTGGCCAGGCATCTCAGACAGGTCTCAACTGCTCCCTCAGCTGAGCCCCTCCATGCCATGGGGTCAGGCAGAGCTTGCCTGGGACATTTACCTCCTCAACCAAGAATGCATCTCTCTTGCCACCATTTGTACCTGCCTTGTGAGATATTCTGTGGATAGAACCACAGCCAAACTATAGAGAGGCAGGCAAAACAAGGGAGATTAGGTCAAACTAACATACCAGATAAAAAGGAATTCTCACCACGGATTTGGAATCCAGCTCTCCATGAGCTCATTTTTCAACTCAATTACAAGGCAGCAGAATTAGCCCAAACAACCTTCATGGAATGGGAAGAGCTAACAGGGTGATTCAGCTAAGAAAGAGCTGTAAGAGGAAGATGAGCCAGGCCCTCCACATGCTCACACTGGGGAGGAAAGAAAGTCTGTGCCACAACAGTAGCAGTCCACATGTGGGAGCTGTTGGAGCCCAGCCGGAGGGGGGCAACTAACAGTCTGGTAGAAGTGGATAGCTCTCCAGGGGAGCTAGTAAGTCAGCTCAAAATTTGCGGGACCAATAGAAATTCACCAGTTGGAATTCACTAACTCAGTGCTGCTCCCTGGGCAAAAGAGTTTATCACCCAGACTTGTGTGTTGGTGGAAGGTCACTGCGTAAAATCAGGTCCTCTCCCAGGGTATGATACTGGCATTCCTTGTACCCATATCACTTTCTCTTGGTGTGATAAAAAGGATGAAAGAGCCCGATAAGATGATGAGGGTATTTTGCTTTGGGTCCGTTCGTATCCTACCCATGTTCGTGTTCATAGGACTTAAACAGCCAGCACAGGGCGGAGAGCTCTTGAGAATTTCTTTCTAAGGGAAAAGGACTGGTGGCTGCTTGGCCTGAAGGCTGTTTTGAACGATGGGGCTCATCCAGAGACACACATTTCGCTCCTTGTCCCCACTGTTGTATAACTAGAGGAGCGGAGAGAAGTGTGGACAGTTAATTAGATGCAGAGGGTAGAGGTGGGGGCATTGGGTGGGGCAAGGAGTAACTGCCTTCCCACCTTGAAGCCCCCTAAATGGCAAACCCTGAGGAAGGAAGACATATCCATGGGGGGCGAGGGGTGGTGGGGGAGGCCAGTGTTGATTCTGTGTGTTCCCAAGGCACTGGCCTCAGAGCTTCTTCAACCACAGGGGCAGCAGAGGTGGCCCAAACACCTCCGTGTAACCAGAAACACAAGCAGGGGAGAATCAGGCTCAAATGGCAGCATAGCATCTGCCTTGAGGACAGCTGGCCTCTCCTACCACACCAGTACCTGGCCATGTCTGCTGCACCTGGCCAGTCTCCAGGGTATTTCTTGCACAGATGGGACCCCAGAGAACTACCACTAAGTTCTCTGTATCCAAATATTTCTTTGAGAAAGATAGTGTCTGTGTCTCCGCACAAGCTGTCCGTTTTCTTGGGGCATCTGCTATTTGGGTGCTCCCCAGCACAGAATTTTCATCTTAATTACTTGCTCTTTTGCATTTGTCTCCATGTGGGAGGACTGCTTGTGGAAATTCAGGACAAAGTCCAACGTTTGGTCATAGTGGAGAGAAAAAGAAGGGACAGTGCTAAGCTTGGTTACTCTCTCCTGGGAATGGGCAGCACTCACCACACACATCTTCTCCCTCTCTCCTCCTCGCATTCACACTTTGTCTCCCTGGCTTTCCAGAACACTCTAGACTTGCCTCCTTTTTTCATCTTAGTCTACACCCTTCCTTCCCACCCACCCTGTTTCTTAGCCACAGACATTGAAGTACATCTAAATATCCACCCATAAGGAAGGTAAAACCTCAGTGAGGGGCCCCAGGGAACTAGGAAGCTAGGAGCTGGGGGAGAGAGGAGGACACAGAACTGAGAATGCAGAGGTTGGCACCAGCTCTTTCACAAGGAGCCCTGAATTTCGAGGGAGATTATAGGACTGATACTCATGACAGACCCCAGAGCCATGCCCTGACTGTTTATAATATTAAAATGGTGAATCATTTATTCATGTATTCTCTCCACAAACGTTGATGAGGCACCAATTATATGATGGAGTAGGCCTTGACAACACACAGATAAATGACATAAAGTCCTTGTCCCCAAAAAGCTTGTGGGTGACACTAGCACATGGACTAATAATGGCAATAATGTGTGTGATGAAGTCTATGGTCCTGAAAGACACTAAGGGAATGGTCTGCAAGAGAAAGCCCAGAACCCCAATGGGCTGATCTAGAAGAATTCATAAGGACTTCATGCCTGATCTGAGTTTCGAAGGTAAAGTAGGGAGGAAGGCACTGGATGGTATGTTCCCGGCAGGAGGAGCCTGAGTATAAGCAAAGGCTTGGAGAAAGAGGGGTGGGATTGGGGAACCAGGGTGTAAAGTGGCTGGACCCCTGCATGTGCAGGCTGGGGAGACGTGAGACCTGAGAAGGCAGAGCCACCTCAGATGGACTTTGAGGCCAGAAAGGAGGCTGAGGTTACGGAAAACTATGGAAGGCCTGTGGACAGGAGAGACATACAATCAGATTTGCACCTACAGAAGAAAAGTCCTGGCTGCAGTGTGGAGAACAGCTGGAGGGAACGAGACAGGAGACACGGAGAGCGCTTAGGAGGCTGTTACAACAAAATCAGCGAGAATGACGTTCCTTGGAAGGCCCTTTCTCCACACCTGTCCTCCTCAGACTTCCTGAAAGACGAGAAGGCAAGCCAGTGAAAAAGGCTTTCAGGAAAATAACTCATTCTTCAATTGCGTCGTTTTTGTGCTGTCAGTGACTATAATGGCTTTGTTTTACAGTCACTGTCGTGTAAATATTTCCTCCTGATAAAAGTGAGCTGTTTGTCCAATAACCATGCCTGCTTCTGCCCAGTATTTGCCCATCGCCAGGCCCAGGGTCCCAGCTGCCTGGCACATCCTCACAGCCTCTGTCGGGAGGAAGTTTCCTCTATGATGAGAAGCACAGAAACTCAACTGTGCTTCTAGGCTGGTTCTAACACAGGGTGGCAGAAAAAGATGAGCTAGGCTATGGCCTCACGAGGGAGACATCATGGACCACCAAGGAATTCATGTATTCATTTCTCTTTACCCCAGGACTGTGCTCAAATTAGCTTATGTCAAAGAAAAAACATTCAATTGTTTAGACCAAAACAGAATTATTTTTAAACACTGTATTTAAGAAGACAGGTTCTGAAACAAACTTCCTACCACATGTTAGCTATGTGGCATTGGGAAAGCACTTAATCTCTCTGTGCCTCAGTTTCCATATGTAATATAGGATAATTATATTGCCCACCTGTAGCAGTTTGCTGGGGCCACCACAACAAAGGACCAGAGACTACGTGGCTTAAGCAACAGAAATGTATTGTTTCACAGTTCTGGAGGCTAGTGATCCAAGATCAAGGTGTCGGCAGGGTTGGTTCCTTCTGAGGGCGGGTAGCTGCCTCTCACCTAGCTTCCGGTGGTCTGCTGACAGTCTTTGGTGTTCCTCAGCTTGTAGATGGATCACTTGATCTCTGCCGTCATCTTCCCAGGGCGTTCTCCCCATATGCATGTTTACGTCCAAATTTCCCTTTTTTGTAAGGACACCAGTAATATTGGATTAGAGTCCATCTAAGGACCTCATTTTGACTTGATTACCACTGTAAAGACCCTATCTCCAAGTGAGGTCACATTCTGAGGTACTGGGGGTTAGGACTCCAACATGTGAATTTCGAGGGGACACATTTCAACCCATAATACCACCTAATGAGAATTTTCAATGAGAATTAATTAAATGAATTAAATCTTGTAAACTAATGCCTGGCACTTAGAAGCTCCCAATAATGTTAGATCATGCTGGGTGTAAATTAAAAGCTCCCAGGTTAGTGGATGTCAGGGTTGAAATTGAGCTGATTTGCACCAGTATGGCCTGACCAGTTACTTCCGGCTTGTGTCTTTTTTTATTGGTCAGGGCTTATAACCATACCAGGTAAATATTTTGAATAACACACCTAGCTAAAAGGTGCAAGATGAGAAGAGGTCAACCCAATGAGGGCTGTGATTTTTCTTCCCCATTCTCCAGGCCATGTATACCGCACAATGCAAGTAGCCCCAGAGGGAACAAAACCACTGTCATTTCTATGAGAGAGGAACCAGTGAAGGCCCTGTCTTCCTGATGAGCCCACAAAAGCCAGCTTCTCCCTGTGGGTAGCTCGCTCACCTGGGAAGGTGGGGGCCCCACGCTGGGCCTTGGAGATGAAGTCAGCTGAATTGTGTCCTGGATGCACTGACCCCAGGCTGCTGGGGGAGCAGCTGACGTGAATAGAAGTGTTTGCTCACCTCAGTTCACTTCAGAATCAGCCCTTTAAAAAATAAATAAGGTGTGTTGATCTTTTGTGAGGATGGTTAAACAAATCAGGTGGCCCAAACTGAATTCCAGGTAAAGAGGAAACCTCAGGAGGCGAGCTGCTGAAGTCAGCAAGAGCTGCACTGGGGGACCCGGTGGCCTCTTGTAGAGCTTTCTGGGCACAGCAAGGTTCTTCTTCTTAGTGAGCCCCCGACAGCTCTTGGTGGCTGCCCCAGATGACTGCAGTGGCAGGGGATTAAGGAAAAAGCATGTGCCTGGGAGAGGAGGTAGCTAACACAGTAAGCCAAAATTAAGCTGAGCTGCCAAGGGAAAAATGATTGGGGATATATAGTTTCAACTGAGGAAGGTACCAGAAAGGATGTCGCCCACAGAGAGGCTTTGAGGGGGTGGGCTTTGCCCGTGACTGACCTCCTATAACCCTCATCCCAGAAACACTGACTTCCTGACCTCCAAGGCCAAGGCAAGGTCACTCTCTCTCATGCCCCTTGAAGTCCTGTGTCTGCCTTCACCAGGTAAACAGGAAGGCTTCTGTGCTTCAGTAGGAAAACCATAGACTGGGAGGCAGGATATCTGCTCTGATTCTGCTCTCCCAAAGCTGTGTGACCTCGGACAAGTAGTTTAACCTTTCTGGGCTCAGTTTTCTCATCTATTATTTGAGGCGCTTGGCATCATGGACTCTTCACGCTGAAAGGGATCTTAGGAATCCAGTCCAGTCCATTTGGCGGATAAACCAAAAGCTGAGGAGTTAAGTGAGTTGTTCACAGTCATGTGTTAATGAGGGGACAGGTACCTAGGACTCAGGTGTCCAGACTGCTACCTGGGACCTATTCCATTAACAGTAATGATCCCTCATCTGTTTATAGTGCCAGAGAGCTTACATCCACCCCTCGTAACAACCTTCTGAAGTAGTTATTATTATACCCGTTTTACAGATAAGGAAACTGGCTTGCCCAAGGTCCCCAGCTACTGAGTAGAAGAACCAGGACTTTGATTGCTAGTTTGGTGCTCTTCCTGCACACCAGCTAACTCGTTATCCTCAGCCACACACCACCTTGGGTGCCCCATTTTAAGCTGGCACAACCTCAGCAGGAACAAGTGTCTAATTATTGAGAGCAGATGGGCTCATCACAGGGGTGGGAGCAGGCAAGCAAGAGCACTCACTCTAAACAGCTGCAGAAAAGTGGTATTCGTCTTCCCAGTGTGAACTAGTTTTCAATAGATAAATGAGTTTTTAAGTAAGACAACTCTAGATATCTGACGTTAGAAATAAACTGTTTAATCAAGGGAGGAGCAAAATGAGTTAGCCAGGTGCCCTAGGGTAGGTGGGGTGGCAGCTGCCTCTTTGCTCCACAGTGAGGTTTTTTACTGGCTCTCCTGCCCTCTCCCTCTCTCCTTCATCCCTGACTTAAAGGACCTGGCGTGTCCTGAGTAGTGCCAACACCTCTCAGGGTCTTAAGGAAGAGCCGCTTCCTCAGGATAAACTGGGACCTCAACTGAGACGTCAATGCCTCCTCTGGGTGAAGAAGAGACAGCCTCTAAGATCTCTAAGATCTCTCCAGAGTGATTCTAGATTAAGTTCTAATCTAGACGTTGGGCTGCACCAGCCAGCAATACAGCAAGTCTTAATGACCATCAGGTCTATGTCACACTGGGGGAGACATCTGAGGTAAGGTTGTTTGTGCTTGTCACACTACCGTGCCCAGTAGAAATATAATGCACTAATGTGGTTGGGAAAACTTTCGTCCCAATCCCTGAACAGAAAGAGATTCTGAGCAAAAAGAGATGCAGCAAAATACAATCCTGAGTCCTCTCCTCCCCGACCCAGCCTCTCACCACAAGGATCAACAGGCTAGTCTTAGAGGCCCAAAGACACCACGTCAAATTGGAGACAACTGCCCTCACTCCACGATGAGCCTCCACCTCTAGTTCTCAGCAGTGAGTATGTGTGATAGAATTTTTGCCTTCCGCCAGTGTGGCTGCCCCTGCTAGGAGCTCCAAGGTTAATTATTAACAACTAAACAAATTCACAGTGAGCCAGGACTAGCTCTTGCTCTAAGGCTCATGTATTTTCTGGAAGTACGTTTCCATGAGGACTTCGCCCCGTTGGATTCCTCCTCAGGGCCCAGGACAGAGAGACAAACATTGGGCCTGTAGTTTCAGTTAGAAGAGACCCAAGTCAAGAAACCTCAGAGAACTCACTTGGAAGATTTTTCTAGGAAAGTGGAGTTTCCTGTTTGACCTCTCGACCAGACAGGTTTTGGGGAGAATAAAATCACATCACCTTAGAAGGAACTGGGGTAGTCTGACCTGACTTGGGGAGTATTTAAAGAGAACTTCATTCATTGTGCAAAATAGCTCTAAATGATGGCAAGCTCTTAGAAGATTCAATTTACTGGCTACATGTACCACCATGAAATTAACACATCCTGGAATTTAGATCGGAACGGCCGTGGGAATTCATTTTGTCCCTTCTCAGTGTGAGGGGGGCGTCTGAAGTTAAAGGAAGGCCCAGTCTAGAGAGCAAAACTAACGACTCCTAAGTCAGTTTGCTTGCTTCCCAAAGAGATCTGAGAGCCAAGGGTGCTTCATAAGGTCCTATAACAGTTGTTTCTCTAGAGTCCTTCAAACAGTTCTCTGAAGGTTTTTATGCAAAACAAAACTTTCCTTTAATGATATAGCACAATGGTGGACCTTGGCCTAAATCATGCCAAAATATCACCTAATCTAAACTAATAATGACACCTACATTTGCTGAGCATTTACTATACATGTGGCACTCTGCTAAACTGAAAATTAGCAGTCAGATGACTTACCTCCTAGGTGCCTCATGGGTACTTGTGTTATCTGGAAGATTGAATAAATACCTACAAAGTGCTTAGAACTCCCATTTCACCCATAGCCTCAGTGAGGCCCTGCTTTGGCTAAGTAGAACCAGGCCCTGCGAGGAAGGAAAAGAGGTCAGGTGCGGGCAGGGTTGACCTTATAGGTAGACACAATAGGTGAATGTCTATGTGGTGCAATGGCCCCCATGCCCATGTCTATTCATTCTAGTCCACCAGGTTCTTTTTTTTTTTTTCGTCTTGAAAGTTTAAGTGTGCCTCACTTAAAAGCAAATACTCTTCTGAGGGATAACCTTTTAATCAGCCAACCATCTTCAGGAATTCTTTTACATCTTCCCAGGAATCTAAAAGAGTGAGGTCATACAGGAAGGACACAAGAAAAAGCCAACCTTCTGTGGTTGCCTCAGATGGAATGCCTGAGAATTCAGGCCATAAGTAGAGATGGTCACTTGACTTCTAGTCTAATCTACTCCAGTGAGATTTTTCCTGTAAGAATAAATTGAAGTCTTCTTGGGTTGCCTTCTTTCAGGTGGGAAAAATATTTTGAAAACTCTTATACCCTGAATGAGTGACTTGGCAAAAGAAGATTGTGGGGTCCTTCAAATACCATGCCTGTTTGTTGTTTTTCTCAGAGACTTATGTCTATAAACCTGAGGTTTCAACACTTCACTCAGTTCTAGGCTTTCTGTCTAAATCAAAACGATCACATGGCCACATATTTATCTACAGCTGACCACAGACAAACCAATGCAGGACCAGGATTTCACTTGAGCTCTGTGGCCTTTCTCTGTGTGTGAAATGAAGACAAAAACACATGGAGCCTAAGAGACCCCATTTTTTGTGTCCTGGAGACCCTTGGCCTCGATTAAATTAAATGAAGCCAATGTGATGGGATCCTTGGGAGAAAGACTCAGGACCTGGGATCAGACCACACTTTCTGGCCGTGGACGGCACGCTGTGGGCCTGCCAGCTTTATTGAAGAACCTGAGGCTTAAAGCCAGGACTCATGGGAGAGTCCTGTACCCAGTTTTATAATGTACTTTTGACAAAGCGCATGGGCAACTCACAATGTGTCCGGGGGGTGGCGGGGAGGAGGACAGAGAAAAACACTGATGAGACCAGAGAAACTTGGGGAGGAATTACTTTTGCTTCCTGTGGAAGAGAAAGCCCCAGAGGAATGTGATGTCTGCCTACTCTTTAAAGGACTGTCATGTGGAAGAGGTAGAGGAGTATTCTGCTTTGTTCCAAATGATAAAACTAGGACCAGTGGGAGGAGACTGAAGGACAGCCAGGTTTTTCTAGCACTCCGAGCAGTCTGCAGTGCACAGGCACTGTGCAGGTTGGTTTCTTGACACTCCATGTGTTCATTCGGTGGCTGAGAAAGGGACACCAGGAGGGCAGGTTGAAGGGAATGCCTTCCCTTGGGTGGGAGATTGGACTAGATTACTCAGGTTGTTACTAACTATAAAGAATATGGTTTTATGACTTTTTTTTTAGGTGAGCAATAAAGGTGGCTTTATGGTCTCCATACTACACAAACTATAATTTCCCACATTAAATATTTCATGCTTGGAAACCCTGAGAAACAGGAAAGCTAAGAAGTTTGCAGGGTAATTTAAAAATACTTTCTGGTGCTGCAACTAGAAAGACCCACAATTAAAATATACAACCATGTACTGGGGAGATTTGGGGAGAAAAAAGAAAAGAAGAAGATTGGCAACAGTTGTTAGCTCAGGTGCCAATCTTTAGAAAGAAAAATACTTTCTGGGAGACCATTAAATCACAAAAGGCAGTTCATGGTGTGGGTAAGAGCATGGCTGTGGAGGCAGAGCCCCCAGGGGATCAAATCCTGGCTCTGCCCTCATCAAGCTCCATGAACTTGGACGGGTTACCTAACTTAGTTATGCCTTCACTTTTGCTGCTGTAAGATGGAAATGGTAACACCCACTTCCCACTCTTGTTGTGAGCCTGACATCAGTTAATGCACCTAAAACATTACAACTATGCCTGGCACATGGTGTTAGTGATGATTGTTCTAGGAGGAGAAATCATTATTATTTCTTATGTCCATGAGAGAATTAAACAGCATGGCATCAGCTTGCAATAAAAAGCTTGTATGTTTCTTTTGATTTGTGATATAATGAAATGGAAAAATTAAATAGGGCTGCTTTTTTTTTGTAATAAGGAACATTTTTAGGGGCCAATTCAAGAGAGATAAATCCTGTAAACAGAGTGAATGACAGCTGAATCCCATCAAGCAGTAGAAAAAATAGAGTCCAGTGATTTGGGGGTAGTGAAACGCAAGGAGAATGGAAGAGGCGCTGGGCCCCGGGGATCTGCACTGTTTCCTGTGGCAGTGTCCTGGCCTCTTCCCCAAGAAAAGTAAAAATCAAAGCTTCATCCAGATTTCTCATCTGCCTCAGTGCTGACAATTCAATAACATCTGGTTGACAACCTAATTCTATCTCCTCTAAATTTTTTTCTAACTATAAAAGCACATGTACGACCAAAGGAAAAGAGGAGGAAAAGATGCAAAAGGGCTTAGTTTTTCATCTTGATAATTGCCTGATAATTTGCACTGAGACGACTTGGGGGTCCAGGAGCCATTCATCCCTCATTTGGTCCTTAGAGTTTCTCAGGCTCTAATGACTTTAATGACTTTACTAAGTGGGCAGCTAATGAAAGAAAGAGGAGAAAGATCCCAAATGTCCCTCTCAGGACATATTACGCAGCTCTTGAAATTCTGCCTGTTCATTTGTCCCAATGAAATAGATAGCTGGGGAAATGGCAGAGGTCTCTTGCTGTTGAGCAAAATGTTCTCCATTTCTGGGAGGATCAATTTGTTTCCATATGAAATAAGGCAACTCTATCTTAACACCAAGTGATCAATTGCGTATGACAGGATGAGCTTATTTTTCATGCTTGCAATAAATACAATGACACTGCAGATAACTCTGGATGGTCTCTTTGGAAACCGGATGGTACCAAAAACCAGCATTTAAATTGGTTTCTTTCTCCTTGGATTGTCTATAACACCGGCATTATTTTAAAAATGCTCAGAACTATTAGGCTTCATTAGTGTGCTCTGGGGCACGATTCACGACATGGATAATATGCGCTCATCATTCACATATGCCCATCTCCTAGGACTCCTCCAACTGGTATGTTCGTGCCTATCCTCGAATTTTGAGGGAAGATGAAACACAAGCTAGAGTCAAGTGTGAGATGGAAGTTGTTTCTCCTGATTGACTTATTCTTTATTATTCCTTTTTCTTTTATTGTTTATGACGCTAGCAGTAAAACCTACCAGCATGGAAATCTATCCACTATATAGAACATTACATAACTTAATTTACAGAGGGAAAAATATTTCTGGCAGCAGTGGCACTTAACTCGAAGAGGCACTATTTGGCCAACTAACTATGGGACTTAGACTGAGGCAGAATCAGTGCTTCAGTTTCTCTAGGTCAGTTATGAGTCATTCTTTATTGAACTAGTTCATATATAGATGATGGTTCAACTCAGCAAAATTTTCTTCACATTTTCATTTGTCTGGAAGATTCTATATATTAATCTTTAAAGAATGCCCACAAAACCCTTTGGCATGAGATCATGGACCAGCATGTTAGGTTCATTCTCCCAGGTGGAAAATATGCCACCAAAAAAATTCAGTGGATGATGGTAGAACTTGGGTCTGATATAGTGCAACATCCTCAAAGTCTGCTCTTTCCCACATATGATAGCTTGTCAATTCTACTCAACAACATTTGAAGACCTTAAAACAGCTATCAGCTTCCATGGACGATCTCCAGAAAGAACCTGGAGAAACATTAAATGTGTGTGGACAAAGGAAGAGAATGACACAAACAACTTCTACATTCTATTAGCACACACAGAACCTGGGTAGTTGCCATGGGTCTCTTTCCCTCCTAAGAGCCTTTCTGCTTAAGAAGCCTTTAGGATCTATTCCCTTTAATCATCAAAAAGAAATTTAATGGGTTGGATTATTTTAGCTTCCATTTTATTCCTTACTTCACAAAGAATTGCACTTAATCTGTAAATGAGTTCTGATGTTATGAGAATTAGATACTGCAAATTGGTGTTATTAAACTTATTAAGAGAAGGAGAAGGACTCTTTTAGAAGACTAACACAGGCTGAGTGGCATCTCTCACTTAATAAGCGTCTGCCTAGAAATGTATCTGAACTTAATAGATACATTAAATAATTCAAAATTAATATAAGTGCACAGCACCTCTCCCACACAACCTTACTGAAATTAAGGATGCCAAATCCTTCTTCCTTCTTCTCTCACTGTTACTTCACCAGCTGGAAGTTATGGCTTCCCATTCTATTAGACTAACTAATAGCTAGACTCTAATGCCTGACTAATTAAGGTACAACCATGCCAGGTTTATTAAGAGTGACTTTGGTAAATTTTAGCCCTTAATGAGATCACTTTTGGTTAAATAAATAGAATGACCAGTGGAATTCCAATGTAAAAATTGTTGGCAGAGGTTAGCTGGTTGTTGGACGTTCAACTATATATCTCAGTAAATGTGTTAGAACAAATTTTCATTCCTATGGAACCTCAAGAATTGGACATTTTAGGACTTAACTGAATGTGCTGCTCAATACTTTTGCCCAAGGACATACTAACCAATGATATATTTTTAAATACCCATTATATGCCACTACTTTCAAAAACACTTTCAATCTTGAATTGAGGAGGTAGGAGATACATGCCTTCATTAAAAATTAAATCACTGTACCAAACAATATGCAATAAATGTCAAAATGAGGAGCATAGAGGAGTTCTGTATGAAATCGCTGTGTGACTCACCCGGGATAACACAGGCACTCCCTGAGCACTTGCAATGATAGTTATTTACCTGCTCCCTTGCTTGTTACTGTCCCACCACACTGGACTGGAAGCTTCATGAGGGCAGGGCCTATATCTTAGCTACCATCACAGCTATCTTATTCACTTGGCCTATGACTAGCAATCAATTAAAGATTATAGCATGGATGAAACCACACAGAGAAAGTAAAGATTGAAGCATGGGCAAAATCTTAACAGACAGGGATGTTTAATGACAGGATGAACAGATGAGCCAAGACATGAAGCAAGGATTAGCATAGCAAATATATCCTTTCATTTTCTCAGCAAACGTTTGCAGGCGCCTCACCACGGGCTTGGTACTGTGTGGGCACTATGGGTACAAAGGTGAAGAAACACCATTCCTGTGGAGAGGAGAGATTTTGAGAGCAGCCTGGATGACGTGAGGTGGAAGGGGGCCGGCTGGGATCGGAAATGGTCAGGATTGGTGTGCTGTGAGGAATACAATTCCTTAGGTATGAAGAGCCTTCAGACTTTTGTCCTGAGATCAGTGAAAACCAGCAAAAGAATTCAAATTAGGGAAGGTGAAAGAGTCAGAAAGGTCTCAGAAGTTCCTATGACATCCTTGTCAGGAGACGGTTCATCACTGATGAAAACCTTAGCAAGGTGGCACACACTTTAAGAACTAATATCTCAAAACTTAGAAAATGAGATATATTTCCACACAGTCAGAATTTCCAGGGATGGATTATATTTTCACTTTTATTGTTTAATTTTTACTTAATTGGTATATTAACATTATCAACGGTGCTTTGTAATTTTTTCATAAATATCCTTTGTTTCTTTACATATGATAATGCTAAGAAGCTTTGGCGAGTTGTTGAAATTGGTTTTAACATATTCGTAAACAAAAATCTTTCCTAGCAAACTACACTTACATCTCATAATACAGTTCAATGGTATAATGGGACTTAGTCATGCTAAACTGATCATAGAGCAAGCTTGGCTAGAATTCATCTGCTCCACTACATTTATGTAAAGTCAGACATTTTAATAACTAACATCAGTGACTAAACCACCCCGTCCCTATAATGTTTCCTATGGAACATACGGTGAACATTTTGCATTTATACATACAGCTGGATTTTAACAATGTGTATTCTGGTTGCAAGATAGTTCCTTCATAGGCCATAAAACTATCTTCAGGCACCATGAATCATGCAAACTAGAGCTAATGGCACAGATGGTTGACTCTTGATATGAGGTGTTTATGACACATAAGAGCCAAACATATTCGGCTTCTAAGGGCAAATGAGAAGTCAAAGAAGATCTGAGTGCTTCTTAATATCAACTTTCCTAAAGGCTTAGTTTGCGACTGAGAGGCAAAAATCTGGTTTCAAAAACGTTAAACTTGGAATAGTAAAAAGACAAATAACTCAATTAAAAAATAGGCAAAGATCTGAATAGGCCTTTCTCCAAAAAAGATATCCAAATGGCCAATAAGCACTTGAAGAGATGCTTGACATCATTATTCAATAGAGAAATACAAATCAAAGTCACAGTGAGATGCTACTTTATACCCACTAGAATGGCTATAATTGAAATGACTGGCAATAGCTTGTGTTGGTGAAGATGTGAAGAATTTAGAACCCTCATACTCTGCTGATGGACATAAAATGGTGCAGCCACTTCGGAAAACAGTTTGGCAGCTCCTGGAAAAGTTAAACGTAACAGTATCATATGACCCAGGATTCTCATACGAAATATAAATCCCCAAATACTGAAAACAGATACTCAGACAAATACTTGTACATGAATGTTCATAGCAGCACTATTCACAATAGCCAAAAGGAGGAACCAGCCCAAAAGTCCATTGATGGACAAATGATGAGGGTTTTTTTGAAGCAGATTGGTATAGTGAAATCAGTCATTGAGTTCAGGGAAAGGTATGAAAAAAAAATTGTAACTGAGAAAAGTTATAAGCAAAGAGATGGATGAGTCAAAGAAGACTGGGAGAGAATTAGATGATAAAAGCACACACAGTGTGTGTGTGTGTTTGTAATATATGTGTGTACATATATAATATTATACCTTATATATTATAATACATTATCCATAAATATATATTCAGGTGAGAAAAATTCTCAGAGAATATCCAACAGATCTTAACAATAGTTGTCCCTTTTAGTGGGATTTCAAGGTGATTTAAATACTTTTCTTCCTTTTGCTTCTCAGTATTCTCTTACTTTCTGTGCAATGATGATACAATAGTTGAATAATAACAAGAAAGTGAGTGTGGAAAACTCCGTTTTCTCTGCCTGCCATTCCACCATCCCAGGGAAGGATTTCTAGATTGTTTCATAAAAATGAAACCCTTCCCTCCGAAAGGTGTTGAATTTTAGCAGCCAACATCTACGTGGACGTCCCTGGAGAAGAGGACCTTGATAAATTAAACCACAGAAAGGATGGGAGGAGTGGGAACAGAGGAGTTAGAGAAAGTTAGAATAAGGCCAAAAGGGTTGAAAATTTTGGGGGCGAATGGGAGATAAGACAAGTTTCGCCAACCAGACAAGTTTTTTCAAGGCTCCATTTTCTGGAGACCACCTTAAGAACAATCGCAACAACAAACCAAACCACAAACCAAAAAAGATTCAAAAGAAATTCCAAACCCCACAGCATAAATATCAGAAACTTTTTTCTGATCCACAAGGTTAGAGCAAAAATCAATTTATTACATTTTTCACAGAACCATTTCCTGAGCCAGAACTCATTTCTGCTTAAATAAAAATATTAACACTTTCTTCTGAGCAAATCAAGCCCAATCTATCACCCTAGAAGAGAAAGTGCATCTGGCAGTAAAAACAGACAATAAGTCTCCACTGCTCATCCAAGGTAGCAGGATCCATCCCGTGTGTGTGCAGAGAGAGACCTCCCGCTGCTTCAGGAGCTGAGGAGGATGGAGTGTCTCCACAGCACAGGGGCCCTCCAGGGAACAGGGCAATTTGAGAAGGACTTGGTAATGAAACTCTTTAAAAGGTGTGAGTAGAGGATTCAAAACCACAGGAGAATTCAGTTTCAGGACTAGCAACTGCAGGAGCACCCTACGCTGAAGGGGCAAGGGTGGGAACAGTTACCTCAACTCCAGAAGGCGAGTTGTGTAGATAAGGCCACCTTCAGAGAGGCAGTGACCTTCAGTCAGCCCAAGGAGACCTCACAGTAAGGCAGCAGGGGGATAAAAGCCCCAACAGCCCTCTTTCCCTCCCTCCAGTCTCTTACCAAGTCTATCTGTGGGCCAAATTCACCCTGGAAGTCAGAAGGCAAGAGAGCCATGGATGCAATCCATATAGTTCAGAGCAGGAAGCAAGGGGGTCGGGGGAGTGCAGTGGGGAGCGGCAGCGGGAAGACATTCAGCACAGCAGGTCTCCGAGCTCTCAGCCCTCTCACGATTGCCAGCCCAGTCATGATTGCCGTCCTTGTAGTAGAGACTGAACGTGCACTGTGTCCTGCTTTGAGCATTTAAGTTGCCTCCAAGGTAAAGAGCCTGCCTTGAGTCTGGAGGGGCACGCACACACTTTCTGAAGCTGTAAGGTTGGTGCTGTCATCTCCCTATGGGTTTAGATATTTTAGGGGCTCGCTCCTCAAAGCCACCTCAGCTCCTCAGCTCCTCATGCTAACCTGATTGCTGTGGTTGGGGAAAAAGAATTAGTTTGCTTTCAATATTGACATAACTTATTGAATATATGAGTCCTTTGTTCTTGACCATCATCTGCTCCTGACTGTCCACCTGCATAAGCCCAGGCCTCCTGGTGGACCCCTTCACTCGATGCATTTGATGAATAATGCTTCAAGTATAGTCTCACCAGCATGATCAGTTATTCTCCTCAGATTCAAATTTTTCAATCAAAATCCACAGCATACACTCTGCTACTTACATTGCAGCATGCTCGCATCTATCCTGCCATTTCAATTTGGGTGATTTCTTAAATGATGAATTATGGGATCACGATTACATGTTCTCAATGGAACCTGCATGAAACAGCTTTCCTTAGTGAGATTCTGTAACACCACGCCGTAGGAAATTAGGTGGCAGCATCCAGAAGAATACTCACCCCATCACAGAAACCAAGCCTAGTACCAAAATGGTAGGCAGCACACAGGAAACTCATGCTAGAGATGAATTCAGAGAAGTGCCTCAGTTGTTTCCGTTTAAGAATGGTAAATGCAGACTATGCAAGCAAAACGGCCACCTCAAGAGATCGTGACGTATAGAAGTGGAGAGAATTCCATACCATCTGATGATTTTGGTCATTCAGTGAATATTCAGTGATGTCTAAGAGTTGTGTGATAATTCAGAAAGTCTTGGGTAAGAAACAAGGTGGAAGCTAATTCTAGTAGGTGGTGGTAAATCAATAATCGGTTAGAGTTCTTCTACAATATTTCCTCATAAGGATCAGTGCTAAAGTTGTTGCAGTGACATATAGCCCTCCAAGATTGCAATGGTCAGATAAGATAGACTATCAGTGCCGTGGGGGTATGTGAAACATGGGCCCTTGGTGGTCAAGCTCTTCGAAGCGATCCGTTTCACACTATCATGAATTCATGTCTTCACTATTAGTTTACATCATTAGAACACTCACTGCTCCAAAGGCATTTTCTTGAGATTTCCTGGACCATTCTAAGCAACCAAAAGCTGGTGTGCAGAAATAATTTTTTTTCCCAAGGAAGATTAGCCCTGAGGTAACACCTACCAATCTTCCTCTTTTTCCTGAGGAAGACTGGCCCTGAGCTAACATCCATGCCCATCTTCCTCTACTTTATATGTGGGACACCTACCACAGCATGGCGTGCCAAGCGGTGCCATGTCCGCACCTGGGATCTGAACCAGCGAACCCCAGGCCACCAAGAAGTGGAACGTGCGAACTTAACCGCTGCACCACTGGGCCGGCCCCAGAAATTAATATTTTTATCTTGACCCAACTACCACACTAAGATACTCATAAGCATGAACTATGTTTTTGCCTTACTGATAAATTAATAAAGAAGGCCTTGAATATCTAATAAAATAAGACCTCCCCACAAGCTACACACACTTAGATTATGGATAATAGAGGTAAATGGTCAGGTAGAGACTCTGATACACTATCAATCTACTTTGACAAGCATTCATGTCCTGTCTTGGATCATTCAATTCCTTGTTGTTTTGGCTGAAAGGAAAGTCTGTACAAAACTTAGCATTACTCAAACTAATAAGAAACTGACTAGCTACAGTCACTGCAAAAAAATCAGCCTAATTAGGAGACCGCTAATCAATTATTGATTTACCACCACTCGCTAGAACTGGTTTCTTAATCATCACTCAGTGAACAGTTCTCAGTCAAGCACTTTAGAAAGAGAATTTATTCTGCCCTGCAATCATCCAGAGCTTTGTGAAGATCCTGCTTTCCAGGATTTGAGGTGTAGGATCCTGGTTCACTGACAGTCTAATCAGGATGTGAACAGAGGATGAACTTGTGGGCTTATATTAAAGCCCTATATCAACAATATTTATTAAGTGAATAAAGGGAAACGTAAAATTGGACCTTGTAGCATCATTTCATCAAATCTGCAGTATGTACAATCCATGATGTAGCCACCCCACAAATCAAACAAGATCTTCATACTCTCAGGGATACTTAATTGCTCCATATTTTTCTTTCACAAAGGACAACCATTGCTTAGCCTTTTCATTGCTTCCCTTGGGATGAGATATTTTCATTATAATTCAGTTCAAATATTTCTAATATCCATTGTGATTTATTCGTAGACCTACGGTTTTTTTGTTTGTTTGGTTTTGGTTTTTTGAGAAAGATTAGCCCTGAGCTAACATCCACGTCAATCCTCCTCTTTTTCCTGAGGAAGATAGGCCCTGAGCTAACATCTATGCACATCTTCTTCTACTTTATATGTGGAACACCTGCCACAGCATGGCTTGACAAGTGATGCGTAGGTCTGCACCCAGGATCTGAAACAGCGAACCCTGGGACACCAAAGCAGAATGTGCAAACTTAACCACTGTGCCACCAGGCCGGCCCCTATGGGTTTATCAAATGTACATGTATTGCTTAATTTACAGACATTTGGGGATTTTCTAGTTACCTCTCTGATATTGATTCCTAATTTAATTCTACTGTGGTCAGAAAGCATCCTCTGTATGATTTCAACCCTTTGAGATTTCCTGAAATTTGTTTTACGGCCTTGCACACAGTCTATCTCACTGGATATTTCAAGCGCACCTGAAAAGAACAAGCATTCTACATTGTTGGCTATACTGTTCTATACATGTCAATGAAGTCAAGCTTTTTAATCATGTTATACAAACCATCTATATCTTTACTAATTTTTATTTGCGTTTTTAATCCGGTATGAAAATGATATGCTCTCTCCTATTATTATGTATTTGTCCATTTCTCCTTTAAGTTCTGGAAGTTTTTGCCTTATACATTTTGGAGCTATGTATAGATTTTTATTTCCCTGCTGAATGGAGCCTTTTACCATTATGAAATGTCACTCTTTATATCTAATAATACTTCTTGCATTAAATTCTACTTTGCCTGATGTTAGTTATAGCTACACCAACTTTCTTCTGACAAGTGTTTTGATGGTCTATCTTTTTCCATACTTTCATTTTCAACCTTTCTGTGTCCTTATTATCTTATAATTAAAGTATTTAATTCATTTACATTTAGTGTTATTACTGAGTTTATGTAACTCTGCTATCTTTATATTTGTTTTCTTTTGTCCCATCTACTCTTTGTTCCTTTTTTAATCTCTTCTTGCCTTTTTAAAAATTTTTATCAACAATTTCTTATTATTATTCCATTTGTTCTTTTTCTTACCTTGTTAATTAGGCCTCTGTTTTAATTCTTTTAGCGGCTACCCAAAGATTATAGCATGCATCTTTCACTTATTACAGTCTACTTTGTTAGTATTTTTATTCCTTCCTAGGTAATCCAAGTAGCTTACAACAACTTAATGCCATTTATGACTCCTTCAACACAGTGTGTTATTGGTATGCATTTTGATTCGATATATATTGTTAAAACCATGACGTTATTATTGTTGATGTTATTGTTTTAAACAGTCAATATTTATTTAGATTTACCCAATATTTGCCCTTTATACTTACCTTTCTTCCTTCCAACAGTACATGCTTCCACCTGTGATTGTGTTCTTTCTGGCTATAGAACTCCTATTAGTATTTCTTTTAGTTCAGAGCTTCTGGCTATGTATTTTCGCAGTTTTAGTTTGGGTTCACTTCTCTGTGGTTCCCTCACTCCTAGATTATTGCCTTTCAAGACTCAGTCACCTTGGCAGCCCCAACCCAGTAAGACTGCCTCAGATCCCAGTGCATTTTATTTTATTTCACATCTATTCTCACTCCAAAAATTGCCAAATGTCTCACAGAGGCCAATATGAGAATCACCTCAGTGTACTTCCCTTCTCTCTGGGATCTTGGGTCCCTCTGATTGACAGCAATACCTTTAAAGAATCGGTGATTATCTATAGGTATGCATAGAGATATGGATATAGAATACCACAAATAGTATACATATATATATATATATATATTTGTAGTTGTTCTTAGCAGCATTTTAGTGTGAAATAAGCTACTCCATCTCAGCTAGAGCTGAAGTAGAACTTCTCTTCTTAGGGAAAATGATTTTGTAACCTTGCATTTGCCATCATAAAGACATTCTTGAAGTCAGGTTATATGGATTCACAAGATTCTCTAGCATACACAAAAGACAGATACCAGTGTTTCTTATCATATGCTTAATGGAGTATGATGGGAGCCAAGCTTAGCCACAAACTGCCAGATGATACTGAGATAACAATGATTACTACTCAAAAACAATATAACAAAAACAACACAATCCACAGGAGAAAACAAACACAGGCAATTAATAAAGAGGTTTCTACTCTTATTGCAGGGATTGTAAGAGTTGTATAATATCGCCGTTATATTTGTGCCTTGCAAGTTATATTCCTTGAAGGCCTCTTGTGAGAATCTTTATGCAGGAATAAGTCTACCCTCATTTCTTATGCCTGTACACACAAAGTATCAGAGCTTTGTCTCGTACTTCTCTTCAAGATTGAAGGGAGAACTTTAACTGCTAATGCTCTGAACATCTGCAATAACATATCCCAGGATCTTAGCTAAATCAACCCAAAGACTCGCCCATCCAAGTTGATTAAATCCCCTGGTTAACTCTGTGGACTACCAAATCTAAGAGAGTGTGGGAGAGGAAGAAAGTTGAGAAAAATCAAGACTATGCTGTTGAGAAAGCAAAATATTCCCCCATTATTATCATGAATTATTTTCCCCGAGTGTCTTTTATGAATATACAGACCATACTATCCAAAACAGAGCTGAATGGGGCTGGAAAATGATTCCAAAATTGAAAAGACTCAAGAAAATTGTAGCACATGCCAGACTATCTAGAATTATCCACCATGAGACATGACCATGAAGCCTTGGACAGTAATTCATATTCATTGTGAAGAACTATTCCAAGACAAATACAGAAGAAATGATTGTGGAGGGCTCCATCTTAAAGTGTCCCAAGCATATCTTGTTCCATTTGAACAATCAGAACTCTGGATTATTATTTACAACACGTGAATGCTAATCGGTATCATTTCCTACCATGGACCTACATGTATTGAAGCTGTGTTTAAGAAATGTGTGGATAGAAATCATTACCATCAAGCAAATGGTCATATTGGAAATGTTGTCCTGGTGGAGCTTGGCCAAGGAGACTGACCATTAACAAGTTCCAGGTTTCTCCTCTCCCAGAACGTGACTCCATTCCGTGTTCACCAGCAGGATTCAGTTTTGCTGAAATACTCATGAAGCAGCACTGTCTTAATTTGTCTTAGCCATTTCCCACCAAAGTTTCGTACAGATTAATCAGAGGGCCAATCTTATGAAGGCACATGGGTTGGTGATTTTACCCCTTTTGAGATTTTGTTACTTTTTTCCCCCTAATAGGATGCTGCAGTGATTTGGGCGGGGGCAAGGTGGTGGTTGGAGGAAGAGAGGAACGCATGGAGAAAGTCATCCCAGAATAGTTTTTGCCCCATTAAAAGACTGTGACTAAAGTCTCTTTGAGTCTCTAAGTCCTCACACTGACTAAGTCAGGAAATGTGGGGTTTATGAAAGTTTGACAGGTCACCAATTAACAAACATTTCAAACATAACGTACAAAGTAGACTCCTTATGTCTATTTCCCTAGTACGTGAACCACCCTCAATCCAGAGACTCAAACCAGAAATTTCGGAATCATCCTTGATCACTGTCTTTCCCACCCCCTATATCTATTC
Organism: Equus asinus; assembly: GCF_041296235.1. Taxonomy (NCBI): domain Eukaryota; kingdom Metazoa; phylum Chordata; class Mammalia; order Perissodactyla; family Equidae; genus Equus; species Equus asinus. The sequence continues at coordinate 81,086,275 of NC_091799.1, forward strand.
CATCAGCAAGTCTTATCATCTTCATCCCTAAATATCTCAAATCCCACCTCTCCTCACCAGTTCTGCTGCTACTGCTATCATCACGGCATCCTCTCTCTGAGCTGGACTTGGTCCTCCAGTAGTTTCCTCCAGGAGCCTGGTCCCACTGCTTCCGTCATTCTTTCTACCCTCTCTCTCCACTCCATCTTACACACAGTTGCCAAAATGATCTGTAAAAAAAAAAAAAAACAAGAAAGAAACTATATTATTAATTAAAACCTTTGTGGCTTCTCAATGTACTTTGAGTGCAAGCACTTTTCCAGTTCAGGGCGTTTTACACTTGCTGTTTCCTCTGCCTAGAATGCTTTTTTTCTAGCTCTCAAGCAGTTGACTCTTTTCCATTCTGATGTATCAGCTTACATAGTTCAAACTCACACAGCCCTTCCCTGGCCTCCCATTAGTAAACTGTCCTTGGCTTCATTGGGTGCCACAATACCACATTTACTTTCTCCTTGGAACTTACCATTGTCTATCATTGTTGTTTCATCAGTAGGTTTATTTGTTTTTTGTCTGTGTCCCACACTAGAACGTAGGCCCCACGTATCAGTTAACTGGCTGTGTAAGTTTCCATTCTGTGGTTTATATGTTCTTTGAGTACTAATCATGTCCTTAGTAAACCCAATAATGGAGGCAGCCAAGGAGATTGGACAGTAATTCATGTCCATTTTGAAGAGTTATTCCAAGGCAAAAATGTCCTAGCTCCAGATAAAAATGGCTCAAAATATATCTAGCTTCATCTCAAACCTCAGTTTCAATAAACAGAGCTTCCAGCCAGATATTTGCAGCATATGAATTGCCAGAGCTTCTTAACAAGTGGAAACACAGCGCGTCTACATTTACCTGGGTTGCATTTGAGCAACGACCAAGTCTGTCCATTCATCACAATGCCCCTAGTACAATGCTTCCATATAGTAAGCAATCAGTAAATAGTTGATGCAGGCATGAATGAACTTCTCAGGAATGCTAGAGCCGGAGAAACTAGAAGTTTAAAAAGTTAGGAAACTTTGGCAGTTGAAGAGCATTAGTAAATTATTATAAACATTCTTTCATATTATAATAGAAATCTGTGGTTCGATTTACATGTAAGATTTTAGGAATACATATGCTTCATGTAGTCAAATACATCCCCAGGTAGCATTTACCGTGTCTCTGGCCTTTGCCTTACAAATTTGACTCTGACAGTGCCAACCTTGAACAAAACCAAAAGGAAGCACAACCCGCACTCCTTCAGGGCATGTTCATCTTCATATAATCCCTTCTTTTATGTAGCCTCAAAGCACAGTTCACTTCATCATCATCTCAAATCCTGGCTCCTCCTCAGGAAGTGGTGTTCATCATGATACACTGGGTCCCAGTGTTCAGGTAAAACAAATCCCACACCATTCTGGCAGGCTTGCCAGAAGGCTCAGGGCTTTGCTTGTTGGGGATTGCCAATAAGACCAGAAGACTCCAAATTGCAGAGGAAAGTCTGATCCAACAAGACCCACTGGTTTATGGCATATAGGCATATAGGAACATATATGGTATATAGGCATGTTCACTCCGGGTGCCCACTGGAATATATCAATGCACTCTCTTCCCATTCACATGGCAATAATTCCTAAGCATAGTTAATCATTTCCATTACAAACTGTCAAAATGGAGATCGGGTAGAGGAAACTGCCTGGTGGAAGCAGAGACCTGGCGTATGGAGAGGGAGAGTCTGAATCCAGTCCTACAACTGGTGTGCGGCTCACCCTGGGAAGGTCACTCCCCTTCCTGGGCTCCCTTTCTTCATCTGGAATATGAAGCTACTGGACAAGCTCATCTCTGAGATCCTCCTCAACTCTGACCCTCTTTGATTCGAGAAGCGTATTCTGAGACTGCAGTCCTGAGCAACAATCTCCTCAAAGGGTTGGGTGTGTAATTATATACTTAGGATTCTTGCAACGTTTCATAAGGTAGGAATCCAGTGAAATTCATTTTTATGCTACTTTTGTATTCCTACTTATTTTGAAGGGAAAAATCCTTGTATGCACTTCTTCAAAACATGATGAAAAATATGAAAAATGCACCCTAAAGGTCAACAACCTCCTTTGGTTAAAGACAAGGTTGGGTAAAATGAATTTGGGCTATTCCAGCTTTGTGGTTTGTTTTTGGAGCTAATCTTGAATTTAAGATCTTTTGTGATCTATCAGAAAGGTAAAATGAAATTAAAGCTTACAAAATAGTGATGCTAAGATAGATATACTTTATTTTGTGCCACACTTAAGTAGTAACCAGAACTTTTTCCACTACAATCATTAGCAAGCCTGTTGTTACTGGGGAGGATAAAAGATTGGCAGTTTTTGTGACAAATGTTAGAATTAAATGCCCAGAACTTTTCGTTATGCACAACACTCATTGGGTAAGTGACGGCCGTTTATTGTTACTGCGTATGGCATCCACAGAAGAATATGATAAGGTGCTAACCACAGCAGCTCAAGGTTTTTAAGGCCTTAAAAAATTGGCTTTAGAAAGTATCACCTTTGCTAAGTGAAATAAGTCAGAGGGAGAAAGTCAAATACCATATGATCTCACTCATAAGTAGAAGATAAAAACAACGACAAACAAACACATAGCAATGGAGATTGGATTGGTGGTTACCAGAGGGGAAGGGAGACAGGGGAGGACAAAAGGGGTGATTAGGTTCACATGTGAGGGGATGGACTAAAATTAGTTTTTGGGTGGTGAACATGATGCAATCTACACAGAATTCGAAATATATTATGATGTACATCTGAAAGCTATATAATGTTATAACCCAATATTACTGCAATAAAATAAAATAAAAAAATAAAAAGTATCACCTGGCAAACTTTAAGCTTTCCCTTTCTCACGAGACTTTTAGAACAGGAATAGAGTCAACAGCGTTCTAAGGATCACAAGGAAAAGATTCTATCACTTGCAAAATTATCCTCTGTGCAAGTTTGATTTTCCATCATGGATATGGGCTGCCAAGTGTGTTGGCCCTGGCCAGATCTTCATTAGCCAAGTCAAGAGGACAGTCGAGGCATTAATCCAGATGATCCCAAGTCAGTACAACCCCCATCAGAAAACAAAAAGAAGCTTGCCTGATGAAGCTAGGAGCCTCACCTATTAGACAGGGTTAAGGCATCTTCTATGACTTACACCATAATCAGATATTTTCAGGACAAAACATTTGGCAAGCTGGATACCATTCAGCCAGTTTCTTGGATTTTCGACTTCACTTTGCTTCTGTAAATATTCCCACTATTTTGAAAATAAAGTCCTGTAGATAGAGTTGTGATTTTGGGGATCAGAATGCCTCTTAAGGGTGTAGTACTGTATTCTTTTGTGGAACGATGATCCTGCAGGGTCCCTTCCCCATCATTAAGCTGTGGTCATGATGAAGGGCCATCCAAACCATCTGGCCCATGCTTTTGAACCAGCATCAAGCCTTTGTGAGATCAAATCATTTTAGAGCTGGGGGCTGGCCCCGTGGCCGAGTGGTTAAGTTTGTGCGCTCCGCTGCAGGCGGCCCAGTGTTTCGTCGGTTCGAATCCTGGGCGCGGACATGGCACTGCTCGTCAGACCACGCTGAGGCAGCGTCCCACATGCCACAACTAGAGGAACCCACAACGAAGAATACACAACTATGTACCGGGGGGCTTTGGGGAGAAAAAGGAAAAAAATAAAATCTTTAAAAAAAAAAAAATCATTTTAGAGCTGGAATCAGCTCTATAATAAGGGACAAGAGGAAAGAAACAGGGCCCTAAGGAGTTAAATCACTTTCTAGATCTAAACAGGTAGTGGGGCATGAAGCCAGGATGAGAACGCAAGGTGCTCCTTCATTGTATCATTATGCCCCTCTGATGGCTGGCGAGCGATAGCAATATAAGTCACAGCCTTGGAAGAAAGATCTTTGTAGAGTAGGCATAAGCAAACTATTTTTGTCATGGGACAGATAGTAAATATTTTTGGCTTTGTAGGCCATGTGGTCTCTGCCACAACTTCCCAACTCTGTCATTGTCATGTAACAGCAGCCACAGACTGTATGTAAGAGAATAGGCATGGCTGTGTTCCAATAAAACTTGTTGAATGAATACTGAAATATGAATTTCACATAGTTTTCAAATGTCACAAAATAGTATTCCGTTTTGGATTTTTTTCAATTATTTAAAAATGTGAAAACCATTCCTAGCTCATGGTGGGCTGGATTTGCCTACCCCTATTGTAGAGTCACATATCTTAGCCCCTGAGGGAATTGATTCTGTGTCCTGGGTAATGTCCATCCTCTCCGGCTCCATTCCATACCCCAGAACCTCAAATCTCGCTTTTCCTCAGTAGAGGGGCTGTCGTCTTAGACTATGAAATTAGGTCACTTTTACATTTTACCTCTGAAGTGCTTTATTTAATAAAAGTCATCCTAGGTATGACTAAAGTCACAAGTTCACTTAGAAAAGGATCAAAGGGAAGAATTCCTTCTGACAAACAGAGACCCAACTACAAATGCCAGTTCTGTTGTTGGTGAGCGTTGATGTCTTGGATTGCACTTAATAACAGAGGGCAAAAAGAGAGTATAAATGTGCTTGTTAACATGGCCTTAGTGGAAAATACAGAAAATGCCCAAAACTCCTTGCTAAGATCCTTAACTACACGTTCGTGGTGAAAGGAAATACTTGGGTTTGTGTGTAAACAACTGCCTCAAGGAATTTGCCACATTCCTGGGGTCAGTGGAGTTCTAGTGACCCATTCCTTGGACAGATCTCGTTGGTTTGCTAACTTAACATAACAGCCAAGCATTCCCTTGAAATTCAAGGACCTTCTCTCCTGCTGACACTGTTTATTTCTATCAGTTGGGTGGACGGCCCTCTGGGAAAACTTTCTAGTTTTTTTCTGGGTTGAGAATAAGCAGATGCAGCCTGTGGTTTTTCTTTTCTTTTTTTTTAAATTATTGTATTGAGGTCATAATGGCTTATAACATTGCGTAAATTTCAGGTGTACATTATTCTACATCAGTTTCTGTAGAGACTTCTCTGTGTTCACCCCCAATAGTCTAGTTTTTGTCCATCACCATACATATGTGCCCCTTTACCCCTTTTGCCCTCTTCCCACCCCTATTCTTCTCTGGCAACCACTAATCTGTTCTCTTTTTCATGTGTTTGTTTATCTTCCACATCTGGGTGAAATCATACAGTGTTTGTATTTCTCTGTCTGGCTTATTTTGCTTAGCATAATACCCTCAAGTTCCATCCATGTTGTCGCAAATGGCATGATTTGGGGTTTTTTTAATGGCTGAGTCATATTCCATTGTATATATATTCTGCCTATTTTTTACCCACTCATCCATTGATGGGCATTTGGCTTGTTTCCATGTCTTGGCTATTGTGGATACTGTTCCATACTGTTTTCCATGGTGGCTGCATCAGTTTGCATTCCCATCAAACAAAATTGACAAACCCTCAGCCAGACTCACTAAGGAAAAAAGAGAAAAGACTCAAATAAATAAAATCAGAGATGAAAGAGGAGAAATTACAATGGATACCACAGAAATAAAAAGGATTATAAAAGAATACTATGAAAAACTGTAAGCCAACAAATTGGATAACCTGGAAGAAATGGTTACATTTTTAGAATCATACAACCTCCCAAAACTGAATCAAAAAGAAATAGAGAATCTGAATAGACAGATCACAAGTAAAGAGATTGAGACAGTAATAAAAAATGTCTATAGTTTTTCTGACTTGGATGAAGGCAATAGGTCTGAGATAAGGGGGAAAAAGGCTTTTTACTCTTTTTCCTTTCTTGACCGGAGTATCCTCAGAAGAAAAGAGTAGGCCATGAAGTTTTTCTGGAAGCCAAGAGAAGGCTGAAGGATGCTAAAACAATTAGTTGTCCCACTCATGAATTTTGGTGGAACCACCACAGAATGAAGGGCTGTAGGTGACCATTAGAATTAGAATCCAGACCCCTATAGGGAGTACGAGGCCCCAAGGACCACCAACTCATATTGCTCTTGCATTGTTGTCAAACATGATACCTCACTAGAATCACTTATATTGGTATAATGTTGCCAACTATAATATTTATAGTTATAAAGACTTTTTGGTTGCAAGTGATGGAACCCAACTCAAACTGATCCAAACAAAAATAAATACATTAAAAAATAAATACCATTAGCTCAAAAGTCTGAGCAAACTATTGGTTGATCTTCAGACATAATTGCATCCAGGATTCGAGCAACATCATCTCTCCTTCCCTTTCTCTTATCTCTGCTTTAGCCTGTGCTGGCTTTGTGCTCCGTCAAGTTTTCTCCATGTAGAAGGAAAGATGTGCTCTAGCCTTTCCAGGCTCATAGGGTCCTCCCAGCTCACAATCTCAAAAGGAGAGAGCTTCTCTCCCAGCATCTATTTCTGTCTCTGTAAAAGGACCCCAAATGTAACTCTGTAAATGGACTCTGTAAATGGATCTGCTTGAGTCGTGCCCACCCTTGGACTTATCAGTGAGTTCAGAGGGATAGAACGCTCTGACTGGCTAGCAGGGGCCTGATGTTCACCTGTTTCCTCTCACTAGAATCACATGGAGTGAGCGAAGGAAGTTCTGAAAATGAAAGAACGTGGGGCAGACACAAACTAAAAGCTGTGCACTACGCTAGTAAATTATTCATTTGTGTTTAGTAACAATGTGGTTTTCATAAACAGTAGCCACTCAGAAGCCACCTAGTGAGTCATCAATTATCTCTACGCATTGCTTTATCTTTCTTAATTCCCTGGGCTTCTGTTTTCCTTCCTTTCTCTGGGTTATGAGCTGAAGTAATACAAATGAAAAAGACTCTAGCTTGCTCTCAATACTCTCATGGTTTAGTTCAGGAGGGCAGCACATAAGCAGCCTGCATACAATGATTACATTAGACCGTGATAATTGCTCTAGGTCGTGGAGATCCACTGTCCCGTGGCTCAAAGACAACAGAGATAAGAGAGTTCATCTTCCTCTGCTGTTGTGACAATTTAGACAGTGCAAAGACTTTGATGCCAGTACTAATATCACTGCTTTACAGAAGTCAGCCCTAATTCAGACAAAAGGGCCATCACTTTCAGCACAACCCACAGGTTCTCTGAATACCCAAAGTATGAAGCTAGCAAATATCTGGCTCACAGAGAGACCTTAATAGCATAGCAAGAACATAATAACAAAGTAATGAATTTTTATTTAATGTTTTACTGGAAAATTAATCAGTAGATTCCTCAGCTGAGAAGGAGGTATTAGGTAGAACACACAAAAAAAAGTATTTTTCAAGGTACACTTTAAAGACTACCAAAACTCATCCAGAGTAATGTTAAAATACGAAGACAGATGACTTTTTAAGAAGGGAAATTACTATCTCTAGGGAAAAAGGGAATAAAATCATCAAGATGTCATTCCTTTGGTTCTTCCCTCATCTTCTTCAGGCTTTCCAGTGGCTTTCAAGAGATGAGGCTGTGTGTGTGTACTCAAAATAGAAGCCTGAGGGTTTTGGAACCTCAGACACAGTAAAATGAGGTGTCTGGATGAATGAGGGCCCTCAGTCCTGTCCAGAGTGAACGTGCTGTGATCCTGTGCCCACCTTCCTGATTTATGGGCTTACATCGGATGCAGCATAAACAGCCCCTAAGAGCCAGCAAGCTCTGTTCTGTTAAGGGAGAGGCAAGTCTTCTCTTGGATGAGACATCTCATCACCCAGGAAGTGGTTAGTCAGGCTGGATATGGCGGTGTCTGCACCGCAGCCCCCCTGAAGCATCCGTGAGGCCCCCAAAAGATCCATGCCTTGCATAGACAGTCAAGAAGATATTGTCCTGATACAAATTTGGACTGCCAGTGAGTTCTACCACAAGACCTGGTAAGAAGTGCATATTTCAGACCCAAGATATTGCCCTCAGCCCAGCTACATAAAGTTCCATTCACAGACGGATGAAGGATTCAATATTTTTGACATTTTGAGGAAAGCTGAGTCTAAGCACCTTAGATATCATTTCTTTTACACCAAAAAGCTCAATCAATATAACACTATTCCTGGATAACTATTTTATTTTTTTCCACGTTATGTCTGTCTGGAAAGACTGTGAAGGTGGTAACTACATTTTATTTCAGGTTTTCATTCCAGCTGGAGCACACAGCAGGCTCTCAGTACATATGTGTAGAATGAACGAATGTTATTCATGGAACTCAAGCAGGAAGGCAAAGTTTAAAAAAATGATAGGGAAGATTGGTATTGCTATATAGTATAACAAACAAATCTGGCATGGAAGGACTCGACAGCTTCTGAGATAAAATAAGGTCTCCTTGGAATCTGGAGAAGATTTATGATTTCCAAAGTTTAGCTCAAAGGGCTGTGATTCAATAGGAAAGCTTTGAAGGACAGTCTACAGGAGAGGGGCAGCCTGGTGTTGATGTATCCAGGGACAGGACCCTCAGACAGGACATTTCCAGGACTATTTCTTGGAACCTCATTGGCTTTGAATTGGAAGCTAGACTGGGGATGTAATGAGACATCCTGGGAGAAAGAAGGCAGTCACCAGACCTGAGGAAGCTTTGGTGAGAAGCAACCTCAGCTAGGCATCTGTAGTTCCGTGATAGCTCAGCCCGCAGTCCACATGGCCCCCTAAGAATGAAGTGTTCATGGTCCTAACCAAAAGGAAACAGTTATGAATAAACCTAAGATTGGGCAGCAGTCAGCCAGTAAAGTCCTGTTTTTCCCCCATTTTCTGCCTCTGTTCCAAAGTGCAGGTTACTTTATGAACCACTGAAAATTGCCCCACCCCCACCTTGAATCACTGTGTAGGTAGCCTGTCTTGAACACATCTGACTAGTAGAAAATATTTATTCTCCTTCCAAATATTTTCAGTCCAAGCACCACGTTTATAAGAACTTCCCCAACTAGTATACACTTTATTGCCATCTCTACCTATCCAGGCTAAATGAAATGAAATGAAATAAATAAATTCCAATTGCTGAAAGAAAATTTTTACCATTCTTTAAAGTCTCTAGTCAATTCATGGCTCTTGTGAGTTTAAGGAGAGAGTCAGCCAACCAGGCAAATGAAATAGAAATGCTTGCATCATAAATCTTCTAAACCTAATATTTGGATCTTTGCCAATCCAAAAGCAATAAGGCAGAGATACCATGGGCTTTGGAGGTGGAGAGATCTATGAACAAATTCTAGCTCTCATACTTGGAGGCTGTGTGACCTCAGGGAAGTTATTTCAACTGTCTGAGACTACACTGTAACATGGAAATAATAATAGTGTTTATTATAGTAGACTAATATGATTAGTTAGAAGTTAAATGGCATAACACATGTAAAATAGTAGGTACGCATTAGAAGATAACCACTGGCCATTCGTTCATTCAACAGATGTTTATTGAGTGTCTGCTATGTGGTAGGGGCTATTCTTAGTGCAAGGGAAACAGCAATGAACAAAACAGAAAATAACTCCTGCCCTCAATGGAGCTTATGTTCTCTGTGTAGGAGGTAAACTAAACAAATATTATGTCACAGGGTGATAAGTGCTAATAAAATAAATAAAAAGAAAGGAGGAGTGATATGGAGTGTCCATGGGAATGGATGCAATTACAAATAGAAGGGTCACAGAAGACTAGACATGCTTCTTATATTTGCAGGGCTTGGGGGAAAAGTACAAACGAAGGACTGCATGCTCTGTGGCTAAATATTTGATAAACTGTGAAATCAAATATGGACCATGGTCCGACCTTGACAATATGCCAGTTACGTCTTGGAAGGCCATGCTCATATTTGGAATTCTCACATCCTTCAGACTTCTGCACTAGAATGTGAAAGGTTCTGACCCCAACCAGTGTCCCTCTCCACTGCCACTTATTCTGTTCGCGCCTCCAGCGAGATCCTATACCATGTGAGCTTTCAAACACGTGCATGTGGACATCCAACCCATAAGTACAGGTTCCATCCAGGCACTCCATAAACAGCTGCTTCTTGGCCCTCCTCTCAAGGCTAGGAGTGGCCCAGTGGAAGAACTGTCTTAGAAATGGGCTCAGGGCCATTGGGGCGGGAACTCTGGGTACTCAAAATGTTCTCTAGAAGTGGGAAGAGGAGAGTGGGCTCTAAGCAGGCACCTCTCCTTAGCCCTGCACACTCCTTGCCCCATTGGAAAGGGATGATGAGAGCAGGGCCCTCTAAAGGGGGAGATCCGGGACAGATGCCCTTCTTGCCTGTGTCAGAGGGCAGAACTGGTGAAGAACCTACTGACATGGTAATTTTGAGCAAAGACCCAAAGGAGTTGAGAGAGCAATCCATGGAGGATATTTGAGGAAAGCGTGTTGGAGAAATCAGGAATGGCAAGTGCAAAAGCCCTGAAGTTGAAACGTGCTTGATATGTTCCAGGAGCATCAAGGAGAGCAGAGTAGCTGGAGTGGAGCAGTGAGGGGGCTGGTGAACAGTAGGAGGTGATTTCAGAGATGCCTGGAGGTCAGATTCTGAAGAGTCTTGTAGGTGATTATAGTAACTTTGACTTTCACTTTGAGTAAGATGGGAAGCCACTGGCAGGTTTTAAATAGAGAAGTGATAGCATCTAACTTAGTTTTTAAAAGAATCATACTGCCTGGTGTTGGAAATAGACTGCATAAGGCAAGGAGAAGGACAAAGAGACCAGTCAGGGGACTAATGCAATCACCCAGGCAAATGGTGACCTGCTTAGACCAAGGTGGTGGCTGTGAAGAAACTGAGAGGAGGTTGCATTTTTAAATCTCCTTTAAAAGTAGAGTCAACAGAATTTGCCAATGGATTGGATGCGAAGTAAGAGAGAGGAAGACGAGTAAAGGATGACTCAAGGCTTTTTAGCTTGAACAGCTGGAGAGATGAAGTCAATATTTTTATTTACTTTGCTTTTCAGTACATAAATATAAACTATATTACTGTTGACATTAAAAAAACAAGCATCTGGATGATTTGCAGCACAGTAAAAACAAAAGTTTCCAAATAAGAAGAGAGATGAACTTGTACTGTTCTGCCTACGTAAGCAACGTGTAAAACTGTGTGCACGTGTGTATTTTTGGGTACACTAATATTCACAGCTGGAAAGAGGTTTGCAAAATCGTGAATTCTCTTTTGTTTGAACTTCATTTTGTGCCTTTAATCCAAAGGTCAGCACGTAAAATTACTATGGTACAGTGGATTGAGCCCTTGGTCCTGGCTTCAAGTCCTGGAAGTAGCCCTTATTTGGGATCTCCAGCAAGTCCTTTAATCCTTTTAAGCCTCAATTCCCACATCTTAAAAATTCGGATGATGGTTGCCCATTTCATCAACTCTGAAACAGCATCCAAATCCCAGGTGTCATTAACTACTAATGGCCTCCATTTAAACAGAAGTTTAGTTAAACAAATATTTGGTCTTGCCCGTATTATAGTTTATACTCTTGTTCATTGTTCTTCCTTGCTATGAACAGTTGATGATGTTTTTTTTAGCTGTGGTTTATGTGAGCAAAGAGGTGAAACCAGTTAGCTCAATTGGTTATATTCTGAAATTAATGAGGTGTTCTTTTTGTGTGTGTTCACAAATTAGCCTCACTCTGTTTCTTGGCCACACTTCTTACCTCAGCTTCACAAATGAGTGGAATTTATTGCAACATGAATCAGGCAAGAGAGTGTAAATCCATCACTGTTATTGAGAAAACAGTTCAAAAAACAAGCACTCCTGCTGGGAGTCAGCAATATTTTCTTCGTATTTGAAGAGCATAACCTTGAATCCTTTGTGATGATGGCAAAGAATAAATAAACACATAAATAAATAAGTAAAATATGGGAAGGACAGTATGAGATGAAATACCTCTAAAGTTAAAAATGTGTCATGAAGTATTTAGCACTAAAATGGTTGAGACATGATTTTCATAGCCTCCAAGAGTTTCTACACCTTAGGTTATTTGAGCTTCCACTGCTGGCTCTCAGAATCTTTGCTTCCTCAAATGTAAGCCAAGAAGTTAGACCCCTTTACTTCCAAGAGGTCTCCCAGCTTAAGAGATCTGTTATTCCATGAGTCTTCTACCGGGAAACCATTCCTCCCATTTGGTTATAGGAAATATATTCACATATATTTTAATTAATCCTAAACTTTAGAATCCAATTTTGGTGAACTTCAGTTATCCAAAGGTGTCAACAAATCCTCTGGGATCTGAGAAAATTATTATCAAAACCAATTAAAGGAACCATCAACTCTGAGTGATTAATTTTGAAATCTGTCAGCAGGGCTCTCTCTGGAGGCAGGGAACCTCATCATCAACAGGCTTTGTTGTAAGTGAAGCAGCCTGAATTTGGATACTGTTTCAGACTTAACCAAATGGGCAACCATTATCTTTGGGTCCAAGGACTGCATGGGGACAAGGCAGCTGGCTTCCCATAGCCTTGCGGAACTAATAACAGTTTTTCTTGTGTGTGTGTATAAGTGTGTGTAACAGGGTAAAAAGATGTAGGCAGCAGGCAGAGAGATGAGGAAGGAATGGGAAGAAAAAAGATAATCATAAAAGCAGCAACCCCCCTGAGCAAATCAAAGAATTTCTTAGAATGCAACACTGCCTGTGTATGCGAATAACTGGCTTGCACATCACTTCCTTTGTTTGCCTGTTATATAATAACAATCATTTTAGTGTCATTGATGAAAGCCCAGAAGGGAATTCCAGCTTACTGATCAATTTTGCTTACAGCTTTTGTGTGGAATAAGGCTTCAGACATGATGGTCTAAATCTCTGGCCCACAAACCTAAACAGGCAGATTTGAGACTAGTCATTACATATCTTTTGATATGAGAAGAAGTCCCAAATAGGCCTCAGGAGCAAAATGAAAGGGCAAAACAAGGGGGCTGGCCCTGCGGCCGAGTGGTTAAGTTCACGCACTCTGCTTCAGCGGCCCAGGGTTTCCCTGGTTCAGATCCTGGGTGTGGACATGGCACTGCTCATCAGGCCATGCTGAGGTGGCGTCTCACACAGCACAACCAGAAGGACCTACAACTAGAATATACAACTATGTACTAGAGGGCTTCGGTGAGAAGAAGGAAAAAAAGATAATTGGCAACAGATGTTAGCTAAGGTGCCAATCTTTAAAAAAAAAAAAAGGGCAAAACAAGAGGACAATCCAAAGCCTTTGCTTAGATCCAGATTGCAGCTCTCTCAGCAAATTACCAAGAAGCAAACTGATGGCTAGAGTTTGTAATCCAAGTTAATGTGTATAGCTTCGTGTTGGAAACATTGCTACTATTACCTTTCTTATTAAAATATGATAATGACAAGCACACTTTAGGAAGTGCTCACAATATACCAGGCATTTTATACACAATTTCCCCTCCTCAAAATAACCCTGCACGTTGGATGTTATTATCCCCATGTTAAAGATAAGGAAACTGAGACAGAAAAGTTGTTTGCTGAAGGTCAAACAGCCAGTTAACAGAGGAGTGCGATTTAACTCCAGGTCTTGCCAACAGCAAGTGCCATGACCTTTCGCGTACCCCAGCTTGCCTTTGTTAAATTGTGGGGCTCTTAGCAAGCGTGCACATCACCCTAGTGTGGCGGCCCTTATGTACTTCTCTCCAGTCTGCATGTCTTGTCGCTGTGAGTGAGACATGAATGACATGGAATCATCATATGTATCATTGTCTTCAGTATATAGTTGGTTCCTTGCTCCTTTGTTGGAATATTTATTTTGCCTTCTCTGCAAACTAACAATATACCATTTTATATTTACTCTGGGATACATATCTCCCAACGCGTTATGAATAATGAAAATTGGCCCACAGAGTTTAATTAAGAAGCTGGGAGACCTTACTCAGACAATATTTGCACTAATGTGGATTCGTGGTATCCGTTTGTCCCTAGGGCTGTAGAACTTTAAAATTAAGCTAATTAATCAGTATTATTGTTGTGTGCAATGTTGGCAATTGTCTTCTACGCTTTTCCATTCCTAGCATCCAGGATTCTAAATATAATGTGATGTGAACTCCTAAGTTGTTCTAGTGGTTTTGTTAAAATTTTTTGTACTAATAATTTGAAGGGGAGGAGCAACATTTACTGAGAAGTCTCCCAATTTACATGGCAACGTCTGAAACTTACATCTAACATAGTAATGGCTTCAATGCAGGCTATTTCTGAAACATCAACCAATCATCCCACAATTTGAGCTTCCCCGTTTTCTTCGTAGCATGTTATCATGTAAATATCACGTAAATATTTTTTAATGTACCATTTGTTTCCTTGAGGCACAGAAGGATACAGTTATTTGCAAAATAAATCTTGCCTGGATGAAACAATAAAAATTGCTGTGCAATAGTAAATTCAGTTTATTAAACCTTGCATATATGAATGAGGTACTAGGAATGTGGTTTATAGTTAAGGAGAATGGGTCACACAGATTAAGCCTGTAATAACTTCCCCATTATGGTGGTACCATACAAGGCACTACTATCAAAAACCTGAAAATACTATTTTCACCTTACTTTGTTATTTACTGTTTCTGACTGCCCAAAAGAACACCTTTGTATTAGGATGGGCTTAATTATGGTATGGTAAAAACAAATTTCATCAATATATTCCAATTACCAGTTGCTTGATAACAAACCTCCCCAACTTAGTGATGTAAAATAATCATATTGTTATGCTCATAAATTCCGTTGGTCAGGAAATTAGATACAACACAGTGGTGATTTCTTGTATCTGCCGTGTAATGTCTGGGGTCTCAGTTGGGAACACTCAAATGGCTTGGGGGCCGAAATCATCTGGAAGCTTCTTCACTCACATGTTTGGTGCCTGGCTGAGATGACTCAGGTTAGCTGGGACTCTTGACAAGAGCACCTACATGTGAATTCTCTGTGAGACTTGGTCTCTATGGTGGCTGGATTCTGAGAGGGAGCATGCAGAGAGCAAGTGTTCCAAAAGAGTGGATGCTCCCAAAGAAGCTTCTTAACTTTTTCTGACCTAGTCTTGGCAGTTACTCAGCATTACTTTTGCCACCCAGGTCAAAGGGGAGTGGAAATAGAGTCCACCTCTTGATGAGGGAGTGGCAAATTCACACTGAAGAAGACCGTGTTGGATGGGAGATATTATGGGCCATCTTGATCATCTTTGGAATATACCATCTGCCATGCATTGGCTTTCAACAACAAAGGTTTATTCCTTGTTAAAACAAAGTCTGCTGTGAATCCAGGCAATTCTGCAGAGCAGATGTCCTCCTGTTGGCTTAGAAATACAAGCTGCTGCTTCCGTCTTTCAGCTTCTCCGTATCAACTCACGATTCCACAACCATTGCTGCAAGGGAAGAGCAGCGTGGAAGATCACACACCAACTGTCAGATACCACCAGCTGCGAGGGGCATAAGTCACTTCTCACATTTCATCGCTCACATAGTTATGCCTAAATTCAGTGGAACAAGCAAATGTGGCCTTCCTGAGTGCCCCAAAAGAAAAGAGAGCTAGAAATGTTGGCAAATAGCAATAATGTTTATCACAGCCTCAGAGATATTGGCTTCATGGTGAAACCCTGTAATTCCCTTCAGTGCTGACTTTTGTACTTTGCCAAATCAGTTCATTCATTCTTTCATCCATCTAACAAATATGTTTTAGATGCCTATTACATACAATACATCATAGCTAGTTCCTGGAAGCAATTCAGCTGCCCCCAAAAGGCATGTAATTTTACTCCAAAAAACCAACTGAAACTTCAATTGCTTTGTCACCAGCTCCTGTTGGGGGAGAAGACGTCGCTCTCAGATTCTGCACCCTCGTATTCCCTCCAAGGCTCATGAAATAAGACTTTTTTCTATCCTTACCTCCCATAGTCATTTGATTTTATCATTTTCATACACTTTTTCTTTCAATATTCATCATCTCTCTTCCACTTTGAAGGCCTTAATTTCATGACAGACTACTGAAAATGTAACTGTATTTCCAGAAAATGCAGATGGTGATTATTAATCGGACACTGCCATGGCAATCAACTGTATGATAGATTAAATGGCTTTAATCCAGTTTAGAGTTATTATGCATCATTAGTCTGACAGCATGGTTCCCTTTGTTATTGTTTTAAAGGAAATTTAGACATCAAGCCTGCAAACAGTGGCTAAGTCTGGCCAGAAAGCTCCTATTTTCCAAAAGCAGAGTTCATAGACACATTTCAAGAATGAAAGAAACAAAAACCAGCAGGAGCTCTGTTTGGGGCCAGTTTGTTTTTTGGTTTTCAATTAGAAAGTTGTGTTTCTAACGGAAAACCATAGAACAATCCTCACTCCCTGGTGAGAGAGAATGAAGAGGAAGAAATTAACTCCATGATAGACTGAAACAGGATATTGTGGTTTTGGCTGGGAAGTTACCTTCCTGAGTAAGTTTGGGTATGTAAAAAATCACTCTTACTCTTGGTTTATCCATGCACTAAATCATACTATGGAATTTCCCTCTGAAATTTTCTAAATTATTGAGCACTTGGGGGAGTTCTTAGTTAAAGGTAAATAATAGGAAATATAAACACTGGAAATCATTGGAGGTACACACTAAAAATAAAAAAATATCTTAGGGGCTAGCCTGGTAGCATAGCGGTTAAGTTCATGTCCTCCACTTCGGTGGCCCGGTATTCGCAGGTTTGGATCCCCAGTGCTGACCTAGCACCACTTATCAAGCCATGCTGTGGTGGCATCCCACATAAAATAGGAGAATATTGGCACAGATGTTAGCTCAGCGACAATCTTTCTCACACACACACGCACAAAAATATCTTCAAGATGTGTTTAAATAAATGTGTGGCTGAAAAAACCATAAATCAGGATTGCTAATGCTCTTCAGCAGAGACCCCTAACTTTTGATGTTCACCCACCATGACAAGAACCCTTGTCAGAAATTGTATAAGAAACTTAGTTGTCTCTAGTCTATTCCAGTTTCATATGTGTGAGCTGGGTGAAAACTGGCTATTTATAAGATTGTTGACATAGGTTTTAATTTGCTAAAACTGTAGGGCTTCCTTAGGTCTTTCAAACCAGGTCAACCACTTACCCCCTCGATCTGGCATACCACATGTGGCTAAGCCAAAAGGAACAAACAGATGTTATCAAAACCATAAGCAAAACTGACAATAGGCATTCTGATGATAACTTTATCTTTTAATGAAATCTGAGGTCTTTCAAGGTCAGGCAGATGTAAACTAAACTGGATGATGATTATGCTAAAAAGAAAGTTACTAAGAAGCTCAGCATTTTGAATTCCAAGAATTTTAGATGTATCGTTGTAGATAAAGGGCACCAACTTCACTTATTTGGTCCTTTGGCATCCAAAGCACTCTTTTTGTGGTCGGAAGCTGAACTTTTCAAGGTCACCTTCTTGCATTCTTCTAAAACTTTTGAAGGCTCACCAGTCATAAGAAATTAAAGAAACTCTGGATGCATGTATATTTTTATGTACATATCTTGCATCTTTAAAAGCCTACATGGATATATACTTTTTGTATGTGTGTATGTGTGTGAGGAAGATTGGCCCTGAGCTAAAATCTGTTGCCAATCCTCCTCTTTTTTACTTAAGGAAGATTGTTGCTGAGCTAACACCTGTGCTAATCTTCTTCTACTTTATGTGGGATGCTGTCACAGAGTGGCTTGCCAGGCAGTGCTAGATCCACGCCCAGGATCTGAACCTGCAAACCCCAGGCCGCCAAAGCAGAGCACATGAACTTAACCACTACTGGGCCAGCCCCTGTAGATATACTTCTAAAATCCCCAAACATACATGCTACCTGCAATTTATTTCTTTTCTATGCTTAAGTACAAATAATGACACTTTTAAATTTGAAACTAGGAATTCCCTCATTGGCAATATCAAATTCCTGTAAAATGTTAATTTAAAAAATTGTCTCTTTTAAAATCAAGGTTTGAACTAAATGGCTTCTAAGATCTCCTCTTTCTCTGAGAAAAGGGAAGGAATTACTATTTATTGGGCATGTACTGTGTGCTCTGTGCTCACCTACAGGATCTTATTTAATTCTCACAACAACCCTATCTGGTAAATTCTTCTCTTAGAAATGAAAAACCCAAACCTCCTAAAGATTAAAATTTATGCAAGTTTGAAACATTTGAGAGTTGTAAAATTATCCACCTTAAGTTAGTGCTGTATATTTAGCTAATTTAGCAAAAACACCTTTCCAAGTTTATTCCTTTAAAAATGAGTGGAAAAATTAAACCTATGATTAATTCTCTGTTGTTTCCCTATCTGTATTGTAAGGGAAACATAAAGTAAAAACACAAGTATATTTTACATATCATTCTCATAAAGCTTTAAAAAGCAATTTTCTTCCAATTCTACCATGGAAAATTCATTGACATGTCCCATCTGTGATAATCTTTTTATCCAGTTGGTTTCATGAGAAGTGCCATATGTATTTGACAAAACCTTGTTTTTTGGTTTTTTTCCTTTTTGCCACATTTCATTGTCTGTTCTTTTTTGAGCATTAAAATATATTTGTCCAAGTATAAACCAAGATTGCTCTTCAGGAAGTCAATACTGATTTGAGGGGTCGGCTCCGTGGCCGAGTGGTTAAGTTCGTGTACTCCGCTGCTGCGACCCAGGGTTCAGATCCTGGGCGCGGACATGGCACCGCTCGTCAGGCCACGTTGAGGCAGCGTCCCATATCCCACAACTAGAAGGACATGCAAATAAGACATACAACCGTGTACATGGGGGGTTTGGGGAGATAAAGCAGAAAAAAAAAAATAAGATTGGCAACAGTTGTTAGCCCAGGTGCCAATCTTTAAAAAAAAAAAAAAAAAATAGTGATTAGAATTTCTTCCATATTCTGATTCTTTTAAATTTTGGTTGTTTTAAGTTTGCCTCTCCTGATTTGGAATTCATCCTTTATTTTTGGTCCTGATTTTTGCAAAAGCGTTTTTCTCAACTAACCCTGAGCGCATCGTACAATCACAGCTTCTAGCTATCAGGAGTCCCATTATCATTCAGTCCCCTCTTTAACTCTGTCTCCAAGACATAAAATTCTCTGATTGTCAGCACCTACTTTGAGTGAAAAATGGTTGAACTGTCTCTGTATTTCATTTCAGCACGGGAAAGAAATCTGCTTTTTAGAACTGTGCTTTCATAATTCCTGAAATGGGAATGATAGCAGATTCCTGTGAACCTGAGAAAGCATCTTATGCTTCCAGAAATGAGGGAAGAAATGAAGTAATGATGTCGCGTGGGCACAGGTGGAAGCAGTGCTACTGAAGCAAGCAGTAAATCTCAGCAAAAGCTGAGAGAGACGGCAACTGGCAGCAGAAGAGTGGGTCTCCTGGGAGCAGGCAGAGTCACAAACCTGACCAATCATTTTCCCATCTGTGGCTGTCCAGCCCCTGTGATTGCATTAAATCTTTGCTTTACTTTCTAGCTGGGTTGATATAAGAAATTGTGAGACAAAAACTATACCAAGAATCAGGGACCTATGATGAGAAAGGACTGACTTTTAATGGCTTGGCAGATGGAGTAGTGTTGGAAGGAGGGGCCAGAGCTCACTTTAGCATCCTACTCTACTCCCCAACATCCATTCCCATCCCAGAAGTTTAGGGACTGGAGTAGGGGGTGTGTGTGTGTGTGTAGTGTGTGTGTGCGTGTGTGTGTGTGTGTGGTGAGGTGGTTGGAGGTTCTTTTCTGTTCCCAGGCCAATTGGATGTCTCTACTTCCCTCTTATCTTCATCTTCAACTCTTTTCCAAAAGAATGAAAGACGTCTTGCTTCAGAAAGGTTTAGGGGGATTGAATAAGTGCATAACTTGCATTTGCTAAAAAAGCTGACTTGATTGCCCTGGTTAATTAAACAGTTGCTCTGGCAGAAGCACTACTCTCAGAGAATCACTGGGGCTGTCTTTCATCACTCCAAGCCTATTCTGAGGCCTCCATCCTCTCCTGCAGAGAGAGGAATAAAATTGCCACATTTCTAAACCATTGACAGCATGTGTGGTGCCCCACCCAGGGCAAGTGCGCCAGATTTCGTATTCTCAGGAGTTATAATGATGTCACACACATGGGGGAGACGTTGAGGTGTTCCCCAACCTTCAATTAGGAAATAGGTCACCAGCCATAAACTGAATACAATGGTGTTTAAGAAAGAGCTCTGTTAAAGTGTGTCTCTTCTTAGGAATGTAAAGGCCTTTCTGGGAGGAACGTAGTCTCTGATTTAATAAAACAATGTGCACATTGCAAGGAGATGTGTGTTAGGAAGAAAATAGCTATACTCGAAAGCTGACAAGCCTGTATTGCAATTAATTTGCTTACTTGTCTGTTTCCCACTACACTGTAGGCACCTTGAAGGCAAACATCACATTTATTACATCTGTATACGATCCCTATTATGTCCTCCACCCAGCAGCTAGTGTAGTCCCTTCTAAATATTTGGTACTAAATGTGTCATATAGAATGCCTATACTGACTAATTGGTTGGTTGATAGAACCACCTCTGTCAGTGACTGGGCAAGTCTGGCTTTGGAAGAATACCATCAACTTAGATTTGAAGATAGTGGTGAAGGATTTGTGAAGATTCTCGGTCAATGAGTTCACACAATAGCTTACGGAAATTTTATGCACTCTGTGTGAGCAGCCATGCTCAAAGCAACTAGTAGCTTAAGCAACCTAATTAATTTGGAGGAAAATCTTTCACCACTCAACAACATTAAAATACCATCTGCATTGCCTGTATTTTGAAAAATATTTCAGTATGAAACCCAGCCCTTCTAACTCTCACTGAGCATGCTGGTTTGTTCATGATTCTTCCTCCTCCAGGCTTCTCCTCATGATTATTTTTATTAGGAAATGTTTAGTCAACATGTGTGGTACTTAGGACTAATTAGAGTTGGGAAAAGTGAGTGAGGAAGTAGCTACTGTTTCCTTCTGCTTTTAGTTGTTTTATTTCACTGATGAATGTTTCCCTCAACCATCCAAAAAGTCAACCAGATTCCAAAGTGATTTAGAACTCACCAACAGCCTTGGCTACAAAACTATCCCGTATGCTATCTGGGCTCTCTAGCTCCCTTAATGAGGAGTCAACTGCACGAGGCATTGAATATGACCAAACTTGCTCTCGAAATTGAAATGACTTTAGGAATGTAAAGGCCTTCGTGGGAGAAACTTAATCTCTAGTGTAATAAAACCATGTGCACATTGCAAGAAGATGTATGTTAGGAAGAAAATAACTATACTCAAAAACACTATGAGCACTATGAGGCCGATGCTCACTAATGCTTTTTTTCTCTTAAGTTGATGAGTCAGAAATAAACAAACCTTAAACTAATAAGGTAGAACCAAAAGAAAGCTCAGATTTATTATATTACTGTAGCCAAAGAAAGGCTAAGAGCAGTTAAAAGCTAACCTAGTATTACAAGACTTTCATTCCATGTGAGTTACAGGGACATTATCTGATTTGGGAACATGAAAGTCCACATAAATAACAAGTATGCTGTAAGAGGGAAGTTTTTTGCAATAAATGCCTGCATTAAAAAAAAAGAAATCTCAAATGAACAACCTCATTTACACTTTAAGGATCGGAAAAAAGGAGGACAAATTAAGCCCAAACTTAGAAGAAGGAAGGAAATAATAAATATTAGAGCAGAAATACAGGAAATAGAAAATAGAAAAACAATAGGAAAAAAATCAGTGAAACTAAGGGTTGGTTTTGGAAATATAAACAAAACTGACAAACCAATACCCAGACTAATTAAGAAAAAAAAGAGAGAAGACTTAAACAAATAAAATAGGAAATGAGAGAGGAGCATTACGACTGATACTACAGAAATATGAAGGCTCATAAGAGACTAGTATGAACAGTTATACACTAAACTACTGGATAATCTAGAAGAAACTGATAAATTCCTAGAAACACAACCTGCGAAGACGAAATCGTGAAGAAATAGAAAGTCTGAATACACATACAACTAGCATGGAGATTGAATCAATAATCAAAACCACCCAACAACAAAAATTGCAGGGCCCGATGGCCTCACTGGTGAATTCTACCAAACATTTAAAGAAGAATTAATACCAATTCTTCTCACACTCTTCTAAAAAACTGAAAAAAAAGAATGCTTTCAAACTCATGTATGAGGCCAGCATTGCCCTAATACCAGACACCACAAGAAACGAATGCTACAAGCCAATATCCCTGATGAATATAGATGTAAAAATCCTCAACAAAATATTAGCAAACTAAATCCAACAGCACATTTAAAGGATCATATCCCACAAACAAGTGGGATATATCACTGAGACGCAAGGATAGTTCAATATATGCAAATCAATTAATGTGATATGCCACTTTAACAAAATAAAGGATAAAAATTGCTTGATTGTCTCAGTAGATGCAGAAAAAATGTTTGACAAAATTCAACATTCTCCCCTGATAAAAACTCTCAACAAGCAGAACAGAAGGAAAGGACCTCAACATAACAAAAACCATTATGACAAGCCCACAGCTAACATCGTACTCAAACGTGAAAACCTGAAAGCTTTTCCTCTAAGATCAGGAAAAAGGCAAGGATGCCCACTCTCACCATTTCTATTCAATATAGTACTAGAAGTCCTAGGCAGAGCATTCAGGCAAGAAAAAGTAATGAAAAGGAATCTAAATTTGGAAGGAAGAAGTAAAATTGTCCCTGTTTGCAGATGACGTGATTTTACATATAGAAAACCCTAAAAACTCCATGAAAATATTGTTAGAACTAATATATGAATTCACTACAGTTGCAGGATACGAAATCAATATACAAAAATCAGTTGCATTTCTATACAACAAACGAAAAACTATCTGAAAAGGAATTTAGGAAAACAATCTCATTTACAAGAGCACGTCAAAAAGAAGAAAATACGTACGGGGGTAAACTGAACCACGGAGATAAAGCACTTGTACACTGAAAACTACAAAACCTTGATGAAAGAAATTAGAGAACACAAAAACAAATGGAAAGATAGCCCATGTTCATGGATTGAAAGATTTAATAGTGTTAAAATGTCCACACTACCAGAGCAATCTACAGATTCAACACAATCCATACCAGAATTCCAATGGCATTTTTTAGAGAAGTATAAAAAACAGTTCTATAATTTGTATAGAACCACAAAAGACTGTGAATAGCCAAACCAATCTTGAGAAAGAAGAACAAAGCTGAAGGCATCACACTTCCTGATCTCAAAATATATTACAAAGCTACAGTAATCAAAACAATATGGTACTGGCATAAAGACAGACATAGAGCAGAGGGACTGAATAGAGAGTCCAGGAACAAATCCATGCATATAGGGTCAACCGATCTTCAACAAAGTTTCCAAGGATACACAATGGGGAAGAGATAGTCTCTTCAACAAATGGTCCTGGGAAAATTGAATGTCCACATGCAGAAAAATGAAACTGGACCCTCATCCTTACAGCATACACGAAACTCAACTCAAAATTTATTAAAGACTTAAATGTAAGACCTGAAACTGTAAAACTCCTAGAAGAACACATAGGGGGAAAACTTCACGTTGTTGGTCTTGTCAGTAATTGTTTGGATATGACACCAAAAGCACAGGCAACAAAAATAAACAAGTGGGACTACATCAATCTAAACACTTCTGCACAACAAAGGAAAAAGCAGTATGAAAGAGCAACATATGGAATGGGAGAAAATATTTGCAAATCATATATCTGATAAGGGATTAATATCCAAAATTTGGAATGAACTCCTACAACTCAACAGCCAAAAATAATAATAATAATAATAATGATAACCTGATTAAAAATTGGACTAAGGATTTGACTAGACATTTCTCCAAAGAAGACATACAAGCTACCAAAAGGTATGTGAAAAATGCTCAACATCACAGGTCAACAGGGAAATGTAAATCAAAACCACAGTGAGGTATCACCTCAGACCTGTCAGCATGGCTATTATCAAAAAAAGAAAAAGGAAAAAAAGACAACAAGTGTTGTCAAGAATGTGGAAAAGTTGGGACCATTGCACACTGTTGGTGGGAATGCAAAGTGGTGCAGTTACTAGGGAAAGCAGTATGGAGGGTCCTCAAAAAGTTAAAAATAGAACTACCATATGATCTAGCAATCCCACTTCTGGGTATATATCCAAAAGAATGTAAATCAAAATCTTGAAGAGGTATTAGCACTTCCATGTTTACTGAAGCACTGTTCACAGTAGCCAAGATGTACAGACAACCTAAATGTCCATCAGCAGATGAAATAATGAAGAACTGTAGTATCTACAGATAATGGAATACTATTCAGCCCTTAAAAAGAAAGCAATCTTGCAATATGTGACAACCTTGATAAACCTTGAGGACATTATGCTAAATGAAATAAGCTAGTCACAGAAAGACAAATACTGCATGATTCCACTTATAAGAGGCATCTAAAATAGTCAAATTCATAGAATGAAAAAGTGGAATGGGGGCCAACCCTGTGCCAAGTGGTTAAGTTCACGCACTCCTCTTCTGTGGCCCAGGGTTTCGCCGGTTCGGATCCTGGGCGCAGACATGGCACCGCTCATCAGGCCATGCTGAGGCGGCATCCCACATGCCACAATTAGAAGGACCCACAACCAAAAAACATATATACAACTATGTACCAGGTGGCTTTGGGGAGAAAAAGGAAAAATAAAATCTTTAAAAAAAAAAAGAAAGTGGAATGATGGTTGCCAGGATCTGGGGGGAGGAGGTACTAATCAATGGGCATAAAGTTTCAGTTAGGCAAGATTAGTAAGTTCTGGAGATATGCTGTACCGTGTTGTACCTATCGTCAACAACAACGTACACTTAAAAAAATTTTAAGAGGGTAGATCTCATGTTAAGTGTTCTTACACAATAAAATAAATGTTTTTTGGAAAATGAGTAGGCTCTAGTGGGGGCTTAACTGTTTATTTTCCTATCTCAACTCCTTTTGCATTGGTCATTGATAATAAGAAATGTAGGCTATTTCTTATATTTTTTACACAGTTTTGTAAAGTGAAGTTTCTAAGCAAAGACAAATGAATTTTGTTTTGAAGTATTAAGCTTTTAGGTATTGTTTCATTCAGTCCACAACATTTGTTGTGAGCCGGCCATGAGCCAGGCACTCAGCAATGTTTTGGAGATACACAGGTGAAGTAAGACTCCTATCTTCAAGATGCTCATATTGGGCAAGGCAAAGACCATTTTTTTTTTTTTGAGTTGCAACAATGGAACAATAATAGTGTGTACAAAGTGGAGTAGATGCATAGAGGAAGCAATGAAAATGCTCAAGCAGAGTCCAAATTACCCTCTAATATGTGCTGTACCACAAAGGGGCTC
Source organism: Equus asinus (assembly GCF_041296235.1). Lineage (NCBI taxonomy): Eukaryota > Metazoa > Chordata > Mammalia > Perissodactyla > Equidae > Equus > Equus asinus. The sequence continues at coordinate 81,111,606 of NC_091799.1, forward strand.
TTACAGGGTGAATTTTGTGGGAATAGGCAACTTCTGAAGATTCATCCAACCTTAAGGTTCTAAGAGCTTTGTAGAGTGGGGACTGCTGCCCTTAACCACAAAGGAAGGCAGTCATTTAGTGTGCGGTTGACATAAATTAGGTGTTGTCCACTTTTTCTTGTGGTGATTCTATCAAACAGAAGAGCAGACGCTGAAGAACAGCATTTCTCTTCTTGCCTTTGTTTTTTTCATGAAATCACCTTCAGGCCAACTGGATGCTCCAGCAACAGGTGCCAGAAAAAAACAGGTAGGTGTTTCCGTGTAGTCAGAGAGAGGCTGCACTCTGTTACCAGCTTAACATTTATGAAATCAATTTTCTGTACCTGCCAGATCAGGTGAATATGAGAACTAGGTTTCCACAGCCCATCATATTTGCTCCTGGGTAATTTGACAGGGCTGATATTTTCTCGCGAGTATAGAGCGGATAAGCACTCTTCTCCTAATATATTCATTCCTTGCCTCATCATGCTGGTAAATAATATGCATATGGTAATTTGAGAAACATAGTGTTCCCACGGCTCTTTTTTTTATTCCTGGAACTCTGTCTTTTGTAAATGCTGCAAAAATCAAAGGCAAAATTACCTCAAAATTTCATTTTTCCTCCTATTCTCACTTTTTGATGCCCACACAACACATATAGCACATACTTCTCTGTTTTGACCAGTGTTTTTAGACAGTATAGCCCCTTCTGTTCAGACTGGTAGTGGAGAATGTTCTAGAATAACTCAATGAAGACTCATTCATTTGTTGATTTACAAATATGTATTAAGCACCTACTGTGTGCCTGGCACTATGCTGAATCTTAAACATAGAACAATGAGAAAGATGGAAGCATCTGATTCAGGGGTCTGTTTTTATTTTTACTTTTTCAAACTTTTCCAAAATCTGTGGCATCATACAAAGACAAAAGAGAACATGAGATGGATGCCTTAAATAGAAATGGATTAATAGTGAATGAGAGAACTCAAAAGCTCTCCAGAACACATGACTTCGATCATCAGCCGTGAGTAAACTGATAAGCTGGGAAAAGAGCATGATTGGGCCCATGGATTTGGGGAGGAAGGCCCCATTTATAGACTTGGCATATTGTAAGCAGACACATAGATCAGTTTTCTTAGAAATAAGTGAATGTGTTTTACTGAGAAATGTGTTTTACTGAGAGTAGCACTTAATTTATGTGTATTTAAACTGTCAGAATGTTTTGTCCTTTGTGGTCAGTAATTGTTTCATTAATTCATTTAACAAATATTTATTGACTTACCACTGTGGATCAGTCAGCTGTTGTCACAGGCATTGGGAATTAAGGGTTCTACCCTCCTTGAGTTTACATTCAGATGAGAGGACAAGGAAAACCAATAAAGAGACAAAAAAAATATACCAGATATTAGAACTTGTGATATGTGCTATGAAGAAAATAAGCGATGTGGATGCGTGTGTGTGTGTGTGTGTGTGTGTAAAAGGACACTTTACATAAGACGATGGAGTGGAGCCAGTTACGCAAATAAAGCAGGAAAACAATTTCAGGCAGAAAACAGAATATTTACCTATTGTTTCCAAAAGATAGCTCTGCGTAGACAAAAGCACTATACAATTATCCAAACCAGGAGATGACAATTCCTGCTGACCATGTGGTGTTTTTATAAATAAAATTTTAGTTCTGTTTTTGTAAATAGAGTATTTCGGAACACAGTCATGCCTGCTCTTTTACTTATTGTCTGTGGCTGTTTTCAGACTACAACAGCAGAGCTTCATTGTTGCATCAAAGACGCTATGCCCTGCAAAGCTGAAAATATTTACTATCTGGCTCTTTACAGAAAAAGTTTACCAACCTCTGATCTAAATCACCAATAATCACTACATTCGTTGTCTTTCTTATTCTGTTGTCTTTAGCCCTGTGAGTTCAAACCAAGGGTTTATGGAAACTCTGTTAAAATGCACTTAGTGGGGCCAGCCCAGTGGTGTAGTGGTTAAATTCTCACACTCTGCTTTGGTGGCTCATGGTTCGCAGGTTTGGATCCCGGGTGTGGACCTACATACCACTCATCAAGCTATGCTGCGGCAGCATCCCACGTACAAAATAGAGGAAGACTGGCACACATGTTAGCTCAGAGACAATCTTCCTCACCAAAAAAGAAAGAAAAAGCACTTAGTGAGGATAGCCAATGTTATTGAGTGAAGTTGTCCCAGGCACTCTTTTAAGCACTTTACATGAGTTGCATTACACTTAATGCTCACAACAGCCCTATGCAATGGGCTATTATCTATTATCCCTCCAGCTTACAGATAAGGAAACTGAGACACAGAGAGGTTAAGTAACTCATTTGATGTCATATGGCAAGCAAGTGGTGGTGTCAAGATTCAAAACCAGACGGCCTGATCATAAACACTATCCTAAACTGCCTTGATGATTTTAACATTCTGCAACGCCACCACCATAACAGACCCCATTGCTTAAAACTGCCTATCTACTCCTAATTTGCACGAGTAAACAAACATCTTGCTCCAAAGAATTCACAACTTGCTTTGGAGCCAGATTTTACAATTCTTCCTTGCTCAGCATTCAGAATATAAAGAAAGCTTTCAAGAAATGATATAATGATATGAGGTGGACATGATCCCTGTCCTCATGGAATGGTGGGGATAGGAACCAGTAAAGAGAAAATGAACATACAGCATAGTGAGTGTTATTGTGAATAAAGTGCAGGATGATAGAGTAATCCAGAGCCATGGCACTAAGTGGGGGTGGAGAGCAAGGTCAAGGAAGGCTCCCTAAAGGACAGATTTAGAAGGTAAACTTTATTGGACTTGGAGTATGGGGAGGGAGAGGATTGGAAATTAAGGAGTCAAGGATGACACCTGGTTTCATCACTAACATTTTGTTGAATTATTAGCCTTTTCTCAGTATACATTTCTGTACACATCTGAAAATGATACCCATCCATTCCAATTAAGACACATTCTGTAACCTTTCTTGGATGCTATTGTGTTTCAAGATAGCAAGAGAATCGATCCAGCCTCACTTTGCTGTTAGCCAGCTGGGGGATTTTGGAAAAATTACTGAACTTTGCTCAGCCTCAGTCTGTTCGTCTTCATAAGGATATTGAACAAAATGATTTTTGTGGTTCCTTCCACCTCTAAAATTCTACCTTTTTAAATCCTATCCTTTTTATAATGGTTCCCTAATTTCCATGGCTTCATGTGGAATTTCCCAGTTTTGAACCTTAAGATGGTATATCTGTTAAAATTGTATTACACTGTGTGTCACACCAAATCTGACTGACGAGGAACGGAAGCAAAGTAGGGCTTTTCTTTTTCTCAGACATCCAGGATCCCAAGTCAGCTGTTCCATCTCCAGCTTTGAGTCTGGGCTCCCACCAAGAAGAAGGGATATATCAAAAAGGGCAAAAGTCAGGGGCTAGCTGAATTGACTTTCTTTGAAAGAGCTTTCCCAGAAATTCTTAGTGGCATTTGCTGAAATCTCATTGAGCAGAACTGTGTCCCATGGCCACCCTAGGTGTAGGGGAGGCTGGGAAATACTCTTTCCTTCAGTTGGGTACACTGATGCGCTAAACAAAATGAGCATTGTTTGGGTAAGGAAGAAAGGGAGAAGAGATGTTGGCTAGGCAACTTGCATCATTTGCTGAAGGTTAGTTAGATGTAATATGCAAAATATTTAAAAACAGGTCTAGCATAGCCACTCACCAATCAGAACAGATGCTGCTCAGCACCCTGTAGCTGTACATACCAGCTGAATGGCAGCCCTCACGTTTTTCTGCTTGGCATTACAGATACGCATCGCTTAACAACAGGGCTCCAATCTGAGATGTGCATTGTTAGGTGATTTTGTCCTTCTGTGAACATCATAGAGAGTACTTACACAAACTTAGATGGTATAGCCTGCTACACACCTAGGCTGTATGGTACTAATCTTACGGGACCACTATTGTGTATGCGGTCCGATGTCGTTATTTTATTATGCAGGACGGTATAGTCATTGCATATAGTTGTCATCCCTCCTCCTCCCAAATAATGAGGCCTAAGTCCATCAAGGACAGGGCTATCTTTTGCATATATTCTTCCCATTTCCCCAGAAAGTGACATTTACGTACAGTAAGTGTTCACATTTGTTGAAAGGAGTTGAATTATTCATATTATAATCCAAGGACGAGATAACCAGGCAAAGAAGTGTTCAAGTTATTACCTATTCTGTTTCCTTGGACATGAGTGACTCCTAAGAAAGGTGACTGTACAATCCTAAATGCCACAGTACAATTGATGGTAACAGTAGCAGATGGATATGGACTTTGAAGGTTGTTCGATTTCTTACAACTGTTCAAAGGATTGTCATAGATTTAGAAAAGTAAAAAGAAGTCTTTCTGAAATGAAAAGCTTCAGGCATAATAGAGGTTCAGAAAACTTTTTCTTCATTTCCTAGGTTGAATAGAACTAATAAGGAGCCCCTTCCCAACCCTGTTAATATAAAGAATCAAATAAAATCGGTTACTTAAAGAGTTGCGTCTGGTTCTTCCAGCCTGTAATAAACTCAAATCTTGAGTAACCATAATGCTCAAAGACTGGGATGGAGCATTTTACTTAATTTAATTTTCTTATAAATTTGACATTAACTCAAAAAATTCATGTATCAATCCTTATTCTTTTAAAAAGAAGTTGTATGTTTTATGTTCATGGTTTAATTTTCACCAGTTAAATTTTTTCAAGTGCTTTTATTTTTTCTGCTTTACTCATTTTTAAAGGATGTTTCAGTTTCTACTGCATTTTTTCATTTGCTCTAATTCTCCAGTTTATTCTCCATTTCATGTGTTTCTTGGAATGCAGTGCAAGGACATCCAAAATTATTTGGAAAATTAATGGGCTACCAAGAAAAAAAAGATATATGTAATATCCAATTTCCAAATTGGGTTTGGCAAGACCTATCTTCGAATCATCATTTCCATTAAAACACCTCTCAAATGCAAATTATTCATTCTATGGCATAATAAAGGTTAGACTATCATGGATGCTGTGTTTCATTACTTCATCTTTAACCTCTTGCTTTGGCTCCTTTAAAATTTGAGGTATGTACTTACATCTGTGGTCCTCTAGGGAAATCTCTATTTTTATGTTCCCACCTGGCTAACTTTCTTTATTAATAAAGTATGATGAGTTATCTTCTTTGTAACGTACACCTTCAATTCTAAGACGAACATTTTTATTTTTACACATTTTATTGTCTTCGAAATTGGGATACATCTTTAAATCTGGGGCATATTATAATTTAATTGGAAGATTTTTTTTTCTTGGCAGTAAATAAAATAAGAGTAGCAAATAAAACAATTGATAGCTTCTCAGCTGCATTGAAATAATCTCCAACAGTAACAGTGTACTTTTAAGAATTTCTGAATGATCCAGGCACTTACTCTGAACTGTACAATTGTTCCTGACTGGTGTCATATTATATCTTAACCAGAATGAGGTTTAAATCTTTGAAAATAGGAAATAATAAGTGTATAGACATTCTCCCTTTTGATTCCCTACACAGAATGGTTTTCTCAACTACAATTTTTGAATCTCGTTGACTTATGTCTTGCAAATAACTAACAAAACCAAAATATACATCCGTTTTAAAGCATGTCCTGTTTTCCAAAAATTTCCAATCCTCCTTTCACTCCTCCTTCACCAAAACAGCAAACAGATCACTAAGCAGCTTCCTGGCTGCCCATCTACTCAACAAGAATGGCACATTACCGTGATAACTTCTCTTTTTAAAATTGTGATAAAATATACGTAGCAAAATTTACCATCTTAAGCATTTTTAAGTGCGCAGTTCAGTAGCGTTAAGTACTTTCACATCGTTGTGCAACCAATCTCCAGAACTCTTTTCATCTTGCAAAACTGAAACTACTGTGAGATCTTTTAAAAGACACTTCTCTAGTCTCCAGCTTTTAACTACGCTGCCCTTACCATTTTCATCAGAACAGTTTCAAATACTTCCAAGCCTCAAACCAGAGGTTTTAGTCCTAGCCCACTCCAGATTAAATCATTAAAATTTTAAATATTTTTTCAAACTTTATTCTCTTTAAATATGTGTGCGTGCAAGTGTAAATGGCTGTTTTAGTCTATAAAATTGGATTAAACATTTTGCTATTTTAGCACTTTAATATTTCAAATGTTTCCTACTGGTTGGCTCCTGCTGAAAAGGAATGCGTCTTTCCATTAAACGAGCTGACACATTACGGTAATTGTCTCCACATCTCATATCTAGTCTCCACATCTCATATCTTGTCTTGCCTAGTTATTTAATGATGCTAGGTTTCTTTGAAGTCAGAGAATGGCCTTTCACGGTACACATTCAAATGTGGAAATGAATCAGATAACTGTATCCTTGTTGAAGGAGATTGTTTTAAAACACATGAACCAATAGGAAGACAGAATCGTGGGAGACGATGGTTTTCTTACTGGATTTCTAGGAGCCCTAGACCTCTGTGATGGTGCCCCCCAGAGGGGACACAAGGTTCAAACAGGAGGCCAAATGTATGAGACTGTCGCATGTTCTTTCTTGTCCCCTTTCAACTACTCTTATCTGTTTTATATTTTGAGATCTCACATAGATTTTTCCATAAAAAAAAGAAAGCTATGCTGTTTTTAAAAAGTTTTGAAAAGTGGAGAAAGTTCAGACTTTTTATTTAAACAGATGTGGGATCAAATGATAACCTTAAAACTTGTGTAGTCTTGAGACCAATCACTAACCTCCAAGCTTCATTTTCTTTGAGTAGAATGAGGGCAGTGAAAGCTATTATCTTTAAGTCACTGTAAGGATTAAAAAATAGTCATGCGCCACATAATGATGTTTCAGTCAACGATGGGTCGCATACATGCAGTGGTCGCGTAAGATTAGTACCATGTTGCCTAGGTATGTAGCAGGCGATACCATCTAGGCTTGTGTAAGTACACTCTGTGATGTTCGCACGACAATGAAATGGCCTAAGGACACATTTCTCAGAACATATTCCCGTCATTAGGCGACACATGGCCGTAGAGTGTTACATATGCCTCGCATTCAATTCACATCCTCAATAACTTGGTTGAAGTATCCTGTGTCAGACGTCACAGGGTACTAGACGTCACTGATCCACAGTCATTGATGTGATGTCAGCTTTTCTCTTCTGTCTGTCTCCTACCCATCTGCCTCTACTATAGGAGCCTAACGAAGAGTTTTAGGTAGGTGCTTTTTTTTTTCCTGTAAGGCAGTAGTTCTCAAAGTGTGGACCTCAGACCAGCAGCATCAGCATCAGCTGAGAATGTATTAGAAATGTAAAATCTCTGGTCTCACCCAAACCTATGAATCAGAAACTCTGGGAGTGGAGTTTAGCCATCTGTGTTTACCTTTCAGGTGATTCTGATACACACTGAAGTTTGAGAACCACTGTAAAGAATAGACTCACATGGACTGACCCCCTACAGGGGAGCAGGTGAGGTATGGGGTAGGCCAGTCAGCAGCAGAGACAGGAGTCTAATAAGAACTGGGTCTCTCAAACACTGGAAACCAGATCCAAGGTCAGTTCCATGGACCTCAGCAGCTGGCGTGGATAGGTCTTCACCCTGCTGCCACCTTCCCCATGAATCAGTCAACTTCTGGAGCAGTAGTTCTCAACCAGGGGCAATATTGCCTCCCAGGGCATTTGGTAATATTTGGAAACCTTTTTTACTGTCATGACTGGAGAGTTAGTACTGGCATCTAGGGAGTGGAGTCCATGGATGCTGCTAAACATCCTACAATGCACAGGACAGCCCACAACAAAAACTATCCAGTCCCAAATGTCAGTAGTGTTGAGGTTGAGAAGCCCTGCCCTAGAGATCTTCCTCCTGATCGACTTGCCTCTCTTCCCACAACTGACTAACTTCTTTACCTCGTACTCTACAAGCTCTTAGACTGGTCTCTGTGAACCCTAAGGAGGTCCGTGGATGGGCCTCAAGGAGGCCATAAATTCCCGAAAATGCTTGCAAAACATTATCATTGTGTGCGTGTGTATATTTATTTATTTATTTATTTATTTATCTCATGTGTGTGTGTGTGTCTGTGTGTGTGTCTGTGTGTGTGTGTATGGTAAGGTTTGGGAAAGGGGCAGTGTATGGATTTCATCAAACTCTCAAGAGGTTTTTCTATGCAAATTCTATGTGTTATTTCTCTACCTCAGAGTTCTATTCATTCGCCACTTCAGTTGGCTAGTGCTTTCAACTTACCCTGGAATCATGGCCAGGCTGCTGCCTTTCTACTCCATAACTTCTCAGCTTCTGCTCTTACTGCTGCTTTCTTTTTCTTGTTACATTTCCCAGTTCAAATTCCCAAGACAAGGAGTCTGAGTATCATGGCTTTCCCATCTTTGGACAGAGCTTGTCACATGGGATTCCTTCATGGGCCCCTGACAATCACATACAATAGCTGCTTGGGATCCTGGGCAGATCCACAGCAAGATGAAAAAGGCCAGTGAGGAGCAATGGCGCTCGGGACAAAATATAGATGTCAAGGCAGGCTCCTTCAGAATGAGCACTGGTTGGGCCACGCACCACAGTCACTATGTCTAACAAAGATGGTGAGATAATCCAGAGGTTGGATTCCGGCTAGAGAAGCTACAAAGTCGTCTGGAAAAGCAGGAAGGGCATGGGGTCAATTTTAAATAGAATGCAGAGGGCGGCAAGGACAAGCAGAGGTCCAGAAGCTGGTGAGGAGGGTTCGTGGAGGCGAGTGAGAAACGTAGGTCTGGGCACAAGGAAGAAGGGTCAGGGCTCAAGTGGTCAACATAATGAAGACAGAATAAGCGCAGAGGCAGAAGCAGAAATGGATCAATAAAATCAAACAGATCAGCAACGTTGAGGCCATTGTGTCTCCCTGTTGCTGACTTACCAGAGGCCTTTCTTTCTCACCAGAAGCCAATCCACGTAAAAACTCGGTCAAGAGGCTTGTAGGACAAGACAGCCGGAAATGTTGGATGCGCTGAGGAAGCCGTGGACAAGACAGGAAACAGCTCTGAGGGATTTGTCTTGTCCTTTGGGCCACTCGTCCTCTATGTGCATTCCTTCTCTCTCTGTCCCTCTCTCTTTCCCTTCGCTTTTCCCATAGATGGTTTCACGAGCACAGAATTATTTTGTTTTTCTGACTGAGTAGTAAAGAAGTTTGTTTCCTAATTCCTAATTTTAAAAGAAACAGAATAGAACTCTCTAAGAAAAAAGAGCACAAAACTCTAAATCACTTTAAATTATATTTTTATTCATGTAGCCTTAAATGGATTATTCTTCTTTGGGTCAGTATATTCACAGAAAAAAAATGGTCCTTGACTCAATCTTTTACAGATGGCTTGGGTAACTGGGATGCATTATGGCATCCCCAAGAAGTACCTTAGAACAATGATTCTCAAACTTTGTCACACATTAGCATCCTGATGTTCAGGTGGTGGCACCCCACACCATTAAATCAGTGTGTTTGGTGGCAGGGGAGCCAGGAATCAATACATGTTAAGGTTTCCTGGTGATTATAATGTGCAGAAGATTTGGGGAACCACTGCCTTAGAGGTTGTTTTAATAAAGCCCCCATATTGACTTGCTAGCTTGCCACTTAACATTTTACCAAAAAAGTAGATTGTGACAGAAAGCACTTTTCTTATTCAGTTAATTGAAGTGAATTGAACCTGTGTTCTAATTTATTGCCAGGAGGCGACCAGCTGTGTTGTTGCTTACTTCAGTCAAAACAGTGGTGGGACTGGCATTTTTGGCATCCTGTAGTCCAAACAATTGATTTACCAACTGATTTTTGGTTGTTAGTTTAATCTTGAAGTTTGTAACTTGGTATTTTAATTTATTCAGACCTGATTTTGGAGCCTGGGGATTTTCTAATTTATTCACCACCTGTTCTCCAGAGTCATTGGAGAACAATGAGGGCTCCCCTGTGCCAGACCTTTGTGTGATAATCTAAGGAAAAAGTAGCCATCAGAACCCCTCAAGCAACACCTCCCCATCTCAGTGAACATTTCAAGAGCTCACCCCATTCTAACACTGTCTCAGCTTCCTGGTTTGTTTTCCTCTTCATATGTGAAGAGTTTTGTTATTTGTTTTTTAATAAACAATTGGAAAGACAATAGGGCCTGTTTCTAAGTGCATTCTATTGTGATGGCATATTCTCACAACCACCAGGCAAAAAAGAGAATGTGTGACCTTTTCTGTGCTCCTAGTGACTGTGTCCTTTGCTAGCTCATTGCTCCTCATCTGCTAGTATACAGCCTTTAAGGAGAGAAAGCAAACCCTGTGAGGAAAGGATTGGACTTAGGGCAGCCCAATGTCATAGGAAAAACCTAACACACAACTTAATGGTCTCTGAAAGCATGACAGATTAGTAGAAAGAAAATTTAGGCTAGTTGGTCTCTATTTCCACAGAGGAAACAAGCTTAAAGCACAGTTAATTGGGAATTTAGTGAGCCAGAGACAATAACTTGGGAATTAAATAATAGATTTGACTACTAAGGAAGCCTGTGGCATCTCCATTCCTCAAAAGACAGTCTGCTGTGGAATGGGGATCAGAGGGATGGGTCACAATCCTACCTTGGCCTCTAACTTGCCGCATGATCATGCATATTACATGACTTTTCAGGGCCTCAGTGGCCCCATCTGTCAAGTGAGAAGTTGAGCTGAGTGATTGCCAAAGTCCCTCATTACGCACTACTGCACTATAATATTTAAAAACAGGGCCAGTGGCCAGCCCCAGAGGCCTAGTGATTACGTTCAGTGCACTCCACTTCGGCAGCCCACGTTCAGTTCCCAGGTGTGGACCTACATCATTTGTCTGTTAGTGGCCCTGCTGTGGTGGTGGCTCACATGTGAAAAGAAGATTGGCGATGGATATCAGCTCAGGGGAATCTTCCTTAGCAAAACCAAACAAACAAAAACAAAAAACAGGACCTGTGGCTTTCTGTCCTGAGTAGGTATTAATAGAAGCTGATTATCTGAGGTTCCTTCCAGCTCAAGAATTTACACACTAATTCACCAATTTGTTTTCTATTTTCAATGACAAAAATATAATGAGATTCATTAGATGACACCAAAGAATTATTAATAATTCCATTAGATATGAAAATAACACTATAGTTATGTAAGAATATGGTCATAATTGCTACATATCAGACTGAAATAGGTAGGGACAAAATAGCATGATGTCTGGAGTTTGCTTTTTAAAAAATAATAAAATAGGGGCCAGCCCAGTGGCACAGCAGTTAAGTTTGTGTGTTCCGCTTCGGCAGCCAGGTTTCGCTGGTTCAGATTCCCATTTGTGGACATATGCACTGCTTGTCAAGCCATGCTGCAGCAGGTGTCCCCTGTATAAAGTAGAGGGAGATGGACATGGAAGTTAGCTCAGGGCCAGTCTTCCTCAGCAAAAAGAGGAGGATTGGTGGCAGATGTTAGCTCAGGCTAATCTTCCTCAAAAAATAATAATAATAATAAAATAAAATAATATATCCGGATCTCACAAGGTGCCTTTTGGGCTGGCAGCCTTTCTCAATATGGACTCTATGTTCTAGAAAAGGAGTCAGGAACCTGCAGATGTTGATGGTCTGAGTGTTCTGGACACAAGGCCAAGAGTCTAGATGCTTTAGAGGGCACAAAAATCTTTTCCTGAAGATCTGGGATGTGGAGGTTGAATTAATTTACCTTTTCCTTCTTCCATATTATACAGATAGGTTGGCAGATGAAAGCAATTTCCCCTGAGGATAATGAAAGCCCTGATAGGTTTTAGTGACTTTGCTGGGGACACATACTAATGGCAACATCAAAGCCAGAATGAGGATTGAAGGGTGACTACCTCTCTTCCATACCTCCTTCCACTCCTGCTGGGGAGTATCACAAGTATAAATATGCTTTTGGCACCATTTGTCCTGTGGAATTTTTGCATCTGTCCAGTACTCAATCCAGTATACCATCTAGTAGCCAGCTTTGGTGGTCTAGTGGTTCAGATTCGGCACTCCCACCACCACAGCCGGGGTTCATTTCCTGGTCAGGGAAACACGCCACCCGTCTATTGGTTGTCATACTGTGGTGGCTGTGAGTTACTGTGATGCTGAAATCTATATGAATGATGTTTCAATGCCAGCAGAGTCACCCATGGTGGACAGGTTTCAGTAGAGCTTCCAGACTGACAGACTAGGAAGAAGGACTTGGCTGCCCACTCCTGAAAACATTGGCCACGAAAACCCTGTGAACAGGAGGAGAGCATTGTCTGATAGAGTGCCAGAAGGTGAAGGAATGATACAAAAAGATCGGGCAGGGTTCCACTCTGCTGTACACAGGGTCGCTAGGAGTTGGAATCGACTTGATGGCACTTAACAACAACCAGTATCCAAGTCTCCTTAATCATTTTTAAATCTCCCTCTAGTGGTTGGAGCTGTCCTTTAAATAAAAATTAACAAGACCTCACAGCAGTGAACTCAGAGCACCATCACTGGCCTCTTACAGAACATTAGCAACTTTCCCACTGGAAGGGACATGGACACTGCACCAGACTCGGACATGTGCTGTGTCCACATTAGTCAGGCTGACCAAACCCTTTACATTCCAACTATTTTCACTGATTAAAAAATGCTATCAAATTTTAAATTGCTTCATAAAAATGTATGAATTGGTCACAGTAAAAGTGTTTGTATAAGCCCACTCAAATACAAACCATCTGACATGGTGAGAAGGTTTCCAGTTGTGTCCTCTGTTGTGGCTAAGCTCCTGACTTTACACAGTGTTAGAGCTAAAAATCCACTTCTGTCTGGAAAGTGATTTTTGCCAAGGATTGAGAGAACAGCCCAAGCTCTGTGCCTAGTGCCAGCCCCTTCAGAAACACATGTCCCATCCTGTGTGACATGCTCCACAGAACCCAAATGATTAGATGCTGCCAAGGCAGTGATGGCAGAGCAGCCTCAAGCTTGCAGTGGAAAGGGCTGCTCAGGATTCCTGACATCCCCCAGGGCTGGCCCTGACTCTGTTGGCTCTTCCCCCTCTCAGTTCTTGCCCCTCTGCCAGCCTCATTCTCTGCTCTGCCAAGAAACCACATTTGCTTTGAATCTAGCCATTTTGATGTTGCAGGTGATCTGAAACCAAATCAAGCTAAACCAAACAAATCCAACTAACCACCATCGCAAGCAAGTTATCCAATTATTGGTTTTTGCAATGGGGGAGGGGCCATAAGGGCCATGCATATCACAAGACAAACATTAAGCTGCCTGAAGAGTTAGTTTGCTGAGGGGTAACCGGCAAACAGGTTGGTGCTCATCAGAGCTGCACAGACTGGTCACTGAGGATGTTGGGAGCCGGTTAACCCTACCGGGCACCCCTGGTAAATCTAGCAAGCTCTGTGCTTTCGCCCTCTGCATTCTGAAGCAAGCATCCAAACTTTGCCTGGCTTGTGGCATGCCCAGGGTAAGTCACCGGGCTTCTTGGATTCTAGGTGGATTTTCTGGGGCCACAAACTCTCTTCTGTCTCAAGTGTGTTGAGGATCAGGTCCTCTGGGGAGTGGGGGGACAGTGAAAGTAGGTTTGCAGAACCCAAGCCCCATAGCCCATCTCACCCCACTGCTTGGCACTTTCCCTGCCTTCTAGGGTTGGGAAAGGGAAAGTGGAAAGGAGTTCAAATACTCTGTCACTGACAGGGGATAGAAGGTGAAGGGAAGAGGAAGAAAAGAGAAGGGGAAATAGGTGTCAAAGGGAAAAAAATTAATAGTGAGTAAAATTACATTATACGATATAATGATCTCTGAATAATAGAGGGAGTAGAGTTAGCCAAGATACTGGAATATTTGCAGATTTCAGGGCCTCCTCCTATCTTAAAACCAGCTGACCCCCAACTCCACATTTGCCATGCTTGATCCCTTGACATTTGTGTAAATCCTCGCTACCCCTCTTGGCCCAGAGACGCGGAATGTAGAGTAAGGGTTCTGCTAGACTTGCACAAGTCCATGATGGCTTATCTCCTGGCAGCGCATTCAAGCATGCAGGAAAGCTGAGTGGAGAACAGGACTCTCTCAATATTTAGAAACCGGATTAGGATTTCTGACAAAGGATACGATTTTGCCGTTGACTTAGTTGCTTGTACAGTAAATGAAGCAAATCAAAGATACTAAGGAGAGAACTTTTTTCTCTTGATGCCTAAATGTCAATCCTAGTTTTTCAGAGTTCTTGCAGTTGGCATTCCGGCTCCAGTCTAACTCCTGCTGTAGTGCAACCTTATTGAAATAAAAGCTGCCTACATTTCTGTCCATCACGTTCTGTATTTATTAACAAGTCCTGTTCCCTTTGCAATCTGGAGCCACAGAGGCCCTGTTCTGAATCAGCTGTAATTTGGAACGGTGGGTCCTCGGCAGCAAGGTTTTAGAAGAGAAAGAAAGAGAACTCAGGGAAGGGGCCAGACGTGGAATCAGATTTGGTTTCCTGAGAGTTGTACTTAATAAATGGATTGCCGATTATCTCTGGAACTCAGACTTTCCAGGAGTCAAATACTTGAGGGACAGGTTAAAAGTGAGGACAAGATTAATTATCAAGGCTCTTGGGGGCTGGGGGCAGGGAAGAGGGGGGATAAACGCTTTCATCACTTTATTCAAAAAGAGTGTTGCTGGTAATGAGGGCTGCTGAACGTGAAAGAATATCTATTGTCATTTTCCCAAGTAAGCAGAGGAAATAACACGCTAGTATTTCTTTTAAACAGCTTTACTGTGATATAATTTACATACCATAAAGTTTACCTGTCGAAGTATACCACTCAGTGGTTTTTAGTATATTTACAGAGTTGTGCAACCATCATCATAATCTAATTTTAAAACATATCATCACGCCAAGAAGGAACCTAGCGCACCTTAGCAGTCGCTCCCCAGTCCCCCTTCTCCCCGGCCCCTAGCCCCTGGAAACCACTGATCTATTTTCTGTCTCTGTTGATTTGCCTTTTCTGGACAATTCGTGTAAATGAAATCATTCTATATGTGCTCTTTTGTGACTGGTTCCCTCCACTTAGGATAATGTTTTCGAGGTTTGTCCATGTTGTAACATATATTAGCACTTCATTCTCTTTTATTGCCAAACAAGGTTCTGTTATAAGGATATACCACATTTTGTTTATCCATTCATCAGTTGATATAGAACACACTAGTATTTTAATTCAAAGAGCAAATTGCCGTGATCTCTGTAATCGGAGTTGAATACCTTTTTAGCTGTAAGTATGAGTTAATAAAACAGTTAGTGATCTTCATATGTTGGATTTAAGGGAATTTAGTATTGGTGCAAAAATAATTTCTATTTAAGTTTGTGGAGAATGGATGTTTGCAGGATGACCTAATGATAATAGCGTAATAAGGTCATGATATTTATATTTGTGTTTTTCAGTTATCTTAGCACCATGGATCTGTGTTTAACAGTGTTCACTCCTCCCCTCTAACAAAACAAGTTTAGAATGTATGACTCTTTGTAATGACATGCACATGGAATATAGCACTTGCCTTTGTGTTCAGCCAAGTTCACAGCTGAGTTTGAGGCCAAGCTCCACAGCTGGTCTGCTAGAGGTCTGCTTCCTGTCCTGTTTGTTGTGTCAGTTTCTGTCTTTGCCTGCTTCCGGCTCAGGTACAAATGAGGAGGCATGGAAAAGAGGAGGGATAGGGAGAAACGAAGGTTTCGCAGGTCTTAAACATTGCCCTGGGATCCCTGCTCAAGCACGTCTCACTCAACTTGGCAAACCCTTGGTGCCCATTCTTCTTATATGGGGAGCAGTGGCCAGACTGAGGGCTCTGGACTCCTGGGATGGCCATTTCCTATCTTTGGGATGTTGGACAAGTACTTGATCTGTCTCTTTATTGTTCTCATCATCAAAGTGAAGATACTAATGGTCCTTATTTCCTAGATATGCTTTGAGGGTTCCTATAATTCCTGGCACATAACAAATGTGCAATTAGTGTTAAATGTTAATATTATTAGCATGTATTAATTACTTGCTATTTCCTGGATACTGTGCATACTGGATACTGATCCTCACAACAATCCAAAAAGGTAGCTAAAGGTGTTCCCACTGTACAGATGAAGAAAGTGAGATTCAAGGAATTTATATGTAATCCTCAAGGTCACATGGCTAGGAAGTGGCACAAGTCATGTTTATACTGCTTTTGGTCTGGTTCAAAATACGCACATCCATTGGACTGTGGTGCATATATGCAACGAATCAGGCTAGCCAATATGTTGTATACTGGGATATGGCCATAATAACACACACAAATTTGTTTTAATAAAAATGAATGATTAATGCAGTTGGGCCTCTATTACATCACCAAAACTCACAAGAAGGAAACAGAAATAAGAGCCTGGGATGAAGCTGTTGGAACAAATAGAAAGCTTTAAAAAACTCAAAGTAAAGCAAATCATCTGGCTAGATGCTATGTCCTCCCAGCTCTGGGGAGCCAGACCCAATGGTTTGTGGAGACTAAAAGAAACTGCACATGGCACTCTCAAGCTAAAAATGGTATGTTGACTCATTCCCATCGGCTAGGGAATTAGTCTGTGGTGCCCATGTTGATACTCCAGTTCTGAACTTAATCGTTTAAGGTGTTCCCATTACCATCACTACTCACCCACCAACAGCACTTTTAAATTAGTCTTAACAAAAAAGTAAACAGAAGCATAGTTTATCATTCAACTACCCCTAAAAAAAGCAACATCTGATAGTCAAGCAACTGGACTTAAAAACAGAAGTGTCAAAGTTGACACATGCTAATTATTTGCTGCTGCATGAGGGTCATTAGCTGTGTTGCCCAAAGAGCGAGGGAGAAAACAGTTCAAGATCCAGAGACAAATAGCATTTAGATGGTCCCCAACTGGCTGAAGGGAGAGGAAAACTAAAACAGATTTTCCTCCTAACATTTCCCTCTAAATAGTCTGCCTGATTATACAGCGTGAAATAGGAACAATTTTGGCTACTAATCCTAAATAATCCTAAACCTTGGCTACTAAAACCAGGAAATATTTGTTCTCTTATATTCGTAGGTAAAATGCTATTCTCCATTTAGATTACCACAATCTTAACAATCTGCTATTTTAATTAAAAGAGTGTGTTCTTTCCCCACTTACAATATTAGTGGCTTTAAACATATAAAGAATCTTTTCATAAACCCTTCATGAGGATTTAGAGATCAAGACAAAGTAACATTTTAAGAATGTTCTTAATATTGCAATCAATTGGGGATTATTTTTTAAATCAATTCCTTGAGAATTCTGGACAATCTTTTCATCACTTGGAGGTTGTTTTGTATTATCCTTTTAATTCAGAGTGTAACCCTAGCTTTCAATGCTCTGAGCTTCTCTGGGAAGGTGGATTTCCACTTGTGGTTTCTGAGCTAAAATAAACAGAAAGCCATTTCATTCAGGTCCACCGCTGGTGGCCACTTCATCCCCATGTCCAACCCATGTTCACCCCAGTCAAGATGACTGTTGGCCAATTTGTGCAGACTCCCATTCATGCCATGGCTATTCCCTGGACTGGAACAATCCCTCTGCTTTTGAGCGAACCTGATTTGGTGCTGTTGTCCTTGTAAGATCCAGCTCTAAACTCTACCCTTCTCTGTCAGTCAATCAAGAATACCTGGACTCTGGTTCTTTTAAAATTATCAGTAGTCCTCTTTATTCATTTTATACTCATTCCCAAGATTTGAAGTAACCTGCTTTAGATATGGCTCTGCTGTACTGTGACCTTGGGCAGGTTATAACAATAATAAAACTAACCTGTCACAGTGTTTCTCTGTATACCATATACCTTCACTTATTAAAGTTATTACCCTCAGAGAATATCAGTTGACCTCGATACTTCTGATAAAGCTAGCAGGTGGGAAACACCTTGGAAAATAAAAGCAGTGGACAACTGCAACGGTAGCCCTGTTAATCTGTGGACTAGTAGGACTAGAGTTTCCATGTGTTGGTCTAACTTTGGTTTCAACTCTGGCCTCCAGAGAGGTTCCCATCCTGGATATTTGTCAAGAATGAGAGGTCAGAAATGCCAAGACCAGGAGGTCAGGGTGAGTATTCTGCCAAGGATCCTCATAAGGAACTTCTTGGAAAGAAATGAATTTAGGAATTTGGCCTGAATATCAGTAGCTGGAAAAGGTCCTTGAATTTTCCCAGCAGATATCTAAACCCTGAAATAGGGATTATAGACTACAGCTTAAATTTTAAGCCTCTGGTCTCCGAGAATCATGGCATTTTAGAGTTGAAACTCCCCTTACTGGTCTTCCAGCCTGATCCAATTTGCTAATCCCCCTAGGATTTCATATAGTCTCTGCTTAGGCATCCACAGTGATGAGGAGCATGTCTCCTACCAGAGTGGTCCATTTCATCCTTGGGGCATAATAATCATTGAAAAGTTATTCTTCCTCTTGAGTCCAGGCTTTCTGGCTTATTACATAACCCATTTGTTGTAGTTCTGCTCAGTAATGGGCAAATGGAATGTACAGCAAGGCACTTCACTATCCTTTTATTGAACCCAAATCTGCCTCCATGTAATTTCCATCAGTTAGAGGATCTCTCATCTTGTGCCTTTGGATACATTTTCTTAGTGACCATAGCAGCCCTGAATGGTCTCAGAGACAACACACAAAACCCCTAAGAGTTGGCACATCTTCCTTCCTACTCTTCTATATCTCCTCTATCTCTTCCTTTTCCTCTGACATTATCACTCAGCTCTCTTATAATTCTTCTGTAAACTAAGCATGAACTCATACACGGAATGTAGAGGATTCCAATTGAAAGAGCAGAGGAACTTGGTTCAAGCCCTGACAAATTTCTCTAAAGCCTCATGATGATAAATATTATTATTCACCTGGTGGGGGAGGAAGAGTATAATGCTAGAATATAAGTGAATATTCTTTATAAATTGAAATCTACTGTAAAGTCTAGAAGACCTCAAGCATCGTGTAGTCCTAGCTCCTTGTTTTATACTACAAGACATTAAACAGAGAAGAGATGTGACATGTCCAAGGGCCACAGGACCACTTAGAGGCAGAGCTAGAAATGGAACCCAGATTTTCCAATGCGCAATCCATTTCTTCCTCTACTGCCTCTCTGTTAAACAACAAAATCAATAAAATCATCCATGCACAGACCCTAAGGCGTACCCAATGCATATTAGATGCTCAATAATTATTTGTTGAAGAAATATGTTGAGTAAAAGAATGCATGAATGACTAGTACTTTTTTTCAATGATGACATTTTATAGGGTCCCTACAAATGTCACTTGTGTTTTTAATCATTTTTTAATTAGCTCTCTATTAAGAAGCTTTATTCTCAAAATGTATTTGTGAAGATTAAGTGAGACAATGCATTAAAGTGCTTAAAAACAGTACCTGGCAGTCAACAAATGTTAACTAATTATCTCTGTTTTCTAGCCATTTTTCTAAATAAGACCCAGCTGATGCTGCAAGCACTCACGCATCTGGAAAAGACTTTGCAATCTACTAACAAAAGGAATTCTGAAATTGCAAAAGTATTACTACTATTTGTCAGTTCCTACCTTGTGCCTTTTACTAAGCCACCCACCCCCACTCCTGGTACCTGGCACCCAAAAGGACACAAACAAAGTCCTGGATTCTTTCACTTCCTCCTCCAGGCTTGTGTTTACTCAGCCCCTGACCTTTGGGCTTTGTCTCCTCTTCCCAGTCAGCACTTGCCTATTGGATCTGACAATTTATTTGGCTTTACCTTGTTTGACCCTTAACTGTCTTGCTCCCTCTGTCAATCTCCATCTCAGTCTCAGTCAAGGTTTTGGAATTTCCCTTTGGTTTCCTCCACTCCCAGCCATCCCGGTAGCTCTACTCTTGCTAAACAAGACCCCTTCCCTTGACCCAAGTTGGTAAGTTTGCCTCTGCCTTGTAGGGGGTCAGAAACTCTCCATATTGTAGCATTTGTTATAAATATTGATTTTTTGATATTTGGGGCTGGGCAATAGAACTTAGGCTCTTCACGGTTCTATTTTTCAGGAAAGGGAAAAAATGGAGTGTTGCCAAGAGTTATTTTTTCTTCTTTATTATTGTGTTAATTGAACTGGCTCTTTCCACCCCTTTCCATCTGCTGCCCCTGGTCTCCCAGTAAGATGAGCTCAGATTCAACCTGACCATGAAAAGTGATTCCTGAGTGCTTTATTGGGTTATTTTCCCTTCAAGGGCTTCACACAGGTATCCTCAAATCACCATGGTGATCTGTATCCGTTGCCAGAATGCTCAGAGCTTCCTTCTGAATCTCTGGGCATATCTGACAATTTTTCAAGACTAAAGACTAAACTTGGGCTAATGTTAGTAAGTAAACAAGAAAGAGCTTGGGTAAATTCATCAATTAGGATTATACCCGAAGTTCTGGTGTGGACAAGAAATATTGGCTATCTTTTTAATTTCTGTGTCTTGTGATGGATTACCATTTAATATCTTCCCATTTGTTAAGGGTATATCTACCCCCACTATATCCAACCCTGAATGTTAAGTTCCTCCAGAGCATGGGCTTGATCTGTTTATATTCACAGCTCTATCCTCAGCACCTAAAATAGTGCTTGGCCAATAGCAGGCAACCAATTAGTGTTTGTTGAATACTGAAGAAACAAATGAATAAATGATTGAGAAGCAGGATAGAGTTGTGGTCGGACCACAGCATTTGGCATCAAAGAGATTCCAATTCAAATTTTGGTGATGCCACTTCCCAGCTATGAGAGTTCTCTGAGTTTGAATTTCAATCTCTTCATCAATAAAATGTGGGTGATAATAATACCTACCTCATATGTTTTAGGGGAGAATTAAACAAAATAATGCATGTAAAGTTCTGAGCACAGTACCTGGCATATTTTCAGAACTTTATAAACGTTGATTATGTCTATTCTTTGCAGTGAAAATCCTCAAATGTTGAAGCTTATTAGAGGTAATTGAACTAATTTAACATGCCTAGTAGTGATGAGTGTACTAAAGACATATTAGTCTAATTAATCTGTCAGCAAGATTTTACTTGAGGAGCCAAGTTGATGAAATATGTATTGGTCATACCCACCGTGTTTAAAGCACTACACTAGGCTTTCAAGAATGGCAGCGTGCAAAGATAGATATGATATAGTCCCTTCCTCCTAGGAACATAAATCTAGAAGACTGTCTATGTGTGCAGTATTATGCTGAGTATACATTAATATGAGTCATCTTTACCTCCCACATCATCTGATTTACTCTTTGTGCTCTGCAGAATAATATTCTACAACACTCAGCCTCTCCTTTGAATTCTTACAATGACAAGAAACCCACTGCCTCATAAGCAACTCTTTCTTTTGGGAAGAGTAATCACCTTTAGAAAGATCTTCCCTAAAATGAGCACAAGTCTACCTCCCTATGATTTTTACACATTGATCCAACTTCTGCCTTCTGGACACACCCAGAATAAATCCATCTTTTCCCTTTATAACAGAGGTCAGCAAAGTAGGACCTGCAGGCCATTTCCTGCTCACCATTTATTTTTGTAAATAAAGTTTTATTGGAACACAGCCAAACCTATTTATTTACATATTGTCTATGGCTGCTTTTGCACAATAGCAGCGTAGTTACAACACAGAATTTATGGCCCACAAAGCTGAAAATATTTACTATCTAGCCCTTGAAGCAAAAGTTTTTTGACCTCTGCTCTATATGACAGATCTTCAAACACTTAAAAGACAACTAATCTGTCTCCTCTTAAAATAGGAAGCCCAGAGCTGAGCCTAGAACTCTAAGTGGGAGCTAATGGAAACCCAATGAAGTAGCACTATCACCTCCCTTGTTCTGGCCACCATACTTCCAATTATGTGGCCAGAAATCAGGTCAGTCTTTGACTGACACACAATACTGGAGTATATAAAGGACTAAATCTCTGAGATTTTTTTCCCCAGGAGCTTCTGTTAAGTTATGTCTCCTCACCTTGCATTGGTGTAGCCTAGTGTTGGAAACTATATACAGAACTTTACATCTTTCCAGCCTGTCCACAGCAATCAGAAAACAATTCAGCATATATTTGAGGGCCATATCAGTCAGGGTCAGACAGGACAAAGATCACATACTCAGCTGGGATTTTTAAGAGAATATAATGAAGAGACAATTTCCATACTTGTGGGCAGGGTTAAGAGAACGGACAAGGGAATGTGTCACTCCCCTCTCTGCATAAAGGGGAATGGAGAGGGAGGGATTTTGCTGGGGCCCAGTGATAGCTGGAGCCATGGAAGAGGGGCTGCCCAGCTGGAGCCGTATAGTGGAGACACAGTCACTGCTAGAACCAAGTCAACAGGAAGGCAAGGAAGGAGGGAAATAGATACGCTGACGTCCTCTTCTCCTATCCTCTGGCTGCCATCATGGAACCCATCCTGAAGCTGGAGGGCAACAGAGCCACAGAAGTCAGCCCACAGGGCACAGAGCAAGGTCAAGAGTAGGTGTGGGAGTTGGGGCAGAGAATGACAAGGGCTAAATGGTGCACCAGGCATTTTGTAAATGCTGACTGAATAAACAGATGAAGGAATGAAGAAGTCCTGGCACTCAATAAATGTTTGTTGAACTGAAGAAATGAGAGAAAGGACCATGATCTCCTTTAGGTCCCCCTGCCCCAGAGCCCTCACTACTGCTGTTCATTGTACCAGGCTTTCCACCCACCATGCAGCACTGCTCCTGTGTGCCACCCTCTCCACCCCCTTTTCTAGCCTCTGCTGACCCCTCTGGGTTTCCTGCAAAAGTGTAAAAACAGTGGATTTTATTTGCGATATAACAGAGCAGAACTAGGGTTGTTCTAAACAGAGCTGGGACATTATCAAAGAGAGGGCTTTAAGTCCTGAAATGATTCCCAGAATCTAAAATGCCTTCTAAAACGTTCAGAGTTTTCAAAATGAAAAATTCAGCATCCCTGCACTGTATGGAAAAAAAGTGGGACTTCTGAGAAAGCAGCCCTAGACATTGGAGTTACAAGCTCTGGATTCACTAGACACCTCATTACTGACTGCCTTGGGGCTGGCCTTTTTAAGGCTCAAATGACCCTTATCACATCATCAGCTTTTATTGCAAAGATGTCTGGGCTCTCCATTCATTATGCCAGTAGTGGTAATGTTGAGAAAGTGGGGTGTGGGAGAGAGAAATTCTCAATGGCATGAAGCCACTGGTAGCTATCCACAGCTTTCTTGTCACTTCCTCCTCCATCAGTTGAGTCAGAATGGAGAATATTCAGCGCTCAATTCTTCAAGGGATAATTCCTAGGATTCTGGATTTTGAAGACATAGAAATTATTTGAAAGCATTGTTTGGTCTGCTACTCTAGATTGTTTGTTTTCGCATGGAATGTGCAAGACCAAATTGGGCACTAAATTCAGAATTGTTGTCCACACATTAAAGCAAATTTTAAAAAGTAACTGCAGACCTATATGAGCCTATTTTGTCTTCAAGTCCTGAAATCACTTTTGTTCTAACTCAGATCCATACTATTAGAAATTGTCACCTCATGCCTCACAGACCCAAGTCAGTCAGTCCCCAGAGTTTAAAATATCTTATACAAAACCTGGTGTCAGATATATTGGAAGGAGCAAGACTGGAACCGCAATTCCTGCTGGGCACAGCCCAATTGATGTAAACCCATACCCAACAGCCCACGGAACAACCTCATCCTCCCGGAAAGTTATTCACACTTTGAAAAGCATTCTTCTGCCAGTGCTCATGTGAACCCATGAGAAACAATTGAACTCGAGCTTCGAGTTGGAGTGGTCAAATTCAGCCATGGCTATGACAGCATTTGTCATTAAATTTTATTCAAAGTCTCCAGCACCAAATTTCAGAAAATCTAATGCCAGTTAGGATGACTGACAACATTTGAGTAAGATCTGTAGATTATATGATGGTAATGTATCAACATTAATTTTCAGATTTTAATCGCTACACTATAAGAGAATGGGCTCGTTCTTAAGGAAACACACTGAAATTTTAAGGTGAAGGGGCATCATGACTGCCACTTACTCTCAAATGATTCAGATAAGAAAATTTTTGGTTACAGGAAAGAAAGAGAATGATAAACCACATGAGATAAAATATTAACAATTAGGGTATCTGGGTGAAAGCTCTTTGTAATTGTTTTTTTTACTATTTTGAAACTTTTCTATAAATTTGAAATTACTTCATAATAAACTTGCTAGAAAATTAATTCCAAAAAACTACAGCTGTCTTATGCTGGTCCCCGAAGTGCAGTGATGTCAGCCATGCCAGTGCTGCCGCGTGCATCAGAAATGGCATCTCCTGTTTTATTATCTTTGAGCTAAAATGGGTCATTTCCTCTTTCAGCTAAAGAACTCTTCTACTCATGGAGGCGAACACTAGGATGCTTTCCACATGAACCCTAAAGGTAAGGGGAACTTGACCACGTGTCCCTCTGTCACACTGCCCAACTGTCCTACTGTCCATTTCATCCAGGCAAGGGGCAGGGACTCACCTACCTGGCTCACAGACGGAATAATTCCAAACCAGTCAATGTCTGCATTGTCTCATTCTGCTCTGCTCAAAAACTTTTCAATCTTCCCAGCCTGCCCTGCTCAGAAAACCCTTCTCTGTGTTTTTCAAAGAAAATATAAAAACTCTTAATAGCTGCTATTTTCTAGTAGTGCAATTATGGGAGATTTTCATTTTCTCCTTATATTTTTCTACACTTGAGAGAATTTCAACAATGACTGTGTTACTTTTAAAATCAGAAAAATAAACATTGTATTTGCTTTTATTTCTCCAAGCAGCTCTACGTAAATTCTTGCCATAGCTCTCTGTGCCCCCTGCAGCCCCCTAATGTTGTCACTGCTGCGTGTGCCCTCCCTCGCAGCCCATTGACAGAGTTTATGAAAAGACTCATATATGACAGGCTCTGGATCTTCCCTGTCTACCATCATCAAGGAAAATCACTTCATGGCTCCATGGGCCCCTGACCCCCAGGCACAATCTGCGGGCTTGGATCTCACAAGCTGTTGGTTGACTCTCCCCACCTAGAATGTCCTATTTCTATTTTGGAATTGGAGTTGGACAAAAGTGCTTAACTCACATTTACTCCCTTCATGCCAACTCAAAGACCATGCCCCTATTCTATCTCCCTAGGATGCCAGCTGACAAATAGATCATAGGAAGGGCTACACTCCATTTTACAGATGGAGAAACCAAGCCTTATGGCTTGCCTCTACCTATGCTACAGTAAAATGGGATCTTCACGCACTGAGACCAACTTGACATGTGTAACCCTTAGGATGAACTCTCTCTTTGAGAGGAAATTAAGGACTCATGAAGATATGAAACTGACTAGATCACTGGTAGAAGAAAATTCTAACCAAAATTATCCTAAGATTTCCTGAGGCCATCCCAGGGTATTTACCAGTCTTTCAACATTGAAAAATGATAGCCCTTTGAGGGCCATACACCACTTCAGTGTCAAGAACCAAGCCCGAGCTTTCCCTCTGGGCCAGAGGTTCTCAACTTCAGCACTGTGGA
Organism: Equus asinus; assembly: GCF_041296235.1. NCBI lineage: Eukaryota > Metazoa > Chordata > Mammalia > Perissodactyla > Equidae > Equus > Equus asinus. Next base: position 81,137,180 of record NC_091799.1, read on the forward strand.
CATTCTGGGCCGGATCATTCTCTGTCGTGGAGGCTGCTCTGTGCATCCCTGAGATCTTAGCAGCATCCCCAGTCTCTACCCACTAAACGCCAGTGGGACACACCCCACCCAACTTATGACAACCAACAGTGTCTTCAGACATAGCTTAAGGTTCCAGGGAAGACAAAATTGCCCCCTAGTAGTGATAGTAAAATGTTTCCAGACATTGCCAATTGTCCCCTGGGTGGGGGCCGAATCACCCCCACGGAGAACCACCCCTCTAAGTTACCTCAGCCCAGCAAGAACTTTTGTTTTCATGCAAAGGGACTGCAATGTATGTGATCAGAGTAAACATTTGCAGGAAATGCAGAAGGGATACTGTAAGCTGCCAAAATGCTTTGGCATAAGAAGACCCTGTGGCGTAACAGCCCTGCCCAGGAGTATTTGGTAACATTGCGACTGGTGAATCAACTCAGCCAGATGACCAGCTTCTCTGAGTTTCTTTCTCTTTTCTGGGCTTCCACCTCTTGATGCAAAAAGCCTCCTAAGATATGTTTGAATGGAAGGCAAACCAAGGAGAACAGGGTAAGGGTGAATGCTGCAAGTAGTGCTTCCCTTCATGAGGTCAAAGAGATCCAGAGTTCATGTAGTCTGAACTGTGCTGGAAAGCACCAGGGGCATTTGGCTGCTATTCTTATTTGTGTACGTACTTGTTTATAGACCACATTATCCCATGAAAGATGTGAGACTTAGTCTCCAATTTACTTCATAACATGTGATGTGTTTTAAACAAATAGGACTGCACTCTGGGCAATGACTTAACTAGAAATCCCTTTTCTCCATTCCTCAAAGAGTGTAGAGCAGATGAGGTGGTGGTAGCAGGTTTACCTAAGGTACCACTTGGCGAACCAAGGCCTCAAGAGTAAATCCCGGAGCGCTAACTAAGGTTGGTATATGCTCTTCCTGCTCAAGCACGCCTCTTATTGCCCAGGTTTTTCTCCTTTCCCTGCAGCCACCGCCTCCCCAGTTATCCTCCACCCTTTGCCCAACCTAGTGTTTGGTTTGAAAGGCTGCTTCCGATGCCAGTGGGTACCTGTGAAAACATAGGGAAGAACTTGAAAGCAATTATGTGGTCATCCAAGAGAAACAGAAACTCAGCTCAGTTTCAAGATGAAAAGAACATCCAGAAAGCAAGGTTCATAAAAGAATTCAGAAGAAAAAGATCGCGACAAAATTAGAGGAGATTAGACTTAAGGGGAGAATTGCAATTCCTGTCGGAGACTCTGCCAAAAGTGCCACTGTCCATTTTGTGGCCTATAATCTGGTTTTTGGTCTCTTTGAGTTAACTGTTTACTTTTAATCCTGTCCCAATGGTAGTGATCACTTCCTAACCATCTCTCCCTGGCACCTCCTCTGCAGGGTGGAACAGAACGCCACTCTGGCTGGCATGCCAGGTTCTTTTGCAAGAGCTTGGCATCCTGTCAGCTCTGCCCATTCCAACCCTCCCACCTCCAGCCCTTTCCCAGGCTCCCATATGCCCAGCTCTGACCTTAGTTCTCTCTAGATTCCAAGAGGCTAGGAGGAACTTAGAAAAAGCTCAGGGCACTGGAGAGGATTTGTTCCTCCATAGAGTGTGCTTTGAAGTGAGTCTAAAATTCTATGCCCATAATGTTTTCACCCACCATGCTTGCCTGCCAGAGACCAAATTCCTACCATTTGAGCCTCTGCTTTGGATAAAGCATGGAATTGCTCAAAACCTATGCACTTATCTAAGAGAGCTAAGACCTTAATTTATAGATAGGGATTTGTTATTAGATTAGCTTGTTTGCGCTCCTCTAAGAAGAGGGCTCTGGAATTGGGACACAGAACACATTAATTGTGATTGCAGTGGAGAGACTGAAATGATCAAGGTATTGAGCTCCAGACCTGCACTGTCCAATGCACTAGCCTCAGGCCACATGTGACAATTTTAATATAAATTTGTTGAACTTAATATTAAAAATTCAGTTCTTCAGTCACACTGGCCACATTTCAAATGTTCATAGCCCCATGTGACTAGTAGCTACCATATTGGGCACAATATTGGCCACATTTCAACTGTTCATAGCCCCATGTGACTAGTAGCTACCATATTGGACACAGATGCAGAACATTTCTATCATCATAGGAAGTTCTCTTGGGAGCCCTCTTCTAGGCTGTGGGTGGTACTGGCAATTGGGAGTTCTGGAAAACAGAGGGAGCCTAAAACCACTAGCTCTGTAGGGAGGGATGGAGAAGAGTAGGAAAAGGAGCAGAATTCCAAAGGGAAAGTGAAGGGGGACCAAAAGCAAACTTTGTATGCTTTGCCTTGGGCCCAGCCCTGAGCAAACTTGCATCAACCCCACCATAAAGCTCTTTATGTGGACACCAGCAAGTAAAGGAGCGTCTGGGGTTGGCTCTGGGACCCATTTCCTCCATTGTATGGCCCCTAGGATCTGTGAGCTCCTTGTGAAGCGCCCTGGCAGCATAAGGCAGCCCATCAGTATCCAAGTCCACTTAGAGCTGGGAGCTCCCAAATCAAAAGACATTCAGGGGAAAGGAGCACCTTCTCCTTCTGGAGTTAGACCTGCCTTCAGAGAATCTGAGGGACGTGGGGGGTCCGAGGAGCAATCGTTCTTCCTTACTGATAAAAGTGATACAGTCACATGGAGCATTTTCACAATATTAATTCATCTCATCCTCACAATAATTGGCTGTGGAAAACAGGCCAGATGTGACTCTCTCAACACTTTCTATTAGAGGAAATTCAAAACCAGAAAGAGGAAGAGACTGACAAAGTCAATTTGACTGGTAAATGGCAGAACCAGCACTAAAGCCACCCTCCTATCTGCAGCTCGCATTCCCTCTCTCAGGGGATGAGGGTTACTTTGTACCTGTCCACATCCCTAAGTGTGTCAACCCCAAAGGGTGCGACCTACCCTCTGATGATATTGCGACTTCAGTTCACATTCAACCCCAAGCCAGTGATGAAGCTCCTGACAGTCTCGTGGACTCTTCATTACCAAATGACCCATGTGAGCTGTCAAAAGAGAGGACAAAGTGGATTCATGGCTAGAGAACAAGGGCATTGATGTGACTTTTCCCAGAAGACCCCTCCTAGACAAATGCTGATATGCAGAAAAGGGTGAAGAGGAAATGGTGCTTGTGGCAGCTGTGCGCCAGACTTGCTGAATCCATTTTCCTGTGCACAAGATACAGGAAGATACTGCTTTCCTGGCTCCCAAAACTCTGAATCTGCAGTGGGAGACCCTGGAACATGCCAGTGGCTTTTGCTTGCTAGAAAAGGATCCAGAACACTGGATCAGATTAATCCATTTATAGGCCTTTCAAGAGTTTGTAGCTAAATATTTATGACATTCTCAAATTTGAAAGAATCTCTCACTATATGGGAGCCATTTACATACATGGCTAAATAGCAGATCAGATTCCATATTTTCCTTTGACATAGCATGCACATACATGAACAGATCTGCAGAGTGACTACTGGACTTTCACGTCTAGTGAGCTCTAATACCAAATCAGCCATTGTCCAGAGAACTGGAAAGAAAAAATCAAAAGGATACTCAAATAGAAAAAGCAACAGTGAGGATAGTGACAAAAATGAAATGATTACTTTAAATGTTCCCAAGAAAGCAATACCCCTTAGCAACATACCACTTTGTTCTTTCCGTTTACAGCAACATCCTGATACTTGTTAATGTCTACATTTCTGTACCTCTAATCCACTAGAGTTGAAAACTCCCATTTCATCAATTAGACCACTGAGCTGTCCATGCCAGACTTTGGTGAAATCTCCCTAAGGCCAGATGCCTGGCTAAAAGTCATTTAAAGAGTGGTCATGTGATACTCACCGAAGAAGTCCCGAAGTTCCAGGTTTGGTTTAGCAGTTCACAATATCGCCCCAGTCGCAGACTCTTTCCATTTGGGGAAAGCTTCTTCTCCATCTCTCTTTTTTAAATTTTTTTTTTTTATTTTTCCTTTTTTCTCCCTAAGCCCCTCAGGTACATAGTTGTGTATTTTTAGTTGTGGGTCCTTCTAGTTGTGGCATGCAGGATGCTGCCTTAGCATGGCTTGACGATTGGTGCCATGTCGGTGCCCAGGATTCGAACCGGCGAAACGCTGGGCCGCCAAAGCAGAGCTCGCGAACTTAACCACTCCGCTATGGGGCTGGCCCCCCATCTCTCTTTTTAACAGGGAAAAAAATCTTTCCCAGCAGATCTCAGAAGACTTCTGCTAAGTCTCGGTGGCCAGAACTGGGTGGGATAGCCACTCCTAAACCAGTCACAGACAGACGGGAAATGAGATTACCACCCATTACCTTAGACTGAAAGCTCCTCATCCCCTGGGACTGGACAGCGGACAGCTGACAGAACTGGGCTCTGTGAGCAAAAACAAACAGGGAAATGGTTGCTGGAGAATCAACCAGCAGTGTCTGCCATACTCAGTTATATGAAAGGACTGTGCACAGAGAAAGAAGAGGGGCTTTCTACTCCTCGTCCCTGAGGCAGCCTCCCCAGGGAAGCCCCCTGTCTCCTTGATCAGGTCAAATCTGGCGCATGCTCTGCCATGTACACTGACTAACACATTTCTATATTCCACCCCAGTGGGGACCTTTTCCACATATTTACACCATTAAGTGCCAGGTTTTCTTTTCTTTTTTTTTTTTTTAAAGATTGGCACCTGGCCTAACAACTGTTGCCAATCTTCCTTATTTTTTTTAAAGAATTGGCACCTGGGCTAACTGTTGGCCAATCTTTTTTTTTTTTTTTTTTCTGCTTTATCTCCCCAAAGCCCCACTGTACACAGTTGTATATCTTAGTTGCAGGTCCTTCTAGTTGTGGGATGTGGGACACCGCCTCAACGTGGCCTGACGAGCAGTGCCATGTCCACGCCGAGGATCCAAACCCTGGGCCGCCGCAGCAAAGCGTGAGAACTTAACCACTCGGCCACAGAGCTGGTCCCAAGTGCCAGGTTTTCATCAGGAGATTGTTTTGTGGTGTCAAAATTTTTGTGGGGACATTTGCCCCTCAATTACAAAAGTAATAACTTTTTATTTTATTTAGGTATTTTATTTTATTGCAAAAGTAATCATTTGTTATTTTAGAATCGTCCTTCAGGGATAACCACTGCTAATATATTGGCGTATATATCTCTCTCCAGTCTTTCTTCTGTGCACATGTGGAGATTCATATATTAGAACTGAGGTCAAATACAGCTACTTTCTGTACCCAGTTTTCTTTTTCCTTTTCACATCTTTCCATATCATTAAAATTTTTATCACATTATTTTAAAGATTAAAGAATATTTTTTGTATGCCTAAACCTGGATCCAGTTAAATAAGCCTTTACAATTTGATATTTCGATTTTTTGCAATATTCTCTTTTTATAAACAGCACTAGGGGGATTCTTTCTGTGTGGAATAGTTTTTGCACACCTCTGTTCATTTGGGATAAATTTCTAGAAGTGTATTTTCCGATTCACATTGTATCTACATTCTTAAGGCTTTTACTATATATTACCAGAAAGTTTGCCCCAATTTACACTCAAAAAGGCAAGGTGCCAGTTCCACCTCTACCGTTGAACAGCCAAAAGTTTTTGAAAACTGAGTGATACCATCCTGAAATCTCACAGGGTTGGAAAAAGAATATAATAAAATATTTTGTATGAAAATACTTCAAAAACTGAAAGTCTTATTAAAACACACATTGCCATTATTATCCATTTTTAAACCACCCAAGAAAGACAAGGCTTTACCTCCCTCAACTACGTATTCCAATGATTAGCAGCCCTTCAGAGAATAAAATCCTTACCAACTGCCCTCTAAATGCAACTGACATCCAATAAATTTCATTTATTCAAAACCACTTATTGAGCACCTGCTGTGTACTGAGTTTTGCATTAAGGATGAGGAATGTAGAGGGAAAATATCAATACAGTTCTTTACATCAATGAGCTACTAACGTGAGTGGGAGTGGGGAGAAAAAAAGATAAATCAGGATTCATTATCCATTCTATAATAGGGTCAGGTCCTGGGTACTCTGTAGACAGGGCATCCCCCACTGTTGGGAGACCCAAGGAAGACCCTGCCTAAAGGAACGAAAGCTGAAACTGAGGATGAGAAGGCAGCTGGGCTCTTGCTTCGGTGGCCGTACGCCAATCCTTATTGCTACTGAAGCAGTAGGGAGAAATCACATTTTTCTTGCAGCTATATTCCTGTATAGAAAGGGAACCATTTCTATGGGCAAAGACTTTAACAAGCCAACTGGTGCGACGACTAAGACTCCCATGGAGCATACTTTGAGGAACACTCGATGGTTATAATTTCTCGAGGAATCAGCCTGGCATGCTCCCTCAGTGAGACATGCAAGCTGAGGCCGAGAGCAGGATTGCTTGCGACTATGGAGGGGATTTTAGAGAGATGTAGAAGGAAGATAAAGGGCAAGATAAGGTAACTGACAGGGAGAAAAACTTTGGAGGGAAGACAGAGATGCCTAATAAGGAATTTAGCCAAGTGTCTGCTGTGAAATGTGGTACCTGTCTACCCACAAAATCCTCGCTCTTGTTCACTGATGAAGTGATATAGGGCTAAATATGGCCTCCAGATGGGTGGAGAGTGGAAGGTGGAGAACCAAGGCTGCCTGTTGGAAGCTCTCACATCTGATTTACTAATCCTACATTCTGTAAGCTTATAAGTGCTACTGTGTGCTCAGAAGACTTCCCTTAGGCAGGAAACCTCTCTTCAGAACTGCACAGGATATTAAAGTAAATGTTATCTACTGCTCTTCCCATATTGACCCACTGGGCCCATTTGGGCTCCATCTGCCTGGCATATGCACAGAGCTTTTAAGAAAAGGCAGGGATTATAATGGGGTCTTTTAGGCAATCAAGGACATTTAGAAATGCATTGCAGAAGTCCAGGTGTAGCTCAGTCCCCTTGCTTAGTTTAGACACACCCAGGAAAATCATCCCAAGCCATTTCTATTTTGACTTGTAAATAACTTGGCAATCAACAGAACTGTTGGTATCAGCAAAGCACCAAACTTTGCTTCCAAATTATATTGTTGTGGAAATATTAAAATTAATTTCTGTCTCTGAAGCTGAATTGAGAAGCGTGGGAATATGACAATAGGATGTCTACCAGACCAAGGATGAAATCATTATGGATAATCTTCCAAGAAGAGTGTTTACAAATATAAGGAGAAATTGACTACCCTTTTGGATATTGACTTCCTAATCTTTTTCTTCCCTTGGTCATTTCAGAGAAGGCTGTCTGGAAGACACACCATCGATTCTATGTTATGCAAAGAGGTGATGTTATTATTGTAAAGTGAGTCAAGAATGATCTACTGGGTTCTGCCAGGCCAATGTCATGGTAGCCAGATGTGCAGCCATTTGCATACACCCACTCTATTTTAAATTCTGTTGCAAATACGTTGGCACAGAAAGCCTAGCAACCAATTGGTAGTTAGGCCTACAGTTTGTTGATGTACACTAATGGGAGGGTGGACTTATTAAGAAATATATAAAAGGATCCTTTTATAACTGACAATAGCACTCGCCTTTTAAGATGTTAAGCATTTTATATCATATTTTTTTAAGTGGAGTTGTCTTACTTTAGGATACAGAAATGCATCATTATTCAAAGCTCACTTATCCAGCAACCACATCTCAGTCGGCTTTGTCACCCATGTGTCCTCAAGTTCAAATTAATGCACATAAATAGTCTTTTTGGAGGAATGTATAAGGTTTCAGAACATATCCCTCAATAATATGGAGGGCCTATTGATTAATGAGAAGAATGTGTCGCAGAACTCAAGGTCAAGTGCTCTTTGAATGATCTGTGAATCAGAATAATATATTACATGTGGCCTTATAAAAATATTCAGTTAGTCAGTCATCCAACAAGTGTTGTTGAACACCTGTGGACATATATAAATGTGACAGTGTGTAAGGGCTGAAAATGTAGAGGAAGCAAGACACAGGTTTCTCTGAGACTTGATGATGTCATTTGAGATGAAACAGTGGCAGTAGGCCAGACGTCAGAGATTTCCTTCTTATTCACAGTTCTTCTATTTGGCTAAATATAAAAGTTACCATCCAAACTAAGCTGTACTGATTGTCTCTGGATTATCCCTGGATTGGTCATGCCAAGTAAGGCTAGCCATTATAACGCCCAACCTCTCTATATCTCAGAAGCTTCACAACCGAAGGTTCATTTCTCACCCATGTCACAGTCCAGTGGCATCAGCAGGGGATGCAGGCTCCTTCCATCTATTGGCTGTATTAAGCCCTTAGTACCTTGAAGTCCTCAACTTCATCTTCCTCTTGCTAATAATGGACCATAAAGAGAGAGAGAGAGAATGAGAATGTGTGAAAAGTTTTAAAGACCAAGATTAGACTAGAAGTATATCATTTCTGCTCACTTTCAGAGGCCACAGCTCAATCACCTGACCATACCTAACTGCAGAGGAGTCAATGAGCTACACTTCAACTGTGTGCCCAGAAAGAAAAGAAGAGCCAAATTCTGATGGAAACCAGAAGCCTTTACTACTCCTGTGAATGGTCTCCCAGGGTTCTAACCAAGGCTGTAGGAAAAAGCAGGAATTAAAGAGAGGAAAAATGCTTTTGACACATTCTTGAGAATTTCTTCTTAGATGTGTCAACTTTCTCAGATGTGCACACAGCCTGCTTTCAATGCTCTAAAGATTTTCCCATTAGGCACTTGGCCATGGCACTTCATCTATCCAGGCCTCAGTTGCCCCAAATGTAAAAGTGAGAGGTTGGATCAGAGCCTTTCAAGTCTTTTGGCTCCTTAAATATCCAAAATGCCATAATTCTCAAACTCCTGCTGTTCATTTCCTCCTGAGACAAATAAACAGAGAGCCAGAGAGGCAATAAAATAATTCAATCTTTTATTTTAATTTTAACTTCACATCTCACTTCCCAAGCCCAAGTTTTTAGAAATTGAAATATACATAATAGACAAGGCTGTCACCAATAAAATAGTGATTATTTTTATGGCAAAGTAAAGTTGTTTTGTGCTTGGATGAACAGCACGTTCATACACGCATATATAACACACACAGAGATCCCGCTGTGAAAAAATAATCTTGTTTGAACTGTCTTGCAAAACATATGTTCTCCTCCTACTCCTCTTGCCCTGTATTCATCAATTTTGCAGTGGTAACAAACGATGCTTTCTCACTGACTTACAGCAACATTTCCTCTTTGCTCCTTTACATAAGGACAGTGGATCAGCTGCAGGTTGGTGTGGCTCTGCTAGAATTGGCTAGACTTACCTGGGCTCCTCTGAATTCTACCTGCCTACTCATTCTGTGACCCAAACTGAGAGAGTAGCCATTTTCTAGGACATTCTGAGGGCATGTGGAGAACAAAGCAAGAAGCCCTAAGCCAAACCATGTAACGGTATTTAAGTCTTCGGTTTGAACACGGCAAAAACAATCGCCGCCACTCCATTGACTAGAGCTTTTCACATGATCAAGTCCAAAGTCATTGAGATGGGATGTGTACTCCTCCCACAGGATGCATGAGTATGTCCATGACAATTGATAGGATATGTAATCCTATGGCTGGGAGGAAGCAAATAGTTGGGGACTATAATCCAGTCTGCTCACTCCCCCATTGCCTCCATCGAAGTTCTAAATGTAGATCTTAGTCCTTCTGCTGTGGAAAGTTTTTGGCTTGGAGAAAGTTAGGAGGGAGAAGCAGTCAGCAATGAGGGAATGGAGAGATCGTAGCAAACATTTACATAGTCTTTACTAGGACTGGTCACTGTTTTAAGCTCATTACAAATACCAACTCTTTAATCCTCATTACAGCTCTAAGAGGTTGGTCCTAGCATTAGTCCCATTTTACAGATGAGGAAACTAAGGGCAGAAAAGTTAAGTAAGTTACCCGTGATCACACATCTAGTCAGTAGTGGAAACAGGGTTCCATCTCAGATAAGCTGGCTCCAAAATCCCTATTCTTAAATACTATGAGGGGAAGAGAAATGAGAGGATTCCAGCTCTGATTTTAGGAGAACAAGGAAACCAGTACCCTCTAGAAGGGGCAGACATTATTTCAGTAAGACACAAGTATTTTTTTCAGAACATACGTACAACTGAACATTCTGAGATCATTGGGGTATAGGCCACTATCCTAGGCACCATCCTGCGTGATCTCTTCCCTCATGGAACTTACAATCTGCTGGAGGGAGACACACCATCAAGAAATAACTAGGAAAAAATACCGTAGGTCAGATGACGGCAAATCTGAGGAGAACAATAAAGCGGGACGAGGGGATGAGGAATGTGGAGCAGTGGTGGAGATGGATTGCAATTTGAAGACAATGGTCAACGAAGGCCTTGCTGATAAGGTGACATTTGAGCAAGGGCCTGAAAGAGATGAGGGAGATAAATATTTGATGAATGAATGAACAAATGAATGAATGAGCACCCAAGCATATTTAGCTATCCCAATGTGACATCAAAAAAAAAAAGACTACTTATTATTCATTACTTATATCCAGCCCAGGCCACCCTCTCCCCTAGTGTGATTCAAGCTGATCCTCTGACTGAGTCCTGCCCCTCTTCCTCTCTCACTTGGCTGCTGCCACTTCCAATGCCACAATGAGTTTCCTTCAAGATGGAAGGGGGCACAACCATGATCTTCTCTTTAAATGTCTGAGGAATGATTTCTGATGAGTATGCAGGGGTCAGGTGGTGGCAGTTGTTCACATTGTTCTGGGGTGCGGGGTGGGAAGAAAGGGGTTGATTTGGGCTGTTATTATGATATGTCTGCATGCACATGTGCATAAGAGGTGGCTGAGCGTATTTGCTCAGCAGGGAAGTAAGCCAGATGTGAAAACAGGGAGAGCTAGTAGAATTACGGAGCAATGAGTAAATGAGAAAGTGTGAAACTTTGGTTGGTGTGCAGAGATTAAATGTGGTTGATATTGAGAATGCAGAGAGGGGAAGAGAGGGTCTGCTTTCCCGTTCTCTGAGAATGAGAAGGATCAGATCAGAAGGAGCTACAACCTGGAAACCAGTCATTCGTCCCAAGAAGAGCAGGAGAGTGGAGAATGAGAGGGATGGCCCTGGACGGAAGAGGGCTAGGCGACAAGCTGAGCTGCAAGGAGGCGGTATCAAAGGATTCAGAAAGAATCTGCCAGGAATTCAGAAGGATGATCCAGCCATGCCATAGGAGTACAGGAGCCAGCAGATGTGGGGATGCAAGCCAACCCAAGGAGTCAGCTGCTGATCTGGGCACTGGGCAGACATCCAGGGTCTGATGGGCCTGGTTGTGGCAGAACTAGGGTCTTGACAGTTGACAGGGCAGGATCACATACCAGGGAACAGGGCAGAACTCAATGCAAAGCTTCCCTGGTCTTCTCTCACTGGACAGACATTCGTCCCAGAGCCTACAGGTAGGGCTCGAGTGGCCCCAGTCATGGAAACCTGTGGGCAAGGAAGCCATGGAAACCTGTGGACAAGGAAGCCAGGCAGGTCAGGGCACTCTCCAGGTTGTGTAAGATGCACACTGAAAATGTTCTATCACAGAAGCCCTAGGCTACAGTAGGAGGCGCACTTACGAGAGTCAAGGTGGACAGAGATTTTTCATTTCTTTAGGTTATGGTTAGGTTTTTTTTGTTTGCTTCTTTTTATTTTGGTTTTGTGTACGATATTAGAAAGCTGATTAGTTAAGCCATTGGGGGCCCCACTGACCTCTGATGCAGTTGTCAGAAAGGAGCAAAATAATACCCTGCAGCACCAACATGCAGAGGCAGCAATTGGTGGGCCTCACCAGGCCCCCTGGGAGGGCCAGGTTAAGTCAGCACAGGAGAGGGATGCAGAAGTGGAATAAAGAAGACCATCTCCATGAGACAAAAAAAGAGGGAGGAAAGGAGTCTGGGCTCACAGGGTCTCCCCTGGTCAAGGAGAGCTACCTGCAAGCCTGCATTAAGCCGGCCAGAAAGTTTCAACTACCCCCACATCCTCCTCTTACATGTGGGAACATCAAGCCCAGAGAGGTGGACTTAGGGGTGTGCTGGTAAATGTTTGACAACTGCTCTCTGAGAAAAAGAAAAGAAGAAAGAAATCCGGATGTGCTGCATTTGCCAATTCCCGTGGTATAAATACTCCCACCATGACTGATTTCAAGCCACCAACAAGAAGCCAAGTGGCTTACAACATTCCTGAAAATTGAACAATTGCTTCCAATATGAGCCCGCTCCAGTGCAGCCCTGATGAGAGGTCTCTTGGCCTCACAGCTCCTGCCATACTGAGCCCTCCTCACAAGAAATGCCCAGCCCAGGTCTTTCATCTTAGGAAAATGCCCTTTCTAGGCCCAGACGGTGAAGGAGAAGCCAATTCTACCACGTGCACAGTGTCTTCCTTCCCTGCTCCTTCCCGCTAGAGCTGGGCTTTCAAACTTCAGCTTGCACAAGAATCACCTAAGTCCTTGTTCATAGAGCCCTTTCCAGTACAAACTTGCAACTAGTTGATAAACAAGTCCTGGAGATCTAATGCACAGCATAGTGATTATAGACAACCAAACTGATTTATAAACTTCAGTGTTGCTAAGAGACTAGATCTTAATTGTTCCCATCAAAAAAAAAGATAATTATGTAATGTGATAAAGGCGTTAGCCAACGCTACAGTGATAATCATATTGCAATTCAGAAATGTATCAAATCAACGTGATGCATACCTTAAACTGATACAATGTTATATGTCAATTATAGCTCAATAAAACTTTTAAAAAAATTTTTTTAAATATCCCTTCCTAGGCCCCACCCTCCAAAACTTTTGATCCATTATATCTGGGATGGGCAGTGGTGCCTAGAACTAACTCTAGAAACAGTGCCCCAGGAATATTCATTGTGATCAAAGGACCTTCCCTGGATCCCCAGAGCACCCCGCATCAGAACCGTCTTTGGGTAGGGAAGCGTGCTGGGGGAGGCCTTTATCAGGCAGAGGGCTGCCTTAGAGGTCTCAGAACCCAGGTCCCCAAGGTCCTCTGACCTTTCACTCCAGCCATGGCCAGGTTGGCTTTGTGCATCTGGAGCTCCTGGAAGGTAAAGACCATTGCTCTTTCATAGCCATCAAAAGCACAAAGTGTGGTGGTTAACAACACAGATCCCAACTGTTGAGTTGGGTTTTGTGCATCTGGAGCTCCTATGGGGTAAGGTCCATTGTTCCTTTGAAGCCTTCAAAAAAGCAGAACACTTGGCAGTTAACAACAAGGAGCCCAACTGCTGAGTTCCTTTCCCTCCATACACTGCTTACGTGCCATGTGACCTTAGACAACTCACAGAGCCCCTCGGGGTCCCAGGGTCCTCATCTGTAAAATGGGCATATGAATAGTCCCTACATCTCAGGCTCGTTGGGAGGGTGAAGTGAGTTAACAGAGCAGCGCCTGGCATGTAGTGTGTCCTATCCCAGGGTTTGCTAATCTGATCACCACACAGTTCTGAGCTCCCTGGAGGCTCCTAGGTGAGGTTGTTGGTTTAAAACCACTTGCCCCTTTGAGCTTCAGTTTCCTCATCTTTGAAATGAAAGCAACGATAAAGTTGTAGAAATAATTGTAATAATTATTATTACTATAACAGTAATGGTTTACCTGCCCACTGCACAGGATTATTGTAAGAAACAATGTGAAACAAGCTGTGAAAGTGCTTTATAAACTACAGATCGCCATGTAAATCAAAGTTTGCTCATTGTATCTCTGAAATTGTTGCTAATTTGAGGCAGAACTTAGAATCTAAAGACTGGATTCCAATTTCTGCTGCGCTGCCTGCACTGTGTGATGGTGGACAGAGCTGTTTACTTCTCTGAGCCTCAGTTTCCCTTTCTGTCAAATGAAGCCTCCTAGCAGAGGCATTGTCTCTATTAGGTGACATCATGCCAGTCAGTGGTTCCCAAACCTGGCTTCCCATTGGACTTATCTGGGGGGATTTTTTAAAATGCCTGTGTGCCAGTGGGTTCAAACCTGAAGCCATAAATCAGAATCTCTAAGGACAAGGCATAGGAATTGGTACTTTTAAGAAGTTCCCTGCATGGTTCTAATGTGAATGTGGAATTGAAAACTGCTGATGTCTGTGGAGCAACTTTGTAAACTGTAAAACATGATGTACCATTTATGGGTATTTTTAAATGGTATTAACTGGTTTATGATCTTATGAGGGACTAGATCCTCTGAAAATCAGGCCAACGGGTATTTGCCACCATCTGCCTGAAGAGTGGCCTGGCCAGGGAGAGTTGAAACTCACCCAGTTCCTATTCTTGCCTCTTACCTTCAAGCCAAGAAGGCTGAGAGAAAACAAGCCTCCCTTAGCTCAAAGATGCTGCTGGGAGGCTGTGGGAGTGAGTGGAGTTGGTGTAATCGGATTTAGAAGTGACACCTCCAATCAAGGGGATGCGTTCAGCATTCTGTTTTATTAAAGTGACTCCAGTGCAAAGGGGCATACATCACAGTGTGACAATTTACTCCAGTTAGGTTGGGAACCAGGAGGTTTTCCCATTGAAGTCCCCATATGAGGGACCAATCCTGAGTCAGCTCCAATCTGGACAAAAGCTGTCTCTGCTAAGTGTCAACCTCTTCTAGCACATGGCCATCATCATGCACAGCACACTCCCTCCTCTTGGAGGAGTCTTCACAGAGCACAGAGTCTTCAAGAAGTTCCCCCCTCAGTGGAACCATTTTATATCAGCCTGTAAACTATTTCTAATAACTTTCACACAGCCATGATGTTCTGACTAAACTACTGGGCTCTGATGTGATGGACATTTTATATAGAAGTAATTCCCTTGCGGAAAGTTCCAGATGTTTTCCATCAAAAGTTATCTCAAAACAGGGACTAAGATGGAAACCTGTTTGAGAAGCAATAAAATGTAAATTTGATAATGGCAGTGATAAAAAATAATAATGGATTGTCACGTGAACAAGGGTCCTGCTGGGAAAGTTGACAGACAAATGTGTAAGTATGTTGTCTGGGCTGTCATTGCTGTGGGCATGTGTTTGCATGCAGCACAGGAAGACCAGAACCTTCATCTCCCCACCCTCAGGCCAGGGCTCTCTTAGCACTACGTCCTCAACTTTCATTGTCTGCGTTAAAGAGCAGCTGCCATGTTTCCTTAAAACCTCTTAAGATTCCCCTGTCAAGACAGAAAACTAAGCTGGCTCCAAGTCAAGTGTTTGATAATACTAGCATAGGCCCAGTTCTTCTGTGTGCAGAGTTGCATCCCATACCTTAGAGTCTTGTTCTGCTTTTCACCTTTAAGCCTTCATTGATTCACTTGTCCATCATTGACCACTGACTTGTTTAATGGCCTTAATCTTGAGCCTGGTGTGAAATATCTAATCCTTCCTGCTGCTCTCCCCACCCTGAGCAGATTGTGTCCTCTGTTTCCTGAACTAAATGTTGGCATTCTACATTGGAAAGACAAACCAGACTCCTGGAAATCAAAGAATACATGTGAGGTTCTCTCCCTGTTATTTTAGCCTCAGGCCATCTAACCCAGGTGGAGCAGCAGGTAAGGAGAGCCAGCAAGTAGAGCACCTCAGCCTGGCAGACCCCAAAGGAAGCACCTAACAGAGTTCCTAACATTTAAAACAATGGGTGACTTTATTTAAAATTTGCTTGCAAGAAATGAGAGTTTTTGCGTGTTTAGGACAAGAAAAGCATTTGAAATTTAATTTGCATTCGTAGTCAGGAGATATGGCAGGCAAGGTCCTATCCATTTAGGGTAGAGAAATGAAGCTGGGGAGGAGCGCAAAGTGGCTGTGAAGTGTGCAGGGCTTCCCTCCCATCTGAGTCTTGATCAGTCTTAGCAAAATCCAAAGTTTGCCAAAAACTGGAAATAACTCAAATGTCCATCGAGTAGAATTAATAAATAAATTATGGTCCTTCGTGCAATGTAATATGAATGAAGATGAGTGAGGTGAATTGAAAATGAATTTTGTACAACAACATGTAACAAGGATGAATCACACAACAACGTGGAATGAACAAAGTTGGACGCACACTCAAAAAATGCATATTGTATGATTCTGTTTCTGTAAAGTCTAAAAGTAGGCAAAACTAATCTGTAGTGTTAGAAGTCAGAAGAGTGGTTCCCACTAGGAAGGGGTAGGTAGAGATTGGGAAGAACACTAGGGATATTTCTCGGGTGCTATTAGTGTTCTATTTCTTGACCTGGTTGTAACATGGGCATATTCACTTTGTGATGATTCATTGAGCAGAATACCTATGATTTGTGCATGTCATTTGTGTGACAGTCTATAAAGAAACCAAAATCTTAGATTGGGCCTTCTTGTCCTTTGGGAATTGGGCTTGCAAGAGCTAGGTAGGTGCTAGGTCCATTTCTAGAGTCAGGGGAACTGAGTCAAAAATCTCGGTGGAACATTGGAGCAACAGTGACAGAGGAGGTAGGATGGGTGGATGGAACTCACTTCGAGGATCCTCTGATACCAGGTCTTGGGAGTAAATCCCACAAAATGGTAGAACTGAGATTGTCAGCATTCAGAATTGGCTCAGGGGTTGGGTGGGCCAAAATATGCAGATACAGACTACCAGTGGGTAGACGGTGGAGAGTGGTGTGTTGGGAGTTCAGATCTGTTATTTTTAACTCTCAGGAGGCCACACTGACTCCTCTCCTATGGCATGCTCTTTCTCTGTGGATAGTGTGATTGGCCCATGCCATGAGAGTGTGGCCCTGATTTCCCATCTGGGGAGAGTGGCTCTTGTTTCTCAGAAAAGCAAGCTGCCAGGGCATAAATTGCCAGACATCTTTCTCAACTGTTGGCCTGTGTAGAAGAGACTTGGCTTAATGGAAGAAGGTGATAAAGGGAAGCTTCTGGAAAGAGAGAATCTGAACAGGATCAGCATTGATGCAGAGCAAATGAGGAGGAAGAGGGTTTTTGTGGAGGTCATACCACAGTGGGAGATAACATGGTGGGAAGGTATATTTGAATACAATAATGGAGGGAGCACAAAGATAGGAGAGTCTTTGAGGATTCAGAAGCCAGGAAGCCAAGGCAGCTCGTCCTGGGCAAAGCATGGGGGCTGCTGACTCGCTACAACCCTGCTCTTCAGTTCCATGTCTTGCATTTTTAAACCACAGTCACACCCAGGGAGCTAGTGAGGAGTGAAGCCAAGATAATTGTCCTCAGGCAGAGGTGTGGGGCTGATTTTTTCCTAATTGGACTCCAAATATTTGGAGCCATTTGCCACTAGAACCATCAATAAAAGTAGGCTGTGGACCTTCTTTGGGTGTTCCAGTCCCAACTTGGGTGGATAAGGGGGGCCCGTAATCAAGATCCTGCTGGCAATGGGGAAGTGGACTCAGAGAGACAAATACCAAATTTATCTCCAGCCTAATGTCCACCAGCCATAAAAAAAAGGTCAGTGGACAGTGGGAGGTGTGCCTAGTGCGGGAAGAACCATAAGGTGTGATCAGGGTTAACGTTCAGCATAGCTCCCTTAGGAGTGAGCAGTTGTAATTGTGAAGGCTTACTTACCTCACTGCATTTGCCCTGCTGGGCAGTAAGATACCGGATGAGCTGGGAAATCATTATTAAACTCAGCACCGACCCCACCATGAGTCTCTCCAATTCCCTGGTGCAGGCGTTTCAAGGCATCAGAAAGTGCATGGGAGCTAGCAACCAAATTCCAGGATCTCTTAGGCAATCCCAGAGGAAATGCGTTTTCTTTTAGTCCATAAAATACTTCCTGAAAGAGTTTTTATAAGAAAACTTTGTTTAGAAGAGTTTCTTGAAGCCTGGACCGGCACACCAGGAAGTATGGCGATGACAAAATCAGCTCCTGCCTGCCCCCAGCCTGCTCCATCCAGACGTTTCTTCTGCAAAACATGTGAAGCCCTGATTTGGAAGAGATGTCTGGATAGCATCTGACCTCGCCCCAAAGGTGTGATTTATAGCACGCTGATCTCAAGCATTTTGATGCAATGTCCAAAAGAGCAGAGAAGTCTCATTAAAAGGATGTTATAGAACTTCTTCAGCCAGTGGGTGGAATTTCCATCCCCCAGCCAGGATGACGTTACCAGACGCTCAGGACAAAGACCTCTTCCAGAGTTATATGTATCTAAGGAAGCTGGGTTAGTGAGAGCAAAGCCTTTGAGATCCTCGGCATAAATGGGGCGAGTGGTGGAGGTGACCTCCTTGGGCCCTGACTCCTGGCTCTTCTGACTGCATGCCTGCTCAAGGCTTGGCATGCTGCTCACTTCGGGTCACTTGCTGTTGTCACCACTGTCTCCCCCATGGAAGGAGGAATAATTGACCCATCCATCACAGAATGCTCACATATCAGGATGATTTCTCAGATGCTCTAAGGTTTGCCACATTTCTTTCTCCCAATGGCGTGGCTGACAATTTACTAAATCTCTCTGTACTCCAACATCCTCCTCTGTTAAAAGGGAATGGTAACAGCTTGTGCTTCTCACGGGGCTGTTGTGGGGGCTGAATGAAATTTCAATGATCGGGATACTGAACGCAGTGCCTGGCCCATAGTAAAATCATGCTGGATATGACTTTAAACCCACTAGGAGCCTTTAACAATTTGATTTAAATTAGATGGCCCAAGGGGTTATATGGAGCAAGTGGTTTAGAACGTGTGACCTGGGGATGGGGAGGGGTGGGCGTTTGGAAGGAATCCTGGAAGAGCAACTGGAAGATCCCCAAATAGCAACATCCTGGCTTCCTCACAGGAGACATTACTGAAGCAGGAGCCTCATTATAAGAGAGTCCTTGATGGCAACTGTGAGTCCCAACCTCCATTGTCATTAAAGTTTCTAGTCTGTCTCAGAGGGAATAGGAGCAAGTAGAGAAAGCCTTCAAGAAATTGTCCATTAGATGGTGTCCAGATGGCAGATGGAGAACTGCCCTCTGGCCAGGAGGAATAGGCAAAGGTTGGTCTTTTTGGGTGTCATCAAACAACACTCATCATTTCAAACATCCCAAGATAGGCAGCCTTGCTCCCTGATGTCCTTCCCTTGATTTTAAAAAAAAAAAAAAAAACATAAAATTTAAAGGGAAATGTAAGCATGTGTTTCCAAGAATTTTCACTTAGTTCATCAAATCTATTGTTTTCTGAGAGTTTGGAGTCCAACAAGACTAATGAGCCTTTTTCAAATGTCTTTTAAAATCCTTCTTTCTTAGAAGGATATTTAGAGGCTTTGAAAGTGATTCCAAGGGTGAAAATAATGTTAATAATAAATTGCTCAAAACTCTAAACCCCAGCAGGTTCAAAATGTACTTACCATTCCAAACCCAAGGGACTTGAATTATTACTGGAGTTTGTCATTTCTTGTTTATGGGGCCTTTCTAAAGGGAAGGAACAAACCACAAAGAGGTTCACTAGAGTTCACTGTGTGGTTCACGGCCATCTCCATAGCCCAGAAGGCTTCCAGAAACTTCTCAGCCTGAACCTCCAGAGGAAGCCCCCCTAACTTAGTAGCATCAAAGAGGCCAGATTGGAGTCACACTGAGTGTACTAACTTTTCAGCCTGTCTTATTTGCGGCTGGTGGATGAAAGGCCCCCGAGAACAGTTCTCTTGTAGGACATACAATCTATGTCACAGAAAATGGGTGATATATTGTTTGTTGACTGCAAGGTGGAAAGAAAACAATTCTTCTTTGGGGTGCGTGCAAAGGAGACCACTGCTGCAAGGCTGCCCTCGAACGTTGTCATCTGATGACCTCTGGTGGTGGAATTTTTCCCAGCATGTGCGCATCGATGCTTCTGAGCCAAGCCATCCAACCATGTTACATTTTCCTACATTCCTTTCCCCCTGTTTTGTCATTCACATTAAGCAAGGAGCAAGAATCAGTTGCAAACACCCAGAATAAAGTGGTGCATGTACCTGACTGGATAGTCATTTCAAAAAAGTTGCCTGATGCCTTCTTTTTCAGTGAATCTCTGATAACTTTCCTGTAGAAAGAGAAGGAAGCCAACATGAAGGAAAATGTGGCATCCACAGTTGTTTTCATTTTGCTGCTTTTTCTCAACATCAATCTTCTGAATGGTAAGTAAGAGACCGTCCTGCTGTCTTTAATTTTCTGGGGTGTTTTTCAAGAGGGTGGAGAGTCCATCACAGTCCTCTTGCAATGCAGTTATGAGACATGAAAATGTCCATGTCGTTTGCTGCTTTTAAATTATTTGCATTTTCTAACATTAAAATTAATGCAAAAGAATTAAGACAATGAATGCAAAATCTTGTCACTGTGCTCTGACTTCCATCCTCATTCTGGGAGTGCTGTGGAACAGCTCTACAAATGACAGGACCAGAGTTTCAGTCCAGGTTCGGTTGGTTGCTACCTGTGTAACCTTGAGCCACTTATCTAATCTCTCTGAGTTTCCACATTTTCAAAGTGAGGATAGCGATGTTTCCTTCACCACAATAAATGATGTCTGTGAAAAATCTTTGCAAAACCTTAAAGAGAAATAAGGGCTTGCTGTTACATGGTAGGAAACTGGTACAGCCCATTCTGTTATCTATGTTCATAGAGGAAGTGAGGTTCACAACTAAACTAGAGGGTGGGTACTAATGTGTACTTCTATACGTATGCATCTGTGTATGGTTCTGTGTGTGTGTGTATATGTCATGTGGGCTCTATGTGGACACGTGTGTATGCCTATGTGTATGGTGCCTATGTGATTGTCCCTCTGTTTGTGTGCATTTTATGAGCTAGAGACAGTCCATTAATTTTAACTGTCTCCTCTCAAGTGGGCCAAGGAAACAGTTGACTAATTGTAATTTCCCAGCTTTACCCTCCTCTCCTGACATTCCTAGATGTACTACTAATAACCAGTGAAATGTGAAAGAGATGAGCTTTCAGAGAGACAGAAAGGAAAGCAGAGATCAGGATAATCCACAGGGAAACGTTAAGTACTGGAATCATCAGCAATCACCTTAATTGGCTTCTGAGTGTGCTTATTATTGAGCCATAGGGGTTGGAGGGTTTTTTGGACAAACTTTTCTTTCTGCTTCATGCAGTCCTCCCCAGCCACAACAAAAAACAAAAACAAACAAAAAAATTGCTTCGATCTGTGAAATTATCCTGAAGAAATTTTCCCTAGAGGACAAGTAATGTTCCAAATCTTAGCAGAGCTAGCCCCAGGCCGGCCGGCATGGAGCTTTAAGGTTGTCTATAATTCTTTAATTTCAGGGGGCTGGGAGCAGGAGGGTAGCTCGGCTCCAGCTGACACTATCAGCCTGGTGTCCTTGGCCCCAGCACGTGAATCACATCATACCATTCCATTAAATGATGTTTTTCTGGCTGGTTTTGCCTGATGCCCCCCTTCCCATCCATGTTCTCCTCCAAACTTGCTCTTTCTGATCTGGTGCTCAGCTGGAAGTTCTGGCCTAGGGGCGAGCATGAGGGGTCAAGAGACAAGTGTGGGAGAAAACAGAGTCAACCCCCTAAGTTGCTGAGACCGACACCTGGAAGCTCTCCTCTCTGCTCCTGACATCCTGAACTAAGCGCTCGGGCATCCAGTTCAGCCAAATGAATGATCAACTGGAGTTAAGTGGATGGGGGTGTTGGGGCTCCCCAGCTCAGCAGCATCAGGGCAAACCCCCAGGGCCACTCTTTCCCTCTTTGGACCTGACAGAGAAGGGAGAGAAGAGGGGGCCAGCTCTTCAAAAGCTTTGGGGATTGGACAACTAATAAATTTGATCCCCTTGATGTTGTATTTTCCACATGTACCCCATTCAGACCTTCTAGCTTCCAGCTGGGATTGGGTACAGCTCTTAGATAATAATGGTAGCTCATAAGCAGGAGAGAAGCTACCCACTCCCTCGCCTCTTACCATGCCTCTCACCCCAAAAAGAGCCATAAAATTACAAGGAAGCCCTCTGCCACCTCACCACATTAGAGGCCCAAGGAGAGAGGGGGAGATATAAAAGAAAAGAAACTGAAAACCAAGGTTCAGAGATGTGGGTGGGAGAATGCGGAGGTAGCGGTAAGACTGGATCACAGGTCAAAGCTGAATGGAATCAAGGAAAAGGGAAAAGAAAATGGAAGAAAAGGCGAGAGAAGGGGTGAGGGGCAGGAAGCAGCTGAGAGAGGAGCATCAGTGATACAATGAAAGAACAAAAGATCAGAGATTGAGTTCACTGTGTGGGAATGGCATAAAGATGGAGATTAGCGAGCAGAGTGGAGAAGGGCCAGAGAGCATTGTATTAGCAAAGCATCCTCAGGATGACACTTATACCCAGGGGAGAATTCGTTTTATGGTCACCCTTATGCTGTGGGAGGATGTCAGCTTTATAGACTCTGTGGGATGACAGAGGGGACACATATTCTTCAATCCATAGTATCCATCTCACTCTTGATGCTCACTCTGTTGAAATTTTACAATTAGTCACTGATCCTAGGTTGCTGGGATCTCCATCTCACATTACACAAGCACACACACACACACGCACACACACAACACCACAAAGCTCTCTCTCTGAGTCCTCCATTATCAGGGCAGCCCACAGAGGAGTGGGGCTGATGCTGACACTGGCATTTCTGAGCACCTCACCTTCAGCCTGCTCACCCTGAGACCTAGTTGCTGGCCTGGTCTCACCAACCTGCTTCTGTCACCAGCAGAATGGTCAAATGGTGGAATGCACCTTAATATTGACTCCAGCAGCTTCTGGCTTTTTTCTAGGACAGTCACCTCCTGGAAAACCTGAGATCATTAAATGTCGTTCTCCGGAAAAGGAAACATTCACCTGCTGGTGGAAGCCCGGGGCCGATGGAGGACTTCCTACCAGTTACACGCTGACTTACCACAAGGAAGGGTAAAAAGTTCTCTTCTTTCCTCTCAAGCTTCACAAGAGTGTTCTCACTCTTCAGGCCAAAAGAACCCTGGTTCCAAGTTAGAATTACCACACTTCCCCGGATTAACACTACTAAGGTTCATACCACTGGGGAAAGGGACTCGAACACCATGCTCACATTTTCCTGTTAATGTCCTCGAGGCACTCTCTCAGGGTGCGTAAGCTCACCGGCCACAGCAGCAATACAATATAGCAATGTTCCCACAGCCTGTCGCAAGCTTCAGTTGCAGTCCAAGGTCGCATATAAGGGTTTCTTAAGTGCCAGTTAATTTTAGATACTCATCTCTAAACCTTCTGTCATTTATAATTTTTTTTTAGTAATCATTACCTTTGCACATAAGAGGACTATCATGTAATTCTTGACACCATGGTACATTAGCTTTTCAAACTTGTTTCATGTCCAAGAAAATAAAGAGCCCTATTAGGAAAACAAATTGCTGATCCAGGGTCCATGACCTCCCAGAGGGCATATTTGGAGGTACAGTTGCAGTACAGACTAAACGAGGTCATCTCTGGGCGAGGACTTTGTTATATTCACAATGAGGCCTGGGAATCCCAGGAGAGCTGTCTCCTTCCCCAGTGATGAAAATATTTTCTGGTAGCAACAGCTGGCCCAGTTCCCAATGAATGCCCTTTGTTGTACACAAAGTTGTCATCCCTTCTGGCACCTAAAGGGGCGTTATATAAACAGATTTCAGGAACTCAAACGGGTAACCAAAATGGATCAAGCCTCTGCACCAGTGTGGTGTGTCTGGCGTTGAGCCCCCTCAGCCTAAATGTCAGCAGCCTAATGAGGCACTTGGGCCTGAAATATCTCCTGTCACAATCACTTCA
Organism: Equus asinus; assembly: GCF_041296235.1. Lineage (NCBI taxonomy): Eukaryota > Metazoa > Chordata > Mammalia > Perissodactyla > Equidae > Equus > Equus asinus. The sequence goes on from NC_091799.1 coordinate 81,160,885, forward strand.
TTCTGTTGCTGACTCAGTGCAATCTGAAATATGCTAACATCAGTTTTTATCCCCTTTAATCTTTTTTTCAATGAAATACAATTCAAAACATTTGTGTAATAAATGCTGTATTGTGCATGGTCTCCCAGTGTACGTGTGCAGGAGAAAGTCCCGTTTTCTGAGATGACCCAGTGACAGTTCCCTGGGTATGGTGGCGCCTTGACCATTGGAAGCTCAAGTGTTTCTTGGCAGGGGGCATATATCACAAAGCCCACAGAAACCTATAGATGGGAAGGGCCGATGAGAGGCAGAGTCTCTGAGGCCCTAAAGTGACTCTTCCAGCCCTTTCTCCAGCACTCTCTTCTCTGTCTCCCTCCCAGCTGCCATCGGCAGCTTGGGGCCGACATGGTACAGAATCTTGGGGCGCTGTTCTTCAGCTCTGGTTTTCTGCATTTGGAATCCTCCATAGCCAACCATATAGATCTATTAAAAAAAAAAAAACTAGACTCTTTTTACTACTTTCTTACTTGTTGTTACATAATATATTACCCGTTGCAGAGAGACACTCACCCATGAATGTCCAGACTACAAAACCGGTGGCCCTAACTCCTGTTACTTTAACAAGAAGCACACCTCCATATGGACAATATACATCATCACGATAAACGCCACGAACCAGATGGGAAGCTGTTCCTCGGATCCACGTTACGTGGACGTGACATATATAGGTAAGGGGAAGGTCGGTAGGTGAGGAGTTTGTTACTCTGTTATGGATTTACCAGTAGTCAAACTCAGTTGAGTCTGCTTGGCTTTTGGATGGATCCCCAAAGAGAAAGATGAGAAAATTCACGATATCCTTGTCAAGTGAGTATGTTACACCAATTTTTATGAAGTCATTCATGACAGTAGGACTGGCACTTGGGGTCCTTGTGTTTCTGTGCTTTCCCTTGATCCTTCTTCTCATCCTCTTGCACCCAGAAAGAATGTTCTATTTATACTTTCCTTATCAATTCTTCCCTCTAGCCCTCCCCCTGCAACCAATGTCCCTTCTCCCTTGGCAAGCTGGGATTTCTTCTCTCCCCCGTGGAAGACAGCTGCTCCATGGAGTAGCAACTCTTAGAAGGAGTTCAACTGCTTCTACACCCACAGGAATTGTTCCAACTGCTTTGCCCCAAATTCAATTCTCAGAATACATAGCCTTCTTAGCAACTGAAGCTATTATTTAAAAATAAAGAATTTGGGGAGTAAATACTGCTGCTTGAGCAGCAGGCTAAAGGCCAAGACCACAAATACAATGTTTGGAGAAGTCATTAGCAAAGTAGAACAAAGTCAGCCTGAGAGCTCTTCCTTGCTTTTCCTGTTCAACATTGACCTGGAGGGCAGTCAGGCATAATTTTAGTGGCCTGTATGGCTTAGTTGGGATGACAAAGAGAATCTTACGACAAGAGACTGGGTTCAGGCCTCATCTTGTATAATAATCTAGGGTGTAGCTAATTAGCTTCAAAGTCACCCACGTCTTCCTGATTTACCTACACCACCCAACAAGGAAAATCAGGCTAGGACCATCAAGTATTCACTTGTATATCATCTCATTGGCATGTTATCAGTAGTTGATCCTTAAAAACTAGAAAAGCTTCCAACACCACCTGGTACCCAATTGGATATTTTCTCCCACCAGCAATTCAGTGCAATGAGCATGAGGGTGGAAACTGAATTGGATCTTAGTTTAAGAAAATCAAAAAGGTAACCCCACTGACAAGTCAGAATAAACTCCAGTCATATAAATTTACTTAAGATATGAAGCCTTTAAGATGCTAAATGCCAAACAATTCCTTTTTCATGGGCTCTTTCTTGAGTTGCCTTGCCCTCAAATGTTAAAGTATTTAGTATTTGAGGGCAATACAGTGAATGCAAGAGAAGTTTCTGAAATGAGCAACTGTATAATGAATGTGACTCACAAAACATGGGCGCCCTGAAGACCAGGTGGGTTTAAAAAGTGAAATCAATGAGTGATCACACTCACGTTGACTCTGGAAGTAAAGTCTCTGGTGAAAGAATGTGTTGGACCATATTTTCAAAATAATAAAGGAAGCGTTTGTGGAACGCACATATAACCCTGCAGCATACAGTGTTGGTGACAGGCCATGGAAGTTCATTTAAAAATCGATGTGAACTGCAATACACTTTCTATCCACTTGACTCTCAACCAGTGATAACCTCCAGTACAGAATGACAACATTGGCAGATAATCTCTCAGAAATAGATTCCAGCATTGTTGCCATTGAGCAATACTGAGCTATACTGAAGACACTTGAAAGCAGTGATTCTCAGCTGGGGGCCCTGTTGCCTCCCACAGGACCTTTGGCAATGGTAGGAGAGACTTTTTTTTTTTTTGCAAGGAAGATCTGCCCTGAGCTAACATCTGTGCCAATCTTCCTCTACTTTGTATGTGGGATGCCTCCACAGCATGGCTGATGAGTGGAGCAGGTCCGCGCCCAGGCTCCAAACCCACGAACCAGGGCCGCAGAAGCAGAGCGCACAGAACTTTAACCACTAGGCCCTGAGGCCAGCCAGCCCCTGCAGGAGACACTTTTGATTATCACAACCCAGGGAGGAGGGTAGGGGTATAACTGGCATTTAATGGGTAGAGGCCTAAGATGCCACTGAGCATCCTACAATGCATAAGACAGCTCCCATGACAAAGAATTATTTGGCCCAAAATACAAGTAATGCTGAGGTTGAGAAACTTTACTTTAACAGATTCATCCCAAATGTTTTACTCGCCGTTTTGTACAAATCTTTTTTGATCAGAGGCATTCCTCAGTATTATGTTTAACTTAAAACTTATATTAAATAACTGATGTTTGTTTAGTAAGTACATGTAAAATAATCTTTCATAGGTATTTACTTGGTAACATATAAGCATTAGGATTAGTGGCAAATTTTCCAAAGTTCGTTTTTAGGCAGCCATAGATAATAATGCCAAGTTCACTGTAGTTACACTTACTTGTGTCCCACCTGGTGTGGAGCCTCATTTTAGGAGGTAATAAATGAAGAGAGACAATATCACTGCTCCAGTCAGGTAATTACTCCAGTCAGAGAGTAAGTAAATAAGACTGACTTACTGGAGTAAGGCAAGCCAGCACCCTAGACATCTCATTCTTAAGGAGGTACTCACAGACCTATGCTTGAAGGAACCTGAGATCAAGTGTCTCCTGAATATTTTTTTATTATGGTAAAATACACATAGCATAAAATTCACCATTTTAGCTGTTTTAAAGTTGTGCGATTCAGTGGTATGAGTTCATTCACAATGTTATGCAACCATCACCACTATCTAGTTCCAGAACACTTTTATCACTCCAAATGGAAACTTCATACCCATTAAGCAGTTCCTCAGAATTCTCCCCCTTACCCCAGCCCCAAAGCAGCCCCTAATCTGTTTTCTGTCTCCATAGATTTGCCCATTCTGGATATTTCATATATGTGAAATCATATAGTATGTGGTCTTTCGTGTCTGGCTTCTTTCACTTAGCATAATGTTCTCAAGATTCATCCATGTTGTAGCATGTATCATGTACATGTAGCATGTACTCCTTCCTCTTTATGGCTGAATAATCTTTCATTATACGGATATTGTTTATCTGTTCGTCAGTCAATGGATATTTGGGTTGTTATCACCTATTGACTATTATGAATAGTCTTGCCATGAATATTCATGTGTCTCTGTTTGAACACTTCCTTTCAGTGTCGGAGGGTATACACCTAGGAATGAAACTGATGTGTGACATGGTAATTCATGGTTTAACTTTTTGAATAACTTCCAAACTTTTGTCCATAGCACCTGCACCATTTTAGATTCCCACCAGCAATGTATGAGGGTTCCAATTTCTCTAGCATTCTCACCAACATTCTTTATTTTTCCTTTTTTGAATTCTAGCCATCCTAGCTGGTGTGAAATGGTATCTCACTGTGGTTTTGATTTGCATTTCCCAAGTGACTAAGGGCATTGAGCACCTTTCATGTGCTTGTTGGCCATTTGTACCTCCTTAAATTTTGCACCCTAGGCATCTGACTTGCTTCAGCCTAATCCAGACTCAATTGATCAACCAGATCAAATGCAAATAATCAAGTGCAAAGTGTCCTATAACCATGGGGGAGTGAACTGGTAGAGAGAGCTGCCTCTGAGTCATCCAGTTCTGTGTTCAAAGACCACTTTTACTAAATATGGAGTTTCTTTCACATCTGCAGTTGAACCAGACCCTCCTGTGAATCTGACTTTGGAATTAAAACAGCCAGAAGACAAAAAACCCTATCTGTGGATGAGATGGTTTCCACCCACCCTGGTTGATGTAAGATCCGGTTGGCTCACACTCCAGTATGAAATTCGATTAAAACCTGAGAAATCAGCTGAGTGGGAGGTGAGTCTACTAGAAGCTTTTGTAAAGAACCATGTCCCTTGGCAAAGATGAAGCCCTCACAATGAAGAACAAGTCATTCCTCCTAATTATTGGGTCACCATGTTGCCCTCCTGATGCTGATGTGGCCCACCCAGATGTGGAAGGGAATTCTCCCCTCTCTTGGGATTGATGGGGGCTCATCTTCACAGCTCTCCAAGGGCTGGTTAGTTCCTTGGACTGAACAGCCTCTTTCACCGGATTTCCAACCCACCTCCCTCAAAGTGTCTTAGATCTAGACACTATGAGAATACTTAACCGGTAGTAAGTGGGAGGGAAAAATCTCAGTGTAACCAGGCCACAGTCAATGGCATTTTTATTTGCTTTGAAATACTTGAATGTAAAGAAATAATACAGTAAATTATAGGCATTATGATATTCTACTCTTAAGTACTTTAGTACAGGTCTCTTTTAAAAAGAGAACACTTCCAAACACAGCCAAAATAATATGATCACACATAGAAAATTAATTAAAATTCCTTAGTATCATTTAATAGACAGTTTATACTTTCATTCCCACAATTGCTTCAAAAGATATCTTTAACAGCTAATTTGTCCAAAGGAGAATCCACTCCAGGACCACACATTGTGGCTAGTAGTTATATTCCTTTGGTCTCAACATACTCAAGAGACTACGCCGCTTGTCCCATAGAATGTCCCACCTTCTGTATTTGTCTGATTAGTTCTTTGTGAGGTCATTTAGCTAGTTTCTCTGCCCTTTTATTTCCTATAACCAGGCATTGGATATAAAGACTAGGTTAAATTCAGGCTGAACAATTTTTGGCAAGAATACTTCAGAGGTGATATATCCTTCATATTGCATCATATCGGGAGACACAAACCATCTGGTTGACCTACCATACATGATGCTAAAACTGACCCCTGAATTATGGAGATCACAACCTGATCCCTTGATTATAAAACCATGTTTCATTTGTGCACTGTTGTTTCAACATACATGAATGCCCAGTTCTCTTCCACCTAGGGGCTTTATACCAATGAATAATCTTTTTATCAATTACTGCATTAGGGTTTACAGAATAGCCATTTTCCAATTTTATTAACTAGTTTCCTTCTATGAAATAGAATTTTAAAAGTGAGAGGTGGGAAACAGAATATTTGTCTTTCTGAAACAGAGTTCCAAATGGATAGATAGGAAATTGGTTAATTCTTATGTGAGCAATGTTTATAAGGAGGAGCGGATGGGCTGAGAGGGTGGAATGATATCTACTAAGTCTGATTGTCTAGCCTCACTTCTCCCATAATTTATGATCTAAGGGAAAAGTCTCTTTCTTTATAATACAAATTAGAATTACTTCTGTCTTCCTTGTTCCTCCTTAGATTCATTTTGCTGGGCAGCAGACTCAGTTTAAGATTCTCAGCTTATATCCAGGACAGAAATACCTTGTCCAGGTTCGCTGTAAGCCAGATCATGGATTCTGGAGTGAGTGGAGCCCAGAGAGCTCCATCCAGATACCTAATGGTGAGTGTCTCAGCTACCTTTTGCTTATATTCCTAAATATTTTTAAAACAGAATGAATTCAGTAAATCTGCATGTAGTACTACTAACAGAGAAACTATTTTGGCCCTTAGCCAGAAGAATGAGTAGAGGTGGGTTTATCATCGCTCCACCCAACACAAAGACATTTGGAAGCATAGCATTGCTCCCTGGGTCACTGTCAGTGGGGACCAGTTCCTAGGATAAGGCTGCAGACGTGGGCTTGGCATGTCTCAAAGGGTTGTAGGGTTGGTGATTCTGCCCTCCCCATCTACCCCTTCTTGTCATTTAGTCAAGGTCATCATCTCGTTCTCCCAGAATTTGTAAGGTGGTATCCCATCTCAAAGACACAAACTGATTTTCAGTCTCTGATGTCAATTACGTGTTGGTCTCTTAGTCAAGGCACAGTACATAAGAGGCGCTCAGTTCTAACTAAGTGCCATTAAACATGGCAGCTTAAAAGAGAATGATTCATCTTGCGTTTCTAAAGTACTTGACGGTTTACAAAGTCTTTACTTTGTTTGGTCCTCCCAACCCTCTCAGATATTGAAAGAGAATACAATTACCATTAGAAATTAAAAGTGAAGAAACTGAAGCTCAGTGAAGTTAGGGGTCTTGCCCAGAACCACACGGTGATGCCTAGCTCTTCTGACACCCTGCCTGGCCAAAGTATCAGGGCTTTTACTGGACTGGCATACTGGAAAGAGCCCTGAACTGTGGGCCATAAGACTTATACATGTATCTAGTCCAGCCCTGGCTCTTACTAAATAAAAGCAGAGTCTAGAGGCAGAAGACCTGGGTTCAAATCCCAGACTACAATTTTATAGTTCCGTGCCCATGGGTAAATCACTCTTTGAGCTTCAATTTCCTCATCCTTACATACAAGGCAACGTATGTAAAAGCTTAACACCATTGATGGCTTTTAGTAAGAACTTAATAAATGTTAGTTTTTATTATTACTGCAACTGACCACGTGGTCTTGGACTTCCTTTTTAAGGATTAAATAAAATAATATGTAAAAGGATTTTGAAACTTTTAGATTTTGAAATTTGTAAAATACATGCAACATATTCAAATTTAATAATATTGGAAAAAATTAAACCTGTCATTCATGCTACTCTTTTTGGATTACTGTTCAAATCAAAGGAGGTGTAGGTAGGGGGAAAAACTCTTGTTCAAAAGTTTCGTTCATTAGTTATGTTTCTTTTTAATGATGGTGTATGTGATTAAAGCTTTCTGGCTGTTTGCTTTTTAGATTTCACCATGAAAGATAGCACCGTGTGGATCTTTGTGGCCGTTCTTTCTGCTGTCTTCTGTCTGATTATGGTCTGGGCAGTGGCTTTGAAGGGCTATAGGTACTTCACTGTCTATCAACCCTCCTCCCAATCATGGTTCTCAGGAATAAGGGTAAAAAAAGACACTACAAAGATGATGGAAACATTCAGATAATTCAAGCACCTCATTTTTGCCATCAGCTGCCATGTGTTGACCCATAAAAAATCTTTTATAGTGCTGGCAAAAGTAGCAGAATGGATTCATCTGAAGCTGGTGCTCTTTTCATCCAACTGAGGCTCACAGTTATGAAATAGTAAAAATCTATCAAGAGCAGCCAAAAAGCAAGGGAAGCAAATAGTTCAAATAATCCACTCATTTCAGAATTAGCCTCCTCGATTAGCCAGGGCTCATTTTGATGTAGGCCTCTATAATTATTAATTGTTGTCATCATTGATTGTTAGTGTCACGTATGCCCAGAATTCTAAGTCATATCTACCCATAGTCCATGTAGTAGCTAGTGGAGATAATACTAATCTTTCAAAAATTACAAAGTGAGAAGATGAGCCATTTATTCTATCTCACAAATTATTTTATAGCATGGTATCCTGCATCCTTCCCCCAGTTCCTGGTCCAAAAATAAAAGGATTTGATACTCATCTGCTGGAGGTAAGTGCCAGAGGTGGAGAATGTAGTATGACTCACTGCTTTGTAATAATTAATTTTACACATGTGCACACAATCCCCAACGATTCAGCCTGGCCGGCTCAGTCATCCTTGTGCAGCTGTCCCTCCTGTTTAGCATGTGTGTTTACAGAAAGATTGGGAGGCATGAAGGTACTTACCATCAGGGACCAGATGTCAGAGGGTAAGGAGAGAAAGCCAAGAAAACATGAAAACACATAATAATACTTACTAGATTTACCAAATCTGTTCACAATCATAGAGATAAACATTTTGTGCAAATAATCAATTTAGAAAGAGGGAAAATATTTGAATAATACAAAACACGGACCCACCACTACTTCCTCTATCATACTTTGGTAAAAGTTTCTACTTGAATATTCCTTACAGAAGGCCATAGTAACAGAACATTCTATTGCAATTGTTTCTCATTTTGAGCACTCAGCTGAGACTGGATGAGTACAGTAAGGCTGGTGTTTGCCAGGGCCCACTTAGTCTGATTCAAGAGGGAATTAAATTTAAGTGTTTTGAATGAAAGGAGGGGTTAGAATATTTTAAATTTCTCTCCAGGTTGAAATAGATAATTTCAATTTGACCTTAAGCTTACCACTGATGTATATAAAAACAGTGACCTGCACATTAACCCAGCCACTGTGAGGCCAACAGCTCAAGAATGTGAAAAGTGAGCCCCACAGAACTTAGCTTGACTGTGTTCACTTTGATTGCAAATATCAGTGCAGGGAGTACAGCCCCAGAATTTGGGCTCCTGGTCCAGTGCTCTTAGCTCACCATCCAGTCTCTAGCACTGATCTTTAAAGAACCAGCATGAACAACTCGACTAAGTAAATTAACTACTCTCCAGCTCGAAATCCAACCTTGTAGCCTCAGAGCCTTAATGTTAAAATAACTGCTCTGTGTCAAAAAATTTTTTTTTGTATTCTTAATCACATAACCTCTAATCTTCAAAAGAACTCTCCTGGATGGGTCCTATTATTCCCATTTCACAAATAGAGAAACTGAGGATCATAGAGCAACTTGCCCAAAGTCAATACCCTTTAATAAGTGATAGAGTCAAGATTTAGGCACTGGTAGCTGACCCAAGTCAGAGGATCAGGAAGAAGAGTGGAGAATAAGAGAAGGCAGGAGTAAGAGGAGGGGGAGTGGGGGGAAAATGGAGAGGAGGAGGAGGAGGAAGAGGAGTAGGAGGAGAGGGAGACAACATGGAATTTCAGGGAGAGAGGGGGAGGAAGAAGAGGAAGTCGAGTTGAAGGAGAGGAAAAAGTAGCATAGGAGGAAAAGGAAGGGGAAGCGAAGGGAGAAGCAGGAAGAGGAGGAGGGAGAGGAGAAGGAAGAGACAAGAATCGAGCTACCACCACCAGACCCTAGAAGGTGGTGGAGGAGGTTGGGAAGCCAGCAGCCACATCGCAGAGCCAGTGAGTCCCAAAGTGGCACATGCATGCATGAGCACTGTGGTTCTAGATGTTTCACAAAGTTTTGTTGTTGAATAGTTCTATGTTTATTACATGTGCTATACTACTTGCCCGTTGAACTCATTATTGCTAGAGAAACTAAGTTAAATGGTGAATTGACTTAAAGAAAAATATTAGATGAATAGTAGTGCAGGAGATGCTTATTGATGGCCTGGTACACAAACGTCTAAAGTTTGGGAAACTCTGCAAGGCAGTTACCACTTCCTGCTGGCCCGTAGTCACGAACACGGGCTTGGCCGTGATGCTGATTTGGAATGCTATGAAACTAACAGCCATCTCTCCTTGTGTCTACGTTTTAACAGAAAGGCAAGTCTGAAGAACTACTGAGTGCCCTGGGGTGCCAAGAATTCCCTCCCACTTCTGACTGTGAGGACTTGCTGGTGGAGTTCTTAGAAGTAGATGACAGTGAGGACCAGCAGCTGATGCCAGCCCATTCAAAAGAACACCCGGGTCAGGGTATGAAGCCCACCCACCTGGATCCTGACAGTGACTCTGGCCGGGGCAGCTGCGACAGCCCTTCCCTTTTGTCGGAAAAGTGTGAGGAACCCCGGGCAAATCCCTCCACATTCCAGACCCCTGAGGGCATTGAGAAGCCGGAGAATCCCCCAAAAAATGTCACCCATACCTGGGACCCCCAGAGCACAAGCTTGGAAGGCAAAATCCCCTATTTCCACATCGACGGATCCAAATCTTCAACATGGCCTTTGCCACAGCCCCCCAACCAGCACAATTTCAGATCTTCTTACCACAACATTGCTGACATATGTCAGCTGGCCACTGGTGCAGCAGGTGCATCAGCCACTTTCTTGGACAAAACAGACAAACATGCTTTCAAATCCTCAAAAACCATTGAGACTGGAGCGGAGGGAAAGGCAGCCGAGCAGAGAGAGGTGGAAAGCTTTCCTTCCAAGACTGACCAAGACACAGCATGGCTGCCGCCCCAGGAGAAAACTCCGTTTCTCTCTGTTAAAGCCTTGGATTACGTGGAGATTCACAAAGTCGACAAAGATGGAGCACTGTCACTGCTCCTGAAACAGAAAGAGAACAGCGACCAGACAGAGAAGCCCAGCATTCCTGAAACCAGTAAGGAGTACGCTAAGGTGTCCCAGGTGACGGATAACAACATCCTGGTGTTAACGCAGGATCCGCGAGCTCCAAACCTGGCTTTGTTCGAAGAACAAGCCAAGGAGGCTCCACCATCCCTTCCACAGAATCAAGCTCAGAAAGACCTCGCCTCCTTCACAGCACCACCAGGCAACTGCAGACTCCAGCTGGGCGGGTTGGATTACTTGGATCCCGCAGGTTTTATGCACTCCTTTCAGTGACAGCTTGATTAAGAAAAGGATTGGTTAAAATGTGATTTTTCTTCAGGTAACACTACAGAGTACATGAAAGGCAATCTGCTAGAGAATGCGCAAGAAGCTGGTTAGAATGACACTACTAAAACTCACAATTCGCTCCTTTTCATGCTCCATTTTCAACCAGTTGCCTCTTTCTCCAACAGCTGATTCCAGAACAAATCATTTTGTTTCCTCACTGTGATTTGTAGATTTAGTCCTTGCTATTAGTTATAAAATGGTGTATTCAATGAAATAAAAGCACATTGCCTAGTATTCTTGAGGGACAGTGCCAATAGGTATATCCTCTGGAAAAGGCTTTCATGGTTTGGTACGCAACAGAAGGAAATGAAATAGTCAAAATTGTTTACCACAGGAAGATGATAGATATGAGAAAAATATCATGGAAACCTCTTTTGAAAACCAATTTCTTAAGCTTTGTACTCCTCTTCATTTTATTAGAATGAACCAATAACAACACAGTTAAAGAAAGAATACATTCTAGAACACCCAACAAATTGTTTACATCAGTTCTTAATACCTTAGTGATGCATTGCTGATATGCAAATGACAATGATGCCTCCAATTTTTTCTGAAAATAGTTTGAACTTGTTAAACACGGATTTTCTCCCCTAAATTGTATTTCATTCTAAAGCCTCTTGAGAATATAGTTTCGGAAAGTAAAATTTTCTTACGTGAGAGGCAAATAAGATTCATGTGGTAAATCCTTCTAAAATGCTTTTCTGATTTATTTCAACATGATAGATAATTTATTATACACCCTAGTCTTCTCTTAGTGGAAAAGAAATCCCAAAAGACTAACTTTAATTTAAAAGATAATCACAGCAGGATGCTAATGGAATACTGCCTTACTGTACATACAAATTCCACTTTACTATAAACCCATAAGTTTAACAATGTATTTTTGAAGACTATTTTTCTATCACTTAGGTAAAATAAAAGACTATTTTCTATCTTCCCAGTACAGCTGTTTATGTATTCAGCGGGTCCCCGGGATTTTATGCTGTGAGGTTATAATGAATATTTACAGTAAATAGTAGTATATGCAGTCCCTGTTTGTGAAGTAAAATGCCATACCAACCCAAAGCCCATGGGGGAATAGGAAGCCGATGACACTATTCAATTTCTAACACAGTGTAGTATAGTTTATCTGATTCTTTTTATCTCCAGGTTGCTTTAAGCAACAACCACCAACCTAGAGTTTTAGGGCTCTCCACAGATCAGAAATTTCTTCTCCTATGAGCTTTGGGCTACTCTGGGGCTTCTGCTCTTCTCTGGGTGAATCTTCATAAAGCAACGATGAAAACAGAGAGTGACAACACCTAACATGCTGTTTCAGAGACAGAGTTTTTGTTTTGTCTCGTTTTTCTGAGCAATCTTGAGCAGCAAAGAAATTTTAAGCAAAGCCAGAAATTAGTTTCTGTCTGGAGTAGATCCATTGGCAAAATCTTGGCAGAAGCAGAGACAGCACTCATGTCAGAAGTGTCCAAATAAAAGTTCTAAGAAACCAGATGTCTGTGGAGTGTTGGGAACCGCTACAAAGGCCAGGGTATGAGAGCAAGATTCTCCAAGTTGGTTGCAAAGGTAGGCTCCTGAGCACACGCAAAAACCTGGATCTACATTTTAAAGAAAGCATCCATGACTCATTGAACTGCCTCCCTCTGTTTTTGATTTTGCCTAATGCCGAATCCGTTCTCTACGTCCATTCCCATGGAGAACTTGAGCTCATCTCTGTGAGTTAACTATTCCACCCCAACAAACCAACATTGATAGAAACTGGACTCAGAGGTGGCCTGATGTTTGAAAGTGAACACTTTCAGAATTCCAAAAGTAACTGATCTGAGGCTCTGTTCTCCCAATATATAAACGTCTTAGGAAGGAGGGGAACATTTGGGAAAGTTGTCCAAATTCATTCAATTCCCTAGATCCTTGGTACCAAAATATGGTCTGAGGACAATCTACATCAGCATCACCTGGGCACTGCTGGGAAATGCAGTCTCAACCCCCTTGCCCCGGACCCAAAGAATCAGAACCCACATTTCACTGAAATCCTCAGATGACTCATGTACACACTGAAGTTTGAGAAGCACTGCCCTAGATAACCATTTCCACTAAAGGTTATTTTAGTGCATGAAAACAATCCTCTCTTGGAAAGTACAGGTCAAGTCTGTTTGACTTCACTAAACAGCCCTGTTTGTAAGGAGAAGGCATAATTTTTAGAAAATCTATTAGTGGTTTAAGATTCACATAATGGTAGAGAATGACCTGCAAACAGACACACAACTTTCAAGAGGGCCAGGGAATATATTCCACTCTAAGAGGCAGTGACGAAAACCTCTGTTCAAAGCTAATACAGAGTAAACCTTTCCCCAAATACTCTATTCTTCTCCAAGATGTATATCAATCACTCTGATAGTTTGCAAACCTATAAAATCTGCTTTTGAGATATAATTAAGCATATATAAAAAACGTTTTGGCTAAAGACTTAGTTTGAACTAAATCCCTAAAAATCACCAATTAGCCACTCATTAAGTCAAGTCCAGACTATAAATCTATGGTCAATTAGCACTCTTTATCTAGATTAAGGGGTTTTTTTATGGTCTACCATATTTCCCATCAAGAAGAGCGCTAGTCAAATGGAAGGATGCAGACTGGGGATCAAGAGACCTGGGTTCCAGTCCTAACCGTGTTTTCTTAGATCAATTCCCTTCTCTGGGCCTCAGTTTCCCCTAAAGGAAATTTTGGACCAAATAATCTCTAATGTCCTTTTAAACTCCAAGTGCTTGATTCTATGACTATTGAGTATTTTCCAGCCAAGATAATTTGAACCAATGCCTTGTATCTTAATTAAGCTATCAAATAATTGCCCTTCATCATAGAAATACAAGTACTCTTCAGTGATGTGCTCATTTTATTACACTTTTAAATCATGAGTTCCAGTTGGTTTTAACATACTGCACATGCATTTTATACATTATGTAGGTAAGGAATCATAGTCTAAGATTATATGCAAATAGGTATGTAGAGAGAAGAAGATGCATGAGATTTTTTTTAAAAGACATATTGAATGAGCCTCTAATTTTTAGAAAAAATGATCTTTTACTGAGTCAAGCCATGCTCATTCCTTGCTGAGTCCTACAACTCCAAAACTCTTTTTTTTATATCTGGCTATTGATTCTGCTTTGGTTTTTTCTCTCATCGTGGATTATGAACCACCATTACACAGTTGGTTTTTATGATCCTTATGCTCTGAGTTATAAAAAGTCATATTTTTATAAACAAACAGCTAAATATTCAAGTTACAAAGCACATGGAAACTGGTGGTGGCCAATGGGTGATTTATGGAAGCTTACGACCCAAACTGCAAAATGTTCTCTAGTCAGTTTTAACAAATGGGTATAAGGCACCCCAAGATGAGCACAAGTCATTACCAGCCACGTTATTTAACAGACTTTCCATTCTCCCAAGTGCCTAAGACCAATCCTGGTCGGTGGTTATGTACCAAAAACTTGCTTTCACTGGTTTGGTCCAAAGGGGGTCAATCCCTTACCACCTGTAGAAGATCAAGGAATTCAACTCCTTGTCCTGTCGGGACCCAACCGAATCAGACAATCCCGTGAGTTAATGAAAAACCAAGGCACCTGAGCTCCAGGGAGCAGTTTGGCTGTGGAGGAAATCCGGCCAGCCGTTTCTTGAAGCCGCACACTGCTGCCCATCACTTGCAGAAAAACTAGGCCCTGCCTGTAGTAACTTCCCTATCTCCTTCGAGTAGACAGGAAAGAAACAGATTTGTGCACATCATACAAAGTGCCTTTCTTTACTTTTATTTTTTTTTAAGTTTTCTTTTTTTGCAGGAAAACTGTATCAATTGGAAGGTAAATTTCACCTTTTTTATGTAAATGAATATAGAAGCCAGAAAGGGAGTGACAAAATGGTCTAAGATGCAGCTAGCAACAGTTCAGCAGACTTTTGAATGTATTGCTTAATTGAATTACCACAGAGCTGACGTGGAGAGTGTACTCACTTTGTCTGATAAGAAATCGGTTCTGGCTAGGATTTGGGGATAAGACTACCACCCCGCCCTTCAAGCCTCTCAAGTTAAAAACATACCAACACACTTTTGAATGTCTTTGAATTGAATGCCTGGGCCTGAAAAGGACATTGCATGCACAAGGGAACTTTGCACACACACAGGAAAATGTCAATGACTGAATTATCGTCCCCAGTGTTGCTAACGTAGATTTGCCATTGATGAAAGCTTCATGCGAACTTCAGGGGGAACAAATTTCCTTTTCTACCTTTTCAGCTCAAGCACAATAGTGTCATTGCTAGGGTAGTGGTCTGGGCACTCAGTTTCCAGGTCTGGGCCACATTGCTGCCACTAAACAGGTCGTGTGGCCCTCTGCATGTCCTTTAAATTCTAGCCACCAGTCTCCTCACCTGTTAAATAAGTGGGTTGCCCTAAAATGGCCGCTTCCAGCTCTAACTATCTTTGATTCTCATGATCTAGGTGGCATCCAGGGTTTCAGGTCAAAGGCCTAGGTGCAGTCAGGAGAGCATTGCTGACATGCCTGTAACTGGAAGAAGTGACCAGTGTGGCTGTGACAAGGCTTAAGAGAAAAACAGAGATCCATTCCTCCAAGTCAGATTGATTTGATTTAACATCCTTGCCTCTCCCCTTCTTCTTAGCTGTCCATACTTGTGGGCTTTTTACCCTCTCACTCCAGTGCCTATATTTTTCTTAAGAGTTAATTATGTGCAGTAGCAACCATAGGATCTGCAAGAAACTAAATTATTCATAAACAATGGCTTTGACCCGGCAAAGGACTGAGTCAAATGTTAAATCTGTCACACAGATATCAAGGCCCAGGTTGAATGTCACAAGTTACCTTATTTAGAGATTTGCATGCTTAGAGATTCTAGCTCAATTCATTAATTACTTAATTAATTCAAAAGTCATTAATAAATCCAGGCTATGTAGATGACTTGGTCCTGGAGGTCTGAAGCAGAAATGTAAAAATACACAGTGATTGCTTGAGAACTTATTATCTAACCAGAAGTTCTATTTATAATTACGGCCTGCACTTATTCCAGGATTAGTAGATACATCATCTACAAATCAAATCAAAGTTCGCTCCCTAAACTTGTGTTTTTCAGGAAGGTGATTTTTGGTCTGAGACCATCATGGTGTCTATTTCAAGGAAAGGAAAAAGATAGAAAATAGGACGTTTCCAGAGGTTTGGGCATCTCAGGATTCCACAAAATGCCGAGAGTAGCCCGCTAAACCAAAATTTCATCAGACATGGTGAATTTATTATGCATTCAGTTTATGGCTAAGAGATGTGCGTGACTCACAGCATCACGTGCCTGCACCGCTTTACCCACAGCAACTCCTTGATTATGCTCTGATTGCAAGTCAGGAAGCATTGAGACGGGTGAAATGGAAAAACATATCCTGTTTTATGTGGTTGTGGTCAACGACTAGAGAGACCCCTAGATAATCTTAGTCTATTAGTTGACTTTTTACCTGCTGCTGATTAAAAAGAAAAACGCAATTAACTCTAAAAACTTTGGCTACTGAAATAGTAATATCAAAAATAACCTTTAATAGTTAAGGTCAAATTATGCTTCACTTGGATAAACTTCAAAATACAATCTGAGTTTTTCTATGCAAATTTCACAAATCCTGGGCAAAAGAAAATCTTTTCATTATGTTACCTGAGATTGAAAAACTATATGGCAAAGATACTTCTGAAAAAATGATTTGTCTTATAAAATTCCCAATAAAGTGATTTTGAATTTTCAAAAGAAACTACCTCCCCTTCTTGTCCTAATGTCCTTCCTTCAAAGCTGCTTATTGTTTAGAAATGAAAGATGTCATGTCTCATTCTTTCACTGGTGTATTTGACGTATTTGCCATGTGACACTCTGGACTTTACGTAACCGTTATGTTATTTTATATCACTTTATGTAGTTCAAAACTGTATGATACATTGAAATATATAATTCTCGTCATGTAATACAAATGAAAATAAGTATTTAATGACTTACAATCTATCCATATGTAGTTTCAATATGATAGTGTCTATGTAAAACAAAACTGAAAAAATATGTAATCATGTACTTCTGTAAAGCGTGAATGTACTAATTTTTTCTTAATCGTTTGTCTAGAAGTAGTATAATATGCCATTGTACAGCTGATCTGAGGTGTGAAGTGTTTAAAGTACAATCCAAATTTGTGTAAATGTCAACCCTTCAGCTTCACTTCATGTGACCTCTGAAACTTCCAGAGTGTTATTTGCTTCAATAAGGCTTGCTTTTGCGCTTGATCATTCATTTTAAACAATTTAAGGGTCTCATGGGGAAACCAAAGCAATCTAGAACCAGCCTGTTGGGTGATCTCTGTCTCCTGTTAAGCCATATTGAATTGAAGATGATGTAATAACATGAGGTTTCATATTTTCAAAGCTACCACTACCTCTGATTTTTCTCTTTCCCTAGAAAATGCCAAGCAAAATTCTTCAACATTAAGTAGGAAATTAGAAGTGATTGTTACAATAAATTGTTGAATGGCTTTGTGTGTGTGTGTGTGTGTGAGGAAGATTGGCCCTGAGCTAATATCTGTGCCCATCTTCCTCTATTTTGTACGTGTGGGAAGCCACCACAGCATGGCTTGATGAGCAGTGTTTAGGTCCGCACCAGGATCCGGGCCTGCAAACCCCAGGCCACCAAAGCGGAGCATGCGGACCCAACCACTAAGACACTGTGCTGGCCCCTTGACTGGCTTTTTTATATAAGAACCCACCTTCTAATTCACCACTTTGCAGGTTTATGCTAGGTTTTCTCAATAACCATTTTTACATTTTATAAAAACTGAATGACAAATAAGGACCAGAAATAATACATAGTACGTCATCAGATGCAAAGCCAACAAAATCATAGAGTGCAGATTTTTTCCTAACAATAAGTCACCTCAAGGTGGTTGTCCAAAGCCATGATAATGATATCTCTCACAATTTGATTTCCCTAGCCCCCTAGAAATAAATCTTTTCCTTATTTGATTTTAGCCATCAAATATATTATGATATGGGAAAAATCAGCCATATATCAGAAATAATCTTATTTCAATTTTAAATTTCATTTTTATGTATACTTATTGTAATGCCTATTTTTTTTTCTTTTTAAGCCTTAAAGAATTATAGAAGACTATAGTCATCTGATTTATCTCGCGTTCTTAATTCTGTAAATCTTTGGTTATTGCACATTGTGCTTTCTGGTTTTCATGGATTTATTCATTTGTCTCTTTCCATTTTGAGGAGACAACATGGACAGTTCAATCTTTGTCAGTAGTATGGGAAATTATGCTAACTGCATTATAACATCTTCATTTTTACTGCACGCCAAAAACAATGCTTGCCAAACAAAATCTTATACATCCTAGTAAAATATGGTCACTATATTTCTATTCATGTTATTGAAAATATCCAGCTCAGTGCCTGGCTCAATAAATGTGTTTTTCCCTTGCCTACCCTTCCTCTTTTTTTTTTTATTTGACGTGGAAATGAGAAGAGTAATATGTGTGTGGTTGAAGCAATTTTCTTGAAGACTTTTTGCTGCTAAAGGATCTATAATCCTAAAACTGTTTATGTTAGATCAAAACAATTTTCTTCCTTTATCTTCACCACTCCATATGATTGCAAAATATAATTTCCCTCCTTTATCCGGTTCCTTTCACTTGAGAAGCTGTGAAAAATAAAGCGAGATGGACCCAGGTACATGAGGATCAAATTAGAGAAGTTCGTTTAAATATTGTGAAATAAAGGAAAAACCAAACCGTTTAAAAAAAAGCGGGCGGAATCCTTTCAAACGATATGATTCATCCATATTACTAACAACATCTTTTCTGACAAAATCCGTTGGATTAAGTGTAAATGAATAACCTCTTACTTTTAATGGGTTTAGATCTAGAAATCTTCACCTACCTTTCATGCTTATGTTACAGAATTATGAAATGCTGTGAGAGTTTGCTTTACAAATTCTTCCCTGCCTCCTAACTCTCTAACATCATGCCTTACAGCAGAATGAGAAATTTCTCAGGGGAGTAGCACACTCTAAAACTTGGCTTCGGTCAAAGAAACACGGATTAGCACATGCTTATATTGGTGTCATCTGCCTTTAATTCTTGGACACATTTTTACTTTTAAGCTGCAAAATTTAAAGTGTCCGTCACCAGGCACAGCATTCATATAATTAATGATGAGCTGGAAAAGTAATATGTACCTAATTTTCCAAAAGTATTGCATGTTCTCTCTCCTAAAAGAAAACAAACTATATACTGCCACAACTTGCCAGGATCTCATCTGAAACCTCAATGCCACCAGACTTCCTACAACTTACTAACCAAGCTTTATACATTCTAAATCCCCCCTGTTTTTAGAGACTGGGAGATATGACTTCTGTTCAGTAGAAACCTTGAAATCTTGGGGGTGGGAGGTAGGGTGGGACTGGGGAGGAGTATGGAAAATAGTCATTAAAAAGTCCTCAACAGGGACCTTACTTGTTGGATTTACCTCTGAGAATCTCTCCAAACCCAGCAGGTGAAACTGAACCTGTTCTCAATATTGTAAAATATATTCTAAACTGGAATTCTTCTATCTACATGCTCCTCCACCCACCCTGCCCCTCCACGCCTGCTGCCCAGGTTAAGGCCCTGTTAATCATTTTGCTCTTGCTATGATCAGGTTCACATTAAAACTTATGCTTACAAGCTGACTGGAAGCACAGATATTTTTTTGAATGCAATATTTTTAAGAAAATGCTAGAGGACATCAGTCAAACCAAACACCATATGGATGTTGGTTGGCAAACACTGGTATAAGAAAAGGGAGCTCAGGAATTTTTATCACTGTGTTTAGGAATGTGTTTGAAAGAATTTGTAAATGTCACAGGCACACTTTCAAGGTGACACACATTCACCCCATAAGTTATTAAAAATTGCAAGATGAGCTTAAATGACATTTGCCAGTAGTTTTACTTCACGTGATCAACATGGATATTGTTACTGAACTATGGAAACTCATGATGTGTTTTTCAATCCTTTTTCAGAGCAACCGCTTTTGCAGTGGTAGCAATGTTTAGTTTAAATGGAATCAACAAATTACTTCCTGAGCAATGATTTTTGGAGGATCTTTATATATACAGATATATGAAACATATTTTATGAATAATGTAAGTTTGAGAAGTTTTCTCTTTGCTTGAATGAATTTCAAGACATTTTTTAAAAGATGGCTTAGAATTAAGCCTCTCTGGAAATAAAATACGCAGACACACGGCAAAATATTTGTCTTAGAATACTAATTCAAGGCATATTTTTTTCAGGCACACATTTTTGTGCCTGTCTTTCCACACCTTCTCTGATTTTATTTTCCTACTAATTCTAAATCAAAACTGACATCTTGCTTTCAACCCAGCTAAATTCTACATCTTCTCTCTCCACTGCTCTCACGTCCCCCAGTCTTCATCCATTTGCCAGACCCAAACCTTAAAATACAAACATGCTTGGAAGCCCCCAGAAGTTTCTTCGGCCTGCTGAGAACAACTAAGAACAATCAAAAGGAGTTTCCAAATCCGCAATATAAGATCAACTTTCCCAAATGAAACTTAAGCCACAAACCTCAGTGCCAGGGATTCACATTTTTTTTGCTTCTTGCTCACTAGAATTATCTTACATCTTCACTTAAAATTCCAGCTGTGATTTAATCTTCCATTTATGATATTTTATTTGTTGCATAAAATATTTCATATGCACTTGAAAATTACAGAGGATGACATAACAAAGATCAATTTACCAATAACGAAATTTCACAAATATTAACATTTTACCATATCTGTTCCATGCCTTTTTTTTAAATAAATGAAACATCACAGATGCAGTAATTTATATGTCTCAATAACAAAATTCTCTATCTCCCTCTCCTGTTATGGTAGCCAAAATCCTGCAGGTGTTATATATCCTTACTGGTCGTTTAAAAAATGCATTTACATCATATATATGTATCCATAAACAACATACATAATTATTTTGGTTGTTTAAGAATTTTACATAGATAATGGAATATATTATTATGCACCTTGATTTTTTTCATTCAGCATTGAGTTTTTGAGATCCAAATAGCTCCAGTTAATTGATTCTATCTACTGTATGCAGGTACATACAAAAATACGATTATTTATTAATGTCTCTATTGATCAACTTTCCATTACCACTATTGTAAATGATTCTGCAGCAAACATTCTCATGCAAGTCTCACTTTGAGTATTTGCAAGACTTTCTGCAGGATATGCATCTGTCTAGAGGTGGAATTGTTGAGTCGTATGGAACACACATCTTAACATTCCCTCAATATTGATAAATTTTTCTCCAAAGCAGCTTTATCCAATCAGCAGTATAGGGGTTTCCATTCTCTCCTTAATCATTACCTGGTATTGTCAGATATTTTAATTTTTGACGATTTGATGAGCATAAAATGATGCATTGTTGCTGTTTTCTTGTTTCCCTGTCCTACTGAATCCATTCTGTATCTGAGTAACTCTTCCTTTACCTGCCGATCTACTGTGCATCTTCGTCATCTTCCCAGTCTCTACATACGCCTGAGTCCTGAGTCTGGACTTCCATTACAGTTCCTCGGCCTATTCATGAATCCCTGTCCCCATCTTCCACTGTATTATTACCCAAGCTTTATGCAGTCTTGTATCTGGCAAATTAATTCCTATACCTCCATACCTTCTTCAAAATTATTCTGACTCTTGTTGGCCATTTATTCATCACACAAATTTTGAGATAAGCCTATCAAGTTTCCTAAAAAGTTGTGCTGGGAATTATATTATTGTTAATTGAATTTATGTATTAATTCTGGAGAAGTTACATCTTTACAATATTGTGTCGTCCTAATATTCAACATGGTATATCACTTCATTTACTTTAGTCTTTAATAAAGCTTTATGCTATCGTTCATAAATATCTGCATGTGTTTCCTTAGATTCATTCCTAGACACTGTATAATTTTTGTTGCTATTGTAAATGGCATCTTTTAAAAAATTATCTTATTCTAAGTGGCTGTCGCCCTTATGCAGAAACCACTGATTTTTTCATATCGATCCCGTATCCTGAAATTTTAATGAACTCTAATTATTAGTTCTTGTAATTTGTAAGTTTTCTTGGGTTTTCCATTTTTATAATTATATTATCAGAAAGTAACAACTTTGTTTCTTCTTTTCCAGTACTTATACCTCTATTTCTTTTTCTTGATCTATTTCTTGGGGTTGGATTTCCAGTACAATATTGAATATAAACAGAATAGTGGACATTCTTTCTTGTTCCTTACTTTAAGGAGAATTCCACTAAAAGTTCACCATTAAATATAGTGTTTCCTGTAGGTTTTTGCAGATACCATCAGTTATGTTAAGGAAATTCCTTTCTATTTCTAGTTTGCTAGTAATTTTTTTTGTCTTGAATTGGTGTAAAACACTCTCATTATTTTTTTCTACATCTTTTGATATGGTAATGTGGCTTTTCTCTGTTATTCAGTTAACATATAAATTATTACAGATAATTAATTTAGAGAAAAAACTCTAATGTTAAATTACCCTCACATTCTTGGGATAAATTCTACTTGGTCATGATGTAGTTTTGCAAACTTTGCTATATTCAATTTGCTAAAATTTTATTTAAGATTTTTGCATTTATGAGATTCATCTATTTTGCTGCTTAAAACATTTTTCTGAGGTGACTTGTAAGTAAGTTAAAATCTTCTGGGATTATGGAAATTTCTCTTTCTCCTTGTAATTCTGTCAATTTTTGCTTTGTATATTTTGAGGGTATATTATTAGGTGTACATAAATTTAAATACTTAATCTTCCTAATGAATTATCCCTTTCTTTATTAAATATGATCCCCTTTATCCTTAATAGTTTTCTTTGTCTTAAAACTTTTTTTTTCTGACACTAATATTGCTACACTAGCTTTCTTTCTGGTAGTAATTCTCTGGTAAGTCTCTTTCCATTCCTTTACTTTCCATTGTTTTACATCATCGTGTTTTAAGTATGCCTCTCATAAACAGCACATAGCTAGATTTCATTTTCTCATTCTATTGGAGAATTTTTTCCTTTAGGTGATAAATCCTTCTCCTTTTTCTCATCTAGTGCTCCCTTTCTTCTTTTTTTTCCATCTGAATCTACTTGCAATTTGCAATTTAAATCAACCAACTCTGTAATAAGCATATAAAGGATATAAATAAAGGTCCTAGTCAGGTAATTTACTATATCTGAGGGCTCAAGTTTAGGGGCAGCTCTTCTCCCAGACAGGAACAACCCAGGTCACAGTGAGCCAGAGTCTGATGAATCACATGCTGCTGTCATTGGAAGAAACAGTGTGCTTGGTTGGGAAGTTCAAGGGAAGGAATAATAGGAAAAGTCCAACTGCTGAGAGAAGGGCCAAAGCAAAAAAATATTTCTGCCATATATTCTACCAAAAAGAGATTGATTTGGACTTTCCTTTTAAACACAAGTCTTCCTCAGTGAAGCTATCTGTCAGTCATTTGACCATATCCATTATTGAACCACGCTTGATGCACATTATGTACCAGGCACGGGGCTAGGATACAGAAGCATCATGGACGTGCTCTCTGCCCTACTGGAGATTATAGTCTAGTGAGAAGGCTGTGGTAACCCGTGTGTCCCCAGGTCTCACCAGACTGACTTTTTAAAAATATTATGTCCAAAAAAATTTTTTAAAAAAAGGGCTGACCCCATGACCAAGTGGTTAAGTTCCCTCGCTCTGCTTCGGCAGCCCAGGGTTTCGCCAGCTCAAATCCTGGGTGCGGACATGGCACCACTCGTCAAGCCATGCTGAGGCGGCATCCCACATGCCACAACTAGAAAGACCCACAACTAAAAATACACAACTGTGTGCTGGGGGGCTTTGGGAGAAAAAGGAAAAATAAAATCTTCAAGAAAAAAAAATTATGTCCAATAATTCCAGATGAGCCTTATTCAAAAAGAGTTAGTGCTAATAAATAAATGAAAGGACTTTGCACCCTTTTTCAAGAAAATCAGTACTGCATGAAACCCTAAGGGTTCTAGTATCTGAGCCACATCTCCACACAGTTATTTTCTTCTAACACTCCTGCCACCCCTGCATCTCAGTCTGACCACCCTGCACACATCATCCTTCATAGTCCACTCGCTGTGAATGGAATACCTGTAATATGAGGTTTATGTAAATTAGGTTTTATCTGAAATCCTTCCACATTTTTTCCCTTTCCTTCAATTCCACAACTTCTCAATGAGTTAGGAAAGGAAAAGGATTCCTTTGGAAAAGCTGTTATTTTCCCTCAGTAACTCTGATGGGACTCTGCTCTGTCGTTGGCAGAAGGACTAAGGGCAAAGAGCTAAGTCCAGTTACACTCAGGACTTAACTGATAAATCATTAACAAATGTGTCTACAAAAAGACCCTCCCCTTACAATTATTAACATGACAACAGTCTTCCCAGGTTTCCTCATTTGCCAGTTATCTTTTTCAAGGAGAAACTCCAATATTTTTCTATCTGATGAAATACATTCTGTACCTTCAAAGTAATTCATTATCTAGGAAATAGAGATAGCAAGAGACTGATATCTTACCCTCTTATTTACCAGTCCTGTAATCTGGGGTATGTCCTCATCTTCTCTGGTCTTATGTAAAATGGAGAAAATTATACCTGACCTGCTTGATGGAGAGAGAAGAAAAAGACACAGAGCAGAAGTCTCGTAAAGTCCCTTATGATTGAGAGATAAAATCTGTTTAATAAGGATGATATCTGTGAACCTAGGGTAAGATCTTGGAGTGATAGTTCAAGTGACTCCTAGATTGAGGATGAAGATCTGGAGGGAATCTAAATGTCCTCTTCAGTCAGTTTTCAGACTGAGTGGATATCATGGTAATTCCAAAAAGATCAAAAGACCCAACATCTTGGAAAACAATTTTATGCAATGTTAGTTGACTCATAAATCGATAACATCTTACTGGAGTGCATTTAAAACATACATACATTTTGACTTAGAAATCTTTCTTCAAAGAGTTTATCCAAAGAAAAACATAATTAATGTAGTGCACAAACTTCTATGTCCTAGGATGTTGGAGAAAATATAGCTGTCCATCAACACGGACTTGGTAAATAAAATATATGGAGACTACCAGCTTCATCTCCAACACGCAAAAAGCTTGGAAGTTATCATTCCCATTCTTACAATAAGAGGAAGCTGGACAAACTGAAAGCCAATGATTTTTCTTGAATCCATCAGAGAAGTGAGGTCACAGAGTGAATTGTTACTCTAAAATCTAGAAACATAGACAAACCCTAGAGTCACAGCAGAGACCTGCTTAACTTCCAGAAGCCACCGAAGCCGTAACTGGTAAGAACACTTAAGCCGTAATTTTGACAAACTGCTGGAGGTTGAGTGGGGACTAGTGTGAGAATGAGAAACTCCCTGGTTGCCACAGTCTTAGGAGGACCCTAAACCCTGAGAGGCCCTACCTACACAAATATCACCAGGTTTTCAAAGTGAAGATCCCTTCATTGCTATGGCTGGGGAAGGCAAAGGGGAAAAGTAATCATTGTGAAACATGCTTAGAGCCTTCACTTTTAACAAAGATCTATTCTCCAGGGAAGATGACTTTGCCAGAGTCCTACATCAGCTGTGGGAAGGACGTTCCCCCCATCCCAGCCCCCTCTATCCTTCCGGTCTCATCTAAGGGGAAACAAAAAAAGAACATAGTCAATAGGGAGAAGGGCTTCAAGGAAATAGATTGGAAAAACTGAAGCCAAAGAAGGGAGGAGAGGATGGGAATTTTTTTGTTACGCTACTGGAGAAACACTTGTGAAGACGACAGTCCAAAGACAGAGGCCCACTAAAAGACTGAGATCTAATCATAAGATTTTAGAGCTCTAGTAAAATAAATAGAATTACAGCTGAAAGAGCTGCCAGACCCTGACTCTATTTAAGGAGAATTTCTTAGGGAAGCCCTAAGACAATGGGGGACACTAAAACAAGGACACTAGAGGAATTTGAATTTGAATCCTCCAGCACCTACACCTACAGCAAACATTAAACACATCCCACCTCCTAACCAGATTAACATAAAACCTCACCCCAAAGGCTTAACTACCTCAGATCCTATTACCCAAGGCATCGTGGCCAGTTGTCATCAAAAGGTTGCAAGGCATGCTAAAATGATAGGAAAAAAACACAATCTGAAGAAACAAAGCCAGCATCAGACATGAACTCAGATATTGGAATCACCAGACAATTTAAAATAACTATGATTAATGTTAAGGACTCTAATGGAAAAATACCAAACTGGTATTGTAAGCAGAGAAATGGAAACTCTAAGAAAGAATCCAAAGGAAATGCTAGAAATCAAAAGCACTATAATAGAAATGAAGAATGTCTTTAGCTATCGTGAATAATGCTGCAATGAATGTAGGAGTACATATATCTTTTTGAATTAATGTTTTCATGTTCTGCAGATAAACACCCAGAAGTAGAATAGCTGGATCATATGGTATTTTTATTTTTAATTTTGAAGAAACCCAAGTGCCCATCAACAGATGAATGGATAAAGATGATATAATATATATATAGTATATACAGTGGAAAACTACTCAGCCATAAAAAAGACAAAATCATGTCATTTGTGACAACATGGATGGACCTTGAGGGTATTATGCAAAGTGAAATAAGTCAGATATGGAATGACAAATACTGTATGATTTCACTTATATGTGGAAGATAAACAAACAAACACGTAGATAAGGAGAACAGATTGGTGGTTACCAGACGTGAAGCAGGTGGGGGGAGTCTGAAAGGGGTAAAGGGGCACGTGTGTATAGTGATGGATGGAAACTAGACTCTTGGTGGTGAACCCGATGTAGTCTATACAGAAGCCAAAATATAATGACATTCCCCGGAAATTTACACAATGTCATAAACCAATGTTACTTCAATAAATTAATTTTTAAAAAAAGAATGTCTTTGACGGACACATCATTAGACTGGACACAGCTGAGGAAAGAATCAGTGAGCTTGAGGATAGGTAGTAGAAACTTCCCAAACTAAAATGCAACGAGAAAAAAGCATGGGGAAAAACACATAACACAGCCTCTAAGAGCTGTAATCTTAAGAGGTGTAATATATGGGTAATCAAAATACTAGAAGGAGGAGAAAAAACAGAGAAGAAGAAATATTTGAAGTAATGGTCAGAAACTTTCCAAAATTAAGTAAAATACAAAATGGAATATTATGAAAGAATTAGGAAAGATGACTCGGATCTATGTGGGGTTTTTTAATACAAAAAGCTATGTTTTTGCGTGCCAAGCTATATTATTGACTATAGGTATTTTTTAATGGCATGTACAGACACAAATATACATGTAAAAAAAGATTTATGAAAGAGCTTTTACTAAAATATAATGGTCAGATTTGTTGTGATTTTTTTTCTTCCTTATGCTTTTCTAGGCTTGAGTTTGTTTGTTTTAACAAAAAGCATGTATTGTATGATGCTAATCAGAATAAATGTTTTTGCTTTAAAATAACGGAGACACAGCTTCTCACTTTGAAGTTATTCAAAATGCAGTGTTTTGCTTCCCCACTCCAGGCAGCCCCTGATGTTGCTGGGTGCCTCTCACCATAATGATCTCCAAACTGATAGCCCAAGAACAATCTCAAGTCAAGGGAGCTTGCAGCCTGTAGTATTCACAACGCCAAAATTGATCACCGCCCTGTGGAGTTGAAGAACATATGCCAGATTTCAGGAACTCAACGTTTTCTCACTTTGTTCAACAGCGTGAGAAATTGGGCACCCCAGGGAGAGGCTATGTTGCCACTGTCCTTGTTGACATGGGTCATTCCCATAGCAACTGACCAGCCACATCACATGACTGTTGCCTACAGTCCGTAAAGCAGAAAGGGCTGTGAGCAGGGATCCAACAAAAAAGGGGACAATTGACATCAAATTTAAAACGCTCTCTGTGCTTACCTGGTGCTCTTGCCTCCTGTGGGCATTTGGGGTAAAAGGTTGTTTCCCAGATGTTGGTAGAGGATGTGACCAAACCAATTGTCCTCCCTGCATGGTGATACAAGAAGGTCACCTTGTATGCTGTTCACCCGTCCCCACCCCCTTACTCTGCAGCTCCAAATGCCTTTGTCACTGTCCCCCTTAGGTACTACCATGCAAAGGTACATTGACTCCCACTCTGCAGTACTCATAGCAACCTGGATGGATGTTAAAAACATGACTCTAACCCAAAAAAAAGGACATATATTTACATAAATTAAAAATACATTCACCCCAAACAATATATATTTTACAAGAATACATACCAACAAAAAGATACATATTAAACACACCAAAGAGTTACCCATTGGTGATTAGCGGTGGAAGGAGGCAGGAGTGACAAATGAGAATTCAGGAAATTAAAGTGTAATAAAAATAAAGCACCCTAACTCCTCAGCTCTCAACTTCTTGCCCTATTCGGACACCTAAAGGGATGCACTGTTATCCAGAGCCTTCTCTAGCTATTTGACACCCCTTCTCCTTCAGTGTGGAGTACCCGCTTCCCCATTAGTTCCTCTTCTCTTCCTCTGAGACCCCCAATACCAGTACCAATTTCTTTATCCATTCACTCCACGCATATCCTCTCTCTCTCTCTCTCTCTCACTCACACCCCTCGTTTCTCAACCTCTGCCCTTCAACTATGTCTTGACCCTCCCCCACACCCATCACCTCCCTCCTGCAGAGAGAATCTCACCCTGATGAGACCCTGATGAACACAAAACTAATAAAACTAGTCCAGAAGATCTTTGTTTTGCCTGACCACCTTCTTTCTCTTTTCCCTCTCCCTCTCTCCTCCTTCCTTCCCCCCTCCCTGTGTCTTTTACTCCCCTTAGGCACTATTGCCAGCCCTGGAAGCTCTGGGCTTGGTAGAAATGGTGGCAGTAATCACTCCAAGACTCCCCTCTAGAGCTCCTCCCCTTCTATTCTAATCTCAAAGTCCAGCCTTTTGGTGATCAGTTGGAGCCCTTCCTCTGACCTGCTCCCCCAGGGGTTGCTTCCTGCCTTGCAGAGATGACTCTGGCCTGCAGACATTTGCGGAGAGCTTTGCGCCTGGAGACCTCCTCACCCAGGATCCCCAAGATGTGCCCTTCCTTGAGCCGTGAGTGGAAACCAGGGGGATGTGGGTCAGCAGAGGGTCAGCAAGAGGGGAAGGGCTGAGCTCTGGAGCCTGTTGCCTGGAATTCTGGAATGTTTGACCTAGATGGGTCTTAGAGACCCGTCATCCAACACAGGTTCTCACTCTGTCAAATCCAATGCCCTCTTCTCATGTCCAATATTTCCTAATGAACCCTTTTGTCCTGCAATGAAATTCATAGATAATAAAACCTGACTATATACAATTTAAAAAAAACTGTATGATATCTTAGCTGTAATATAAAAAATAAATAAAAGAAGAGCAATTCAAAAAATAAAGTATTAACTTCAATATAGAGATGCTC
The DNA here is from genome assembly GCF_041296235.1 of Equus asinus. Classification (NCBI taxonomy): domain Eukaryota; kingdom Metazoa; phylum Chordata; class Mammalia; order Perissodactyla; family Equidae; genus Equus; species Equus asinus. The sequence goes on from NC_091799.1 coordinate 81,190,215, forward strand.
AAGGACGACTACCTTAAAAGACATGCAGCATCCTTACAAATTTACACCATGACCCAAGGAGGGGGTACCATCCCTTCAATTACCAACAAGGAAACTGAGACTCAGAGAAGTGCAGTCATTTACCCAGAGACACCCAAGAAGCCAGGATTAGACCCTGAGCCCTCTTCTTCCACTCAGATTCTCCTCTCTCTACAGCAGGAAAAGAAAATGCAAGGAGACCCAGGGTAGTCAGCCAATGGTGGCTTCACATATTATATTTGAGGTGCCTGTGATTTTCACATGTATCTTGTTTCACTAGAACTCACCTCCTCACCAATTTTCCTCATGCAAACATGAGAATAAGCAGCCATCTGACATTTATGTGCCATAGTGAAACCCTGTGCCCCACAGGCCCTAATCAGGTATAGGAAACCCTTTTCCATTGCCCATTATGATTAATTTTGTCTTCACTTCCTCTTCATCTTTCTTTTTCTTCTCTCCTTCCTTCCTATCCTATTTGCTTTTTATCCCCCTGACAATTGAAATTCTTTGAAACTTAATACATGCCTGATGCTTTAAAAGATTATCTCCTTTCCTCTTCAACTGAACTTGTTAGTGAGTACTATTACTCCATTTCACAGATGAGGAGACAGAAGAATAAAGAATAATTAAGAAATTTGGTCAAAGGCAGAAACACAGAAGCAACAACTTGGGATTCAAAGCCAGGTGTGTCTCACTTCGAAGTCAGAGTGATTCCGCCAGGCCCTCTCTTACCCACTCTTCTTCCAATCCTGTTCGATTTCTCTTTTCCTTCAGTGATGGGTCTTTTGCCAGACGCCACTTAAACCAACAGGTTCTGAGAAGGAGCTAGAATTATACCCATGGTCTTAGGCTCAGTACGGAAGACACTATACTGAAAGTACTAGTTGTTGACAGAACAAGAGAAAATACCCTCTCTGCCACCCGCTTCTGCTTTCCCACCCTAACCCCTGAGGGTCGTGGAGCTGGGCAGATGGTAGCAGGTGTCCTAGAAATGGTAGGTGAGGCTTGGTGCCTAGAGATCTTGATCAACTCACTGGGGACTCCTTAACGTAACTCCGCCAAGGGCTACAGAGGAGAAGTAATCTTGCAAACCCATGCCACGTAGACACGAGTGTCATACTCTTGATCTAGCCTTTCAAAAGCCTTTGGGGCTTTATTTCTACTTTCTCACCTACTGTACCTAGATATATGCCTGCTTGTGCTTGTTCATCCAAACACACCCTCATTGAACACACCCTTCTTAAGAACCCATTGTGTGCAAAATATACATTCAATCAGAAGTATTTGAGCAGCTACTATGCACCTGGACCATAGACAGAGCCACGGGGAGCAAAACAAAACCACTGCCCTTATGTATCCCAGTGGGGAAGACCAGGCATGAACAAATAAACAAGTAAATATGTAAAAAACATTCAGTAGAGATCCATGCCATGAATAAAACCAAACCAGGGTGAGGAGATAGAAAAATAAAATGAAAGGGGGGGCAGCAGAGTCTGTGTTAGTTAGATAGGGAGATCACTAGGTGTTAAGTGTTATCAGATATACAAAAATAAATACGTCTCAATCCTTGTATATCACCTACATATATACTGGATGATATATGTGTGCATAAAGGATTCAGTCTTGCCTCTGTTTGACATACTCAATCCCTTTAGGGCTAAATATATACTCAAAGTTATAGAAGCAATTTGTTTTTGGTATAAAAGATTGGAGAAAATATCTCAACAGTGCCTTCCTTCTTACTAATTAGCTAACAATTGTTAAAGGTGTAACATTTCCTGGGAGGTGGGGTATATGCTCAAAGGTACCGTTTTCCAGTCATCTGCCTTTGCTCCCACAAGGATGGCAAATGGATGGTAAATAATGCTCATTTCCAGCTGAGAAACTTCCCAAGACTCGAGCAACGCCTTTCCTCAGAAAAACATCAAAATTAGCCCTAATGGATGGTCTCCGGCCTGCACCACTAGCAGTCCTCACTGGAGACTGAAGAACTGATATAACCCTGCAAAGGGCCAGGAGGGGTGGCCTCAGGGAAGGCCTGCTCCTAAAAGGGAAGAAGGATTCACCAGCCCCAGAATTAGGCAGAGCTCTTGTTTGTGAACCACAGCAACTGGCCCCGCTTTACTTAAGCAAAAGAGTATTTATTGGAAGATTATGGAGGAAGGGAAGGGGCCGAAAGAATCAACAAGAGAGAAAGGAGGTGGGCAGGAGTAGGCAGGAAGAGAAGCCAAGGAAGGTCCAGCAGGAATAGCAGTAACTCACAGCAGGAACAGCCTTATAAGCGTGTCATGGGTCTGATGAGAGCGTCCAGCCATTCTCTCCATCCAGGTCATTGGCTCAAGACTTCCAGGCCTAAAGAGAGGACATCTCATTCACCCATCAGAGATCTCACACCCATCCCTTGATTTCCCCTTTGGAAGGCAGGCACCTGGTATTGTTATCCTGTCACTGAGAGCACACGATTTTGCAGAGGTGGTTCCCCACAGAGAGACTAGGGTGCTATTGATCATGGTAAGGGGATTGGATGATACTGAACAGCAATGACGAGCATCCTTCATAACTTCCAGTAGACCATGGCACAGTTTAGGAAGGGAGAAGGATCTTCTCTCGGGTCCGAGAGCTGGTAGCTCCAGCTCAATGAGGAGCAGATGAGAAAAAATTTCTCCCCAACCAACCACTGCCTCTCATTTATCCAGACCGCAACTTAGTCTCAACAGGCCTCCATGGGAGGCAGCATCTCAAGCCCTTGACCCTATGGGAGGCCCTCAAAATTCCAAATGCCCCACATTTAATCCTCATTGACTTGGCTCTAAGATAAATGATAAAATCTTCCTTTCCTAACTCATTGGGTATCTGAAGTATCAAAAGAGATACTCAAAGTGACAAGTCTTTTTAAGCTAACTAAAATACTATGCAGAAATAAGATGCAATTAGCATTTTAATAAATCACCTTAATATTCTATCGACTGAGTTCATTACGTATTTTCAAATATTTTATAACCTTTTTTTTAACTTGAAAGAGTAAAGAAGCCCTTGATAAATACCTTCTCTGTGCCAAAACCTAGTTATGGACATTAGAAAAATCTTGAACGTTACAGAGAATTTCCCCCAGAATTTTTAAACGCCCACAAAAATTGATTTTTCTCACTTACCTTTCCCAACAGTTTTTCACTTTTTGATATTATAATTTTGGGGGAAGAAAACAAAGTTAAGGTGACTGGTCTGCTATAAAACTCTATGAGAATTAGGCAGCTGGAAAATCAAACTCCATTACCCACCTGGCATTTGTTATACAAGGGGGTGGTGTTCTCCAAACTGAATGCCATCTTTAAATTTCTTGAGCTGTCCAGGTGAATTGAAGTGGAAATTGGTGAATTGGATGAAAATCATTAGCTGTCATCTGTGTTTGGCATCAGGCCTAAAAAGGCAACACCAGACCAGTTGAAATGATAAAAAGAAAGAAAAAAATGCCCTTTTAGAAATATTCCCGGGATTCAGTTCTATTAGTTCAGATTCCAGTTACCCCTTCCCCCACCCCTCTTGGCTCTATCTTCCTCCCATACACATATAGCCCCCGTGCATGCACACACAAACAGGCATGTGTGCACACACAATTCCCAAGAACCCAAGAGAAGTTCTATTAACCCCCAACTCTTATGTTGTCCTCAAAACACAAGCTATTTTGAATAAAGAATGCAAGCAATTTAGACATTTAGATTTTAATTTTTTTCTGGTAAATAATGAAAACCATGGCACTTCTGTTTCTTTTTGTCCATAAATTATTATTATTACTATTATTTTTTTAGTTTGGGTTGTTTAGTCAGAGAGGAGCTAGGAAAGGAAATAGACTTTGAAAAGTTATCTAGATTTATTTTTCACTTATTGACTAAGTATTTTTCCTACTTGCTTGCTATCCATCTTTATTCTTTTCTTCCTTCCTGAGGACAAGACTTTTTGTCTCTCATTTGGGGCCCTCATTGCACCATCATATTCATATCAGTTTGATGAATGAATGAATAAATGAATGAATGAGTAAACCTGCCTCAACTGTTTAAAATTCAGGCTTTTCTTTATCAAATCTTTCTCTCCAACTCTCTTCCCCCTCCAGCCTACTTTCGTAATTCCTATAACCTTGAAGTCAAGAGACCTTACAGCCTCCTCAACGGGCAACTCCAATTTTGCAGATATGAAAATGAGACTGAAGGAATAAAGGGAATTTGAATTCTTAGAAACACTCAGAATTTTTTTCCCATCTCAGAAGAGTAACTAATGTAGAGAGACACAATGAAAAGCCTTTCAAAAGGTGAAATGCTCAGAAAACTTAAGCTATCATTTTTTTGTCATTTCTATGCATAGATAGCCAAAACTCACTTGCTTTTAAAGTAAGAGCATATTAATGACATTAGTGATTATTTAGAGCAGAAAAGTGAAAGAGATCTCTTTGAAAGAAAACATATTCAGAGCTGTTACTTTCCAGCTTCATTTAAAAACATAATTTTTCATTGTGTTTCTCAGGACTCTGACTTCATGGCCACACAAAACACCAGCATTTCATCCAGGGATTCAAACCCTCGTGCTGAACAGGAGACATCATTTCCTCAGCTCTCTCCACTTGTAAAATTAGCATGACACTGACCTTGAATCTTCAAAATCAGCAGCATTCTTTTCTGAGAGCACTTATAAGGTGTCTAGACGTCTCTTCCAGCTCTGATATTCTTTGGTTCCATTATTAATCCCACTGCTATGAAAAGGTCAAAATCGGTGCTGGAAGGGGAGGACGAAGGTGGCCAATGAATATGTGAAAGACTAGGCTGGGAGTCAGAAGCTCGGACTTTTCGTCTTGTTCTGCAGCTAACTAGCTTGGTAACCTTGCACAAATTAATTTACCACTTTAGGCTGGTTTCCCCATCTATAAAATGAGCATTTTAACACACATACACACACAAAAAAATCTTAGGTCCCTTCTAACTCCAAATAATGATCCCTCTGGCTCAGCTAATCTTTGCTTTATCATGGTCTTGTGTTGCCAGGGTCTTTGTGTTGCCGTGTTTTGGAGGAAGGTTTCGTCTTGCAGATCGATTTACATGTATTTGTTAACAGCATACATTGCCTAGTACCCATCTCTCCTCATTCCCTGTAAGAATAGTCAACAGCTATTCATTCCTTGTTCATTGAGAGCCAACCCAGTACCAGGACCTGGGATAGGCAATGGGACTCAAGCTCTAGACAGCTCAAAACCAGAAAGCACCTCTATAAACAAAGAGGATGTATTCCAGCAACACACTGCACCAGCAGAGGTTTGGACAACGGAAAAGAGAATTGTTGTTGACACGAGGCATGGGGGAGGAGCTTCCCAAGCTTGTAAGAGACTTTGGTGTGAGAAACAATGACTTCCCCCAACATCCTCCATGCCTTTCTTGACTAGATTCAACAGGAACTATCTTTTTTTCCTCCAGAAAATTTATTATTGAGATACTTCAGCTTTTAAATCCAAACCAAAGGCTGATTTAAATGATTTTTTTTTAACTAAGAAATAAAATTGCCTAAGGACCTTGATTCAGGTTAACTATAGGTGATTCATACAAATGTGCCTGTGTGAGGGTTAGCTGAGGATTCTAACTCACTTCATTTTTCATAGGAGCTTTCTGGACATCTGTAACCAAGCTTGGTGTTCACACAAAACCCAGAATGCCTCCGTGTGACTTCATCCCTGAAAAATACCAGGTAAGAATCAGAACTTCAGGAAAACTCAAAAGAGGTGGTTCTTCTTGAAAGGGCTAAATTGTTTCCTCAGGAAGGACCCACCTGGCCCTGCCTGCCATTGAGCCATCCCATCCCAGATATTTTATCACTTAAGTCATTGGGACCATCTGAACCCTCTTACTCCATTCAACACTATTGTATGAATTGTGTGTTTATGTGTGAAAGATACAGAGGCAGAGGCAGAGACGAGACAGAGACAGAGAGAGAGAGAGTACAAGAAGGAGACTATCCATCACCATATATGTATCACAGTGATATAAATATAGATATATACACACACACAAACACATATATCACAAGTGGGATGGCACACATCTGCTTTTAAAAATGTTACTCTGGGGCCAGCCCAGTGGCATAGTGGTTGTGAGTTCACACACTCCACTTTGGCGGCCCTGGTTTCACAGGTTTGGATCCTGGGTGTGGACCTACACACTGCTTGTCAAGCCATGCAGTGGTGGCATCCCACATAGGAAATAGAGGAAGATTGGTACAGATGTTAGTTCAGTGACAATCTTCCTCACCAAAAAAAAAAAAAAAAAAACAGTTCTGCTTTTGACTGTCTCATATGGCAATGCATGATCTGACCTTCCTGAGTCTTTCATCAAAAACTATAAAGTTGAGGGCCAGCCCCATGGCCGAGTGGTTAAGTTCGCGTACTCTGCTGCAGCAGCCCAGGGTTTCACTGGTTCGAATCCTGGGCACAGACATGGCATCGCTCACCAAGCCATCAGGCAGCATCCCACACGCCACAACTAGAAGGACTCACCACTAAGAATATACAACTATGTACCGGCGGGCTTTGGGGAGAAAAAGGAAAAAAAAAATCTTTAAAAATATATATATATAAAAAGTTATCATTTTGCTCTCAGGCCAGTAGATTGTGTTCTCTCCCTCTCTCTCTCTCTTCCTTTCTCTCTCTCCAACTCCTTTATTCTACATAATACACATAGGTTAGAAATTACGAAATCAATAGATAGTCAGGAAGGACCTACAAAGAAGGGAAGTATAGGAGAGAGGTTTGATAATTAAAGACATGAACATCACCAGCACTTCATTTTTTTATTCTAAAAAAGAAAAAAAGACATTACTTCAGACATTTACTTCCAAAGTCTTTTTTTTTTTCCACAGCTAAAATCAACTCAAAGCCAAGGCTTTTCATTGAGAGAGAGAAAATTTCAGCCCATTTCTTTATACTTGATCTAGAAAGAGATTGAAGGCCCACATTAATAACTTCCCCTACTTGAGAGAAAGGGCCTTGGTGTCCCACAAGGAGGACATTGGACAAACACTCCCACTGTGAGCACAGGCAGCAGCCCTATGGTCAGTCAGTAGGGAGGCGGGGCACAGCAATACCTACTTGCTGTCGATCTTGTAAGAAACGTGGAGGGGCTGGCCTGGTGGCACAGCGGTTAAGTTCGCACATTCCGCTTGTCGGCGGCCCAGGGTTCACCCATTCGGATCCCAGGTGCAGACATGGCACCGCTTGGCACACCATGCTGTGGTAGGTGTCCCACATATAAAGTGGAGGAAGATGGGCATGGATGTTAGCTCAGGGCCAGGCTTCCTCAGCAAAAAAACAGGAGGATTGGCAGTAGTTAGCTCAGGGCTAACCTTCCTCAAAAAAAAAAAGTGGAGATGGGGAAAAGGAAGACTTTAAATACTTAAATCTTGCCTATCTACAGTCCCTTGCCTATCAGCGTGTTCTGGAGATCAACAATCAACATCTCTATCCCCCGCGGACGGCGTATTTTGCAGAGCCTTTGTTGCTCCATCAGGGTCACATGGAGTGGCTATTTGATCATGAGGGAAACAGATACCTGGACTTCTTTTCTGGGATTGTCACTGTCGGTGTTGGTCACTGCCACCCGTAAGTATCCTTAAAATTCTGGGGTTTTCACTCCAGAAGAATATGTGGGAAACAGGTCAATGATCATGTTAGTGATTCAGACCCCTGGTTAAAAGCTCTCTCTCTTTAGGCATACCCCAGTTTATGGCTGGCATGCTCTCTACTATTTCCTGGGTAACAAAAAAATCTTAACATTGCACTTTTTCTCCGCTTGACAATACAAGGTTTAGTCATTCTCATTGCACATGCAATGTGGCATGAACCACGTGATTGGAGTGTTGCTGTGTGTGTGTTTCTCCCCACCAGGAACAGCTTTCCAAAGAGAGGGAAAGCACTGGGAAAAGGCAGAAGGAAGAGAAAGGCAGGCGGTTCTCAGAGATCACGGGGGCAGGCGTTTGAGTGCAGGATGATGAGAGATGAGAAATCACTTCTGCCCTGAGGGTCTTCATCAACTCTGAACGACGGATGAGGAAAGAAAGAATGATAAGACAAAGATGTAACCATAGCCAGAAATTTACATTGGAAGTGTACGGCTCCATTAATCTTGAGATTCTCTGTGACCTTGATCACCAATCCACACACACAAATAGCCTCGGCAGGTCCTGCTGTGGTCCTTTTGCTTTCTGTGCAGCCATCTCATTTTACTGTCTATTCTAGCTTGCCTTTAATAATCTGGTCAATAAAATTCACATTAAGTGGGACAGAAATAAAGCAGCAAGCCTAAATAAATCGAATAGGTTTGGGCCCTTCTGTCAACATAGGGGCAAAAGGTCTTTTCTGCAAGCAGCTGTCAGGTGGTGAGGAGTAAGTTTTCCCTCGGGGTCCAGCCTTCACTCTCTGCCGCCACAGCCTTCTTCCCGTTTCTGTCCTCAGGAGGCACCAGTCCCATGCGAGGTCCCAAGGAGCACGCAAATAAACTTCACGTGAAATTTAAAACGTAGGAGAAACACACATGAAAGAAGTAAAGAAAAATGAAGTCGAGAAAAATTTTAAGCATTTTCGTTGCATCCTCCCAATAATATTCAACGTTGTCCCTGTTAACGAACCGCTCTCACTGGCTTTCATGACCTTTGTGCTTCTCCTGACCTCCCTCTGGCCCCTCAACTTGCCCCTCTGACCCGCTAACCCTGGGTGTCTCAGGCTCTTTCCTTAACCCTCTGCTATCTCTCTCTACTCCCTTCACCTCTATTAATCCCCCCCTCCAAATCGGTCCCACCCCATGTCCCCACCTCTGGTCATTAGTTGTTACATTTTCAGAAGCCTTACCCAACTCTGTTTTTTCAGCCTTGGCCCCTCACCAAGCTGTGATAATAACTCTAATAAACCCTGAGTGTGCATTAAAATGCCCCATATTTCCCACAGCCTCCAGAACATCCCCCGCCACCCTGTGATATTCCACCACCAGCTGAAATTCAGCATTACCAAGACCAAATCTATCACGCTTTCCAAATTCTGTTTCTGCTCACATATCCATTTATTCAGGGAGCCGTTATGAGCCACCTACTCTGCGAAAGTCCTCTTCTAGGAGCTGGATAGCTAAACAACTGGCTGTGTTTCTCAACCAATCCTGGGATTTCCCCACCGTTACAGGCAAGAGTGTTGCAGCCATCTTTGACTCTTCCCTGCCTTTCCTTCCCTATAACCAACCTGATACCAAGATCTAGCTTTCCCTCCACTGAAATGCCTCCTCTTCCAGCCCCTGTCACTAATTCCCACCAACGCCAGTCTCCTAGGAGCTGCTTCTCCTCCCACACCTGGAAGGCTACCCTCCCCTTCTAGCTGGCCTCACTGTTACCAGTCTTCTCTGCTCCATTCTACCCTTCCGTATGGCTCTCAGATTTACTTTGCTAAACAATGTTCTTGTCAAGGGTTTCTTCTGTTTGGGTTTATTGATACTCCACAATTTTCTAAAGTAAGTTCCATGGAACACTGATCACAGGAGAGGTTCATTGGTTAAGGCTCCCATAAGAAAATAAGGTTGGGAAACACTTTAAGCTATATCTCCCTCCTGGGGAGAAACATTGCATGTTAACCTCTTAAAGGTACTGACAAGTCCTACAGTAAAGAAATCTGTTTGATCTGCTATTTCTCAAAACCATTTAACCAGTGAACTGATTTTTTTGGTGTGACTGTTATTAACGACAAACAGAACCAGTGTGTAACAAACTTTAGCAATTGCTGTCTTTTAGGTCAAGTTCAAACACTTGGGCCTGTCTTTTCAAGGCATTCCAAGTCAGGTTCCACATTTCTATCTACTCTTAGCTTCCACTATCCCTCATGAAGCTTCTAATACTTCACAGAATGTGGTTTCATAGTTACAAAATGTTCATGAACACCGACCGCTAGTAAGACCCAGTTATTGGAATCTCCTTTGAAGGAAAAACTGTTCATCTGTATACCGGTACTTGATGGATCTGTAATTCTTTAGAAGAATAAAATGAGAAGACACTCAGACTTCCATCAAGTCATCTCTATTTTCCAGTCTGTTTAAAGGGTAGTTAATGAGAAAATCTAGTTAAAAGAGATTCCAAGTTCAAACTCGCTTCTAAACCAGTAATTTCTTTTCTGAAATCTCTAACAGACAATTATTTAGTCTTCTTTTGAACACTTCTCTTCGTGAGAAATTCATTCCCTTTGGAGGCGACACATCCCACTGCCAGAGTCCTCCGGTGGTTAGAGAAGCTCTTTCTTGTGTGTGGATGAAATCAGCCTCTTGAAACTCTTTGAGAAACAGCCGTGTATTCGAGTTCAATGTCCAGCGCGTGTGTTGGGAGGGACATGCCCACTGGCAGTGTGGGTCACTCTGCTCTCCTGTTTATCTAGGAAGGTAAACGCAGTGGCACAAAAGCAGCTTGGCCGTCTGTGGCATACAAGTCCCATCTTCTTCAACCTTCCAATCCATGAATACGCAGAGAAGCTTTCCGCGCTTCTTCCTGAGCCTCTGAAGGTACGATGCTCCCAGCTCAAAGAGACTCGCCATCCCAGGGGAGTTGCCATAGGAAGCGGGAATGTAGGCAGGGAATTTGGCATGTGTAGTGAACATTTGAAATTAGTGAGCTAATAGCCACATCTGAAAGCAATCAAGGAGAAAAATGGAATTTACGAATTGCTGGTGAAAGCAGACAATGTTCACTTCATCAGCTCCAAGTCTCTGCCTCTCTTGGGTCACTCTCCTCACTACCACATCTCTGCAGAAATCACTTAGCAGGAGCGCCAGCCCTCCTGACACTCCTCTATGTTCCTCAAGGGGTTTTCGTCTCTTTGCTCCATAGCCCCTCTGCAAAGTCATCCATACTTCTTCTTTCACAAAGAGTGAAGCCATTGTTTTATAAAATTAATATACCACTAAGCTCCTTTGGTCTAAGATGCACTTAGATATTTTTGCTAAATGAGTTATTTTTTGCACCTGAAATTACTGAATTTTTTAACTGAATTGAGATGTTAAAATGTTTGCCAAGGTTTGCATTTCAGGATTCAATGAGTTAATACATATGTAGCACCTAGAACAGTGCTAGGTACCTGGTATTAGCTATTATTACTACTTTATTATCTAGAAGAGATGAATAAAGTTAGGATAGCTGCACCTTAAGGTCACCCCAGGCATGTTCTTGGAAGAGCAGAAGCGAGGAAGTCAGCGAGGACACAGCACATGCCTCCCAGTCCCCGAGCCTGGAGGAACCAGTACCTTTTAGTTCTCCCCTTTCTTTTGGCCACGATGAGCTTCATTTTTTGTTTGCTTGCTTGTTTTTTCAACATACACACACTGAACAGACAGGCTGGGATATCCTCTGGGGCTGCAGGATCAGGGAGCCCACATTGTCCCAAGCCTCCAGAATCAGGTGGGGTGGTTTAAGTTAAGGAGCCAAGAGACCCAGTCATTGAATCCACTCAGCCACTAACCACTGTGCCCTCCTCAGCAAGTCTCCCCATCTTATCATTTTTCAGAGCATCAGGTAAAGCCAATGAAAGTCCAGAATGTTTCACAACTGGGACAATCCATTAGGCATCTTTGTATCTCTAGCACTTAGTAGCTGCTCAATGAAGAGCTGCAGAATTAATGTTAAATGATGGGACTCCTGATCTGAAGGAGGCTCTCCCTAATAATCAGAGGCTGGAAAATGCAGTCTTTACCAATTTTGAATTAATTGGGTAAAAAAGGAAATAAAGTATGAGGCCACGTGTCTTCCTTTTCCCTCCAGGTCATTTTCTTTACGAACAGTGGCTCAGAAGCCAACGACCTAGCCATGCTGATGGCCAGAGCACACTCAACTAACATAGACATCATTTCTTTCAGGTAATCACACCTTGGAATAGTCCTCTTTAATAACATTGACTCACCTCAATACTAAATGCTTATTTAAAATATAGCATGGAGGGGGACAGGGACTTTCCCAGGAGTATTTTTCTAATTTTAGGTTTCAGGGCAGGATCAGTCAAATGAATTTTATGACTGGACAACATCATCCAAATTATCCTGATCCAAGGTAGGAGCTCCCTGACTAGGGTAACAAACAGCTTGGAGTCCTAGTTATGTCATAGATCCTCCTACGGAATTAAAGAGAAGGTCACATGACAGCTTTTATCTTTGAAGACATCATATTGACTACATGGTATTGACTACAACATATGCGAAGCGGTGAATGACTGGTCGACACCCATAGAAGATCATGACTTTACCGTGTCGCACTGGGCCCATTTTAATCTCTGCTTATGATAAAGAGCCATATACTTATTTCATAGTGCCAGCTGCACCAGTTTTTCATCTTTTATTCTTTTGAGGTTCAGAGGATGTATATCTAACCCAGTATATTTTTGCTCCTTTAGGTAACTTTTGAGAATCGATAATTTAATAGATTAATTATAAACATTTGATGGCTATATTAGCATTAAAAATAAGAGAAAACTAAGAATTTTGCTTACAGTTGCCTCCTTGGGTAATTTTATATAACACATTTAAACAGACTCTTACAATAAGGTTTATATAAAAGACAGGAGTGACATAGAGTAAAAGTTGATGGAATGAAGAAATAGTCTCATTCTTTCACCTGTCTGGCCATAATTTATGTCTAAATTCAAAAGAAGATTTGATTTCCACAAGATCTGTTGACCACAGCACATCCAATACTACACAGCCTTATAAAACGCACATGCAGGGACTACAGGCATGAGCAAGCATTTGCTATCAAGAAAATATGGCAAGAAAGAATTGTGATTGACGTTTCACCTGAATAAATATGGCAGAATGTGTATGTCCAGATAAGTACTGATCTATTCAAAGCAGTCATGGTGCTACTAGAGGTCAACAAGTGTTTGTGTCTCTTCTTTCAAGATATATGACCATCCATTTGCAGTCTTAATATCCTAAATCATCTTTTAACAGTGATTTTGACTTGGGAAATTATCAAAACTCATTTGAAGCCACAACTTGTGGTTAGAATGATTTATTACTAAACATAACCCTTTCTGGTTCAAAAAGAAACAAAACGTGTTTCTTATATGCCCAATAAGGTAGCTTATGAGGCTCTTAGAGAGGAGTCCCCAAAGATGCTGAGAAACAGCTGCATCACAAGAACAAATATTTGGCTTCTCAAGGTGGTTACTTTGAAGGCCACTGCTCTGAACATTGAATAGATGATTTCCAGCATGTTGCTAAAAGATAAGTCTCACTACTTTAGAGTAACAGGATAGGGCAGGTGCTAAGGTCAGAGCTCTTGGTCAGATGGTCTCCAAAATTCCTTTTATAATTTCAAATCTATGATTCCAGTATAAAAGATAAATAAGTAAATTCACCTGACATAGGCTTAGATTTCTTAGAAATCATTGGAGTTGAATATTAACGGTGTTCTATTTCATCTCCATACACTTCAAGGAGTTTCTCTTTTGTCCTACTCACTATTCCACAGGCCGGTGACCAAAGAAAAATTAACTGAATCCTATCCCCCTACTGTTTTTTCCCTGCAGAGGAGCCTACCACGGAGGCAGCCCTTACATACTTGGCTTGACAAATGTAGGGTACTTCAAGATGGAACTCCCCGGTGCAGCAGGCTGTGAATCAGTGAGTTTTGAGGGTTTTGTCTTATTTCTCTAAAGGCTTCTGCGTATGTGGAATAATTGATCAGATTTTCCAGGTATTATGATTAGATACTAATATAAAGCCTATAATTAATCAGAGGCTCAATTTGACTTAATTGAATTGAAGACCATTTGGGGAAATGTTTCTTAGAAAGGCCTTCGGAGTCTGAGTAATAATGAATGATAGGGTTTTTTTATTTGTTGTGCTTTTAAATAAAATCAAGCAAACTGCAAATAAATACAGTGAAATTAGTTCTCAGAGTCTTGAATGCATAAAATTTCTAGACTCATCTTTGTACCCACCTTTTCAGCATCAGAATAAGATACCTAATTATTCTTATTCTTTCAGATTCCCTTACCCACCAAACTCTTGAGCAAGTTGTTTCCAGGCTGACATTGAAATCAGTTTCCTTTGTAGTGTGCCCACATAACTGATTTCTAAGAAAAAAATTATCTCTTCAAAGAAGAATATTAGGTTTTCATCCTAAGTCGGGGAGGAGTAAGGGAGGACTCAATATCAAATTAAGAAGCCCCCTTCCCTTGATTGATACCATATCCTCCCCCAAACGGACTATCTCGTGTTCACGTTTTGCCAAACTCCTTCTTTTGTCCTTTGTAGACAATGTGCCCAGATGTTTTCCGCGGCCCTTGGGGAGGAAGCCACTGTCGAGATTCTCCAGTGCAAACCATTAGGAAATGCAGCTGTGCACCAGGTCCAGCTGGGCAGGGAGGGAGGAACATGGTGGAAGGTCAGGACGGGTAAGGAACACGGAGAAAGGCTGAACCATTCCTCATTGAGCAGATTTGAAAAAACAGGAAAGGAAAAGTCCAAAGGAAACAAAACTAGAAAGTAACCCCTCACTGAATCAACATTTCTCAGGCCTGCTACCGCTGTACTATCAGAGCGTCCTTCTGGCTGTGAGGAAAAGCATCTCATGCTCTCAGAACTAAGCTGAAAACAGCCCATCACCTGGTACTTAATTAAAGGAGCTCTATTAGCAACAGCTCTGCTATCAATTTTAAAATAAAACGAGTTTGGTGGGATTATTTACCAATCTCAGTGGAAGAAGCGGGGAAGGAAAAGAATACTCCTCGAAATCTCAAAACTTCAGTCAAGAAGCTCCCCCAGGAACTCAGAATGCCAACCAAAATGAGAGCATCTGTCAAAACAGAAGGCCAGTCCTGAAGGCTGCTGATATCTCTTGCAAAAGTTTTAAAGGCAGTCTCACACGGAAAGCATCGAGTTATCAATCCCATTTTTATTTGCATTCTTTACCGGTTCTGGAGGGAGAGGAGGCGTGGAAAAAGCATCTGTTCTTTGCTAATCAGCAAGTCCCTCTCATCCTTGTCATCACAGTGCAGGACCTTTTCAATAACTGCTCCTAAGTAGTTCTGATGAAAAGAACTAAATGCTCTGGCCGCAAGAGCTTTAATGGAATAGTATGAATCACGGGGTTGAGAGGAAGAAAGGAAATGGAAATCTTAAAAATCAGCTCTGAAAGGAAGGAAATTCACAGTCATCTTAAAATTCAGATGGGATAATGGCAAAATGAGGTAGGAGGATGAAAGAATGAGCCTTGGAACAAGATGTCCTGCTTACAGAACTTAAAACTCTAAGGAAGTTTAAAGTTGTAATTCAAACTCTCCATTTTAAAGATGAAAAAAAAACAAGGTCCACCCCTAGAAGGCAGGAGAGCTAAGACTTGACCCCAAGTCTTCTGACTCCAAAGCAAGTGCTCCCAAACAGTGACCTTCCTTGTTCATATTAATGTGCCGGTGGGATGAACCCAGGCTTAGAAAGAACTCTTGTTCTGCTGGCCAGGATTGAGGAGACACATGAAGTCAGGAAACCTGGATTCGACTCTTGGCTCTACCATGAGTCAGCTATGAGCAAAAGCTTCATCTTCTACCTCAGTTTTCTCATTCATAAAATGCAGAGAACAATAGCCTTGTGCCCCCTTATCACAGGGCTTCACGAGATGAAGGGAAGAGAGCTTTTTGTAGAGGAAGGCAGACAATAGCAGTGGCAAACACAGCCATACCTGTACATCTTATCTTTGTTGCATCAAGAACTAGAATCAGTTAGATGCACCTCCCAGACCTCAATCTGACTGCAAACCACCAGCGTGGAACCTAGTAGGCAGAAGCACTCATGAGATGGCCATTCCTTCCATCCCTCCTCAGCGTCTGTCTCTCTCTGCATCCTCTCGCCTCCTCCCTCTTTGAGGCCTTCTCCTCTGCCTTAGGCCAACTTGAAAATACTAGAACCCCGTGGTCATCTCTCTAGTGGCATCTGGAGGCTAAATGATAGTGACAGACATCCATTTCTACTTCTCTAAACTGTTGTCTTTGGCATAGATGAAGTCAGCTCTTTTCTTAACTCATATCTTTAAGAGACAAGAGAGATACCATATCTTTAAATTGACCTGGAAGACAAAAGGGACTTCAGCCTCCTCTAGCATTTTTAGGGCCTAAGAAGTGTTTGGTCTTTGTTGTAAAACAGTATATTCAGGGGCCGACCCCACGGCCTAGTGGTTAAGTTCAGTGTATTCCACTTTAGCAGCCCAGGTTCAGTTCCCAGGCACGGACCTATACCGCCTGTCAGTAGTCATGCTGTATGTGGGCAGGGACCCACAAACAAAATGGAGGAAGATTGCCACAGATGTTAGCTCAGGGTGAATCTTCCTCAAGCAAGAAGATTGGCAACAGATAGGTGCTCCAGTTCTCAGTTCCTCTTAGGGTTCATTCACTGAGCACAGACAGGTGCCAACATTTGTAGAAGATTTTTCACCCCCAAATTATGTCATCACTTCCTGCATAAGCAGAAGAGGGCTCCATTTTGTGAGCCTAATAGAGATGTTTCTATGGTAGATTTCATTATCTTCCTCCACCTCCTCCTCAGGAATTTTTCTTTCCAAGCGTTCATTCCAGGCCATGAATTTCAGGTGTAACCTGTGAAGAAATTCACCTCTCACTATCCACTGCCCCCACAATGTCCCAAACCTGGTACTGATCATGTCGTTCTTTTCTTCCTTTTGCAAGACATTTCCTTTTCCTTAAAAATGGTTCTTTCTTGGTTCCTCACTCTGCTTAACTCTTTCTATCTCACCAGCTAAAATTAAAATGCCTCCATATCTACTCTGTTCCTTGGATAGTATACAGCAGAGCATCCACTCTCTTCCGGTTTGATGTTGTCATGGTAACACCAAGCACCAAGTCTCTCCTCAGAGCCAACCTGACCTGGAGTTAGAGCAATGAGCCAATGAAGTAAACGCCAAGTGAATTAAAAAGCTGATTAGGGTCAATGAGCTCTCTCATCACTGAACTTGTGGGCAGTAGGGGAAAAAAATCATGAAAGATTAAAAATGAAAAAAAAAATCATGAAAAATCAGGTTCAAGCAAAACTTTCTCTTGGTTTGGTTTTGCCCAAATTTAAGCCATTGGGGTTGGTTTTGCTTTACCACTTGATTTCTCTAGCTACAAATGGGCATCCTAAATTTCCAAATTATATCTTTTGAACATATATCTATTCCATCCTTCAGGGTCATTCTAGGCTGTTTTCTCTTCATCTCTTAATAAAAATAGGAAATTTCAATCTCTAGAGGAATAGATGTATTTGTCCACTATATCCTGCCCATCAAACAACATGTGCTTTCTAGGTTTGATATCCTTTTCATTACTTCCTTCCACATATACTCAACCCCCAATTCCAACTAACCAAAGATATCAGGTACCACTGTCAAGTAAGCTTTCCCAAATATCGCGTTTAGCTCAAACGTATATTTGGGGCCAGGTTGTGTTTTTCCCACTTTTTGATGAAGAGCCAAAGTATACAATATATTTATGCTTCAGTGTTGATGGCGATGACTGAAGGTTTCTATTCCTTATCTCTGGCCTTCAGGAAACAAGGCTGCCTCCACACCTCTAAGAAAGTGTTAGGATGACAGGTGGCTTCCCAGACTGCTTTCACTGTTGCTGGGGCTGGGGGCTTCCATCACATCCACGTCTCCTTCTGCATCCCTTCTGCCATCCATGGATATGGGTTTAAGTTCAGAGACTGTGTGGTGCTATTTAGAACCAAAATACAGGTGCAGATAAGAATTCTGAAGGTTCAGTCACGTCTGGAGGCAGTCGATCTAGGACCAGAGGAGAAGCCTTCCTCTCCCTGGCTGCAATGGATGAAAGTTATCTAGCTCTAGCACATTCCTCTTTAGACTGAATTCTAATTATTCTGTAAAGGTATTTACTAACTCTAAAGACTCAGACACTTCGTGGCTTTAAAATTGTACATCAGATTAAGTGGCAATACAAGGTAAATAGAGTTATTTTCAAATAGATTACATCCACACCCAAGTTATATTTGAATTAAATCTACCCAGTAGAGAGGATGGGTATCCCTAGGTGAAATAGCTATCTATACCAGACTCAGTGACAGTTCAGTCATTCCTTCCCCAGACAGAAAAGACTAAAGTGGTTTCTTTATGACTCCATGGCTATCCTACTCTCAATGCTGGACCCGAAGCACAGTCGTTCTGAGAGAACGTTCCCCCTCCAGAAATCGTACCTTCATATCCTGGTCTACTGTGTTCTGAGGGACTCTAGTCAATTTACTCATCCTGTTTTCTTTTTTCTGTGTTTTTCCTTGTTCTTCTGGATGCTATTCTCACGTCTTCAAATTGTTTGTTCGTTTCTTGCAGACTGCTGCCAAGCGAAAGACCAGTACATCGAACAGTTCAAAGATACTCTGAGCACTGCTGTGGCCAAATCAATTGCTGGATTTTTTGTAGAGCCAATTCAAGTGGGTATATTAACCTTAGACACTAACTGAGCTCAGTTTTAAATTATCAGAGAGTTTTAACTCACACCTTCTAGAGAATTCCAAATTATTTAAGTGACCATTGCTGTGTCTGTCTCCAAATTCAATTCATTGCCTTGATCCCCTTGGAAAAAAAGGGCCCCTGACTTTGAATTGAATTTTAAAAAACTATCTCCTGCATCCCCAGACTGAACAGCTAGAGAGATGAAACTACTGAATTCCTAAAATTCTAAAGAAAAGGAAACCCCAGCAATTTTTAGTTGCTTAATACCCACACTGTCATGGGGAGACTTTCTTCAATCTTATCAAGTCCTCTTTTGTTGTGAGTGTTGTCTCATAGTGACCCCACATACAGCAGAGCAGAACCCTGCCCGGTCTTTTTGCACCATCCTCTCACCTTCCGGCATAATATCACACAATGCTCCAGTGCTATTCACAAGGTTTTCATGGCCAATTTTTTTTGGAAGTGGGTGGTTGGGCCTCCTTCCTAGTCTGTCTTAGTCTAGAAGCTCCACTAAAACCTGTCCACTATGAGTGACCCTGCTGGTATTTGAAAATACCCATGGCATAGCTTTCAGCATCACAGCAACATGCAGCCACCACAGTGTGACAGCTGACAGATGGGTGGTGTGGTTCCCTAACCGGGAAACAAACCCGGGCCATGGTAATGAGAGCACCAAATCTTAACCACCAGGACTGGCTACCAAGTCCCCTTAACGTACTTTTTTCTAATCTCAGAAAAGAATAAGCATTTGCTTCCTTTATCCCAAAAGGTATGGCATCAGAGTAACACCCTTCTTTTCACCCATAATTGAAACAGTTCTAGAGACCATTTTAAAAATTGCTAGTATTACTAATGCTAACGAGGATAATTTTTTGCAGCAGTTTCACAGGGCTGTTATTATAGGTCTTCTTGGTTTGGTGCTTTTCAGGGGGTGAGTGGAATTGTTCAGTACCCGAAGGGGTTTCTAAAGGAAGCCTTCAAGCTGGTGCGAGAGCGGGGAGGCGTGTGCATCTCGGATGAAGTGAGTGACCCTGGGAGAGGTGCGTTGTAGTGCAGCAGGGACAGGCAAGGCAAGGGAGAAAACTTTTAACTCTCCTCTGATGTCCAGGCAGAAAGCAGCTAGTGTGGGAACTCCAAGATAGGGGTATAAGTCAATGAAGCTTTTGCTGGTTAGCTCATTGGTTTGTTAATGGATTAGTTGGTTCATTTAACAAGTATACCAGAACTTAAACATCCAAATTAAAGTCTACCAAATAAGTTGCTAACGGGCATAGATGATGCTGCCATCGCTCAAAACACTTTTAAAATTTCTATCTGGGGATTGCATCAGGGGCAGCTTAAAAATCACATGGGAAACTTAATCCCATAACAAAGTTTTCATCTCAATTTTTGCCAAAATAGTATTAACCAGACTGACAGCATTCATCTTACCTTAATAAAAAAAACTTGTTTGGAAATGATATTTAAAAAGAAAACACATCCCGACTCTAAGTTAGAAGAGGGCCACCATATAGATACCCAAAAACTGGTTCCAAAAAAATTCTAAAATAGCTTGAGTTAAGGCAGTGTTGTTGGAATAAACACAGTGCAGTGCCTCCAATGGGACACTTTGAAGGGAATAAAAGTCATTGGCTCTGTGAGGCGCTGGCCTGTGTCTTTTGTAAAGGGATCATTTTACTTATAATTGCACATCATATTAGAGAGTATCAAAGAAAGCAGTCTTTTGCTTACTGAGAATAATATGTGGAACAAAAGACCAGAGGATGCCCGCCAGGGCCACAGAAGCGCTCCCGGCTGATCCCTGGGTGGCCCATCATGATTCTACTAATAAGTGATCAGACCCACCAAGAGCAGGTGGAGAACTTGTGAGTATGTTTCACATCTGTTTCAGTCCTGCCATCTGCCTGAACAGTTTTCCTCAGCTAAACCTAGAGTGGACTTGGGGCTGCCCCCTTGGCAGCAGTGTTTTGCAATTTCTTCATGCACAGCCAGGTCTCTGTTATCCCCAAGTGGACCAGACCTCCAGCTGTACTACACAGGGAGGCATGGGCCAGCTCCTCCTGCCATGTCCATCCTCCCTTCCCCCACCCGCCAACACAAGTTTAGGGAACGTGAACTAATCAAAGTCCTAAGCAAAGTCTACCTGCTATTAAAAAGGAAGAAGAAACGTAAATTCGGTCAGTTTACAGTTAGATACATCAGTGACGAGAATAAGCTTTAACCTTCAAAATCATTACATAGTGAAGCTGCCACAGTTGGACTAATTAGAGGAAGGGAGACTGAATTCAAAGAAAATATGAATTTCAGAATTTTCTGAGATATGTGGTTTTATCACTTACAAGAACATAATTGGAAACTATGTAACACGGGGTGACCTTAAGAAAGACTGTCTTAATGACTAGCTAAAGATAACAATAGCTAGAACTTTCTGAGTGCTTACTACATTATCAGGCACTGTTCGTAATGCTTGCATGTATTAACTCAGTTAATACTCATAACAGTTCTATAAGGTGTATCCCCTTGTTATTATTCTCATTTTATAGATAAGGAAATTTAAGTCCAAGATGGGTAAGTCACCTGTCAAGTTAATGCAGTTAGTGGGGACGGAGCCAGAACCCAAACCCAGGCTCCAAGACAAACCAATCACTGGGCCCAGCTGCCTCTCGATGACAGCATGGTGGGGTAGAAAGGCAAAGGATGGAGGAAAACAGGGGGCAAGGGTGGAAAACCTGAATGCAGGGCCAGTGCTGCCACCATGTGATCTCACACATCATCTTAATTAGCTAGCCTTGGTTTTCTCCTCTTTAAAATGAGGAATTTGGAATCGAAGATAGAAAATTGGCCACCTCTGGGGCCGGTTGGGCAGCCAGTCTTTGCTGGTCTGACGTGAACTAGATTTAGATTTGGAATTGACTGTTTTTAGGCAAGGCATGACCCCCAGAGTCCCCATCCCTGCCCATTGTCGTAGACCCAGCCTGCTTCTCTCACTAGTATATGCTCCTCACTCGTGAAAACATTTGAGTTTATGAACCTTAGAATGAATCATCTCTGTTCTACTGAAAGATTCTATGAAACTGATACTTCCTAGGTGACCAAACATGGTTTACAGTCCTATACAATTTCATGCGTTATCCGAGCATTCTGATTTTTCACCATTTATTTATGGTACTTAGATAGGTGGAGTGAAAAATGAAGACAGGCAGAAAGATAAAATGGATGGATTTTCCATGAGCTTCCTAAATTATCTTATTTGGGAAAATTCCTCAGTTTTCCCAGAGGCCCATAACTAGGAAGTAGGAGACCCAGGACTCGAGCCCCGGTCTGTCCTTTCCCGTAACTAAGCCCTTCTCCTACATTGTTTGCCAGCATCTAAATCTAACCCTGAAATCTGACTTTGCAGCAGCACCTAGAGAGAGCAGGGAAAATGAGAAGGAAGGTTGAGAAGAAAGCTTCCTCTTTCAAGTGCATTTCAGAATCCACTTCAAGTGTCCACACCTCTATCCCCGACCTGCACTGTGGGTGTGTGTAGAGAGACAGACACAGACAGACCAAGAGACTGAGAGCCAGAAAGAGATCAAGGAACCTTTCCCAGAAAGCCTTTGGCAGAAATTTGCATGGAAACGTTTGGCTGTGCGGCTTTATTCAGTTAGGCACTTCTGCTGCTTCTCCATTCGTTCTATGAACACTAAGTATCTACTTTTATCGGGCACTCTGCTAGGTACTGTAGATAAAGAGGTATAGGATACAGTCTCTGTCATCAGCACGTCCACTGGTGATAAGAGTCCAGGGTGAGAGGTTCTGATGGCAGCATGCTCAGGGGCCCAGACTGGGAGCCATACTGGCACTCAGGAAAACCTTCCTGGACCAAATGATTATGAAGCTGTGCTTTGAAGGACAAGAGGAGTTCGTGAGGTGAAGAAGTAAGGAGAGGGCCTTCTAGAAAAAGGGAACAGCATGCAAAAAACAACTAAGGGCAACTTAGTTCAATCCTGAGTTAACTGGCTCAGCTGGGTCCTCCCCATGATATCATTCTCAGGAGGAAAAGGAGATCACAGGGAAGAGGATGACCGGCCTGTCTGGGCCAGTTGGCAGGCGCCCTGCCCAATCCACTTACTCTATGTACCTGCTTCGTCCAGCCTGGGGCGGATGTAGCTTCTCCGCTCACCTCCTCTGCTGCCTGATACATGGCAGATCCTTATTAAGGATTGCTAATCATGCATTATTTATACTACCTTCACAGCAGCCCTGTGATGTATCGCTATAAGTATTTCTACTTAGAGTTAACACAGGTTCAGACTTAAAAAACATATCCAGGGGGCCGGCCCGGTGGCGCAGCGGTTAAGTTCGCACGTTCCGCTTCTCGGCGGCCCGGGGTTCGCTGGTTCGGATCCCGGGTGCGGACATGGCACTGCTTGGCAGCCATGCTGTGGTAGGCGTCCCACGTATAAACTAGAGGAAGATGGGCACGGATGTTAGCTCAGAGCCAGGCTTCCTCAGCAAAAAGAGGAGGACTGGCAGTAGTTAGCTGAGGGCTAATCTTCCTCCAAAAAAAAAAAAAAACATATCCAGAATCACACAAAGCTAGGTAAACAGCTTTAGGTGCCTAAAAGCTCAGGCACAGATTAAGTGCTTTGTCCATAACAGTATGAGGATGGTGATGATGACGGCTAGTGATGATTATGTTGAGGAGGAGGAGGAGTGGGAGAAGAGAGAGGAGGAAAGGGAAGCGATCAGAGAGTCAGAAAAACCAGCATTTCTTTAAGGTTTCCAGTGGCTTTGTATCTGTTTCCACCAGGTGCAAACAGGATTTGGAAGGCTGGGCTCTCACTATTGGGGCTTCCAAACCCACGACATTGTGCCGGACATTGTCACTCTGGCTAAAGGGATTGGGAATGGCTTTCCCATGGGAGCAGTTGTGACAACCCCAGGTAGGACCTACGAGTTCGTGTTTGCTTCTGGGCCTCCTGCCTCAGCGATGGTAGGAAACGTATATTGGAACTTGTGTGGGTTGGAGACAGTGAGGGGAACTAGGCATGCATTTCCCAAGCAATGAAAAAGAGACACAGTCCATCTGCCAGATTGAGGAACAGATGGAAGAAAGCCAGCCCTTTCTGCTCTTGCTGAACGGAAGACTAATTCTCCCACTCCCACAATGAAATGTAGGGTTCTACCACACTGACAAGATAGTGGAAAATGTCCCACAAAAACAAAACCAACACAAGAGATCCTTGTTAGCCAACCGGAAACCAATCCTGAAATTTCTAAGGGAATCATATTATGGAAAAGCTTGTTACTTGGTCTGGCCAAACCAATAAGCTATGAAATCAAGGTCCACTGTTGATGTCTCATCAACAAAACAGCCAAACATCCTACAATCTCACTTAGCCAGAACATTAGAGTTAACTGTATTTTCCATTTTAGTGAAGTTTTACAGAATATGTTTTTTTTTTTTGAGGAAGATTAGCCCTGAGCTAACTGCTGCCAATCCTCCTATTTTTGCTGAGGAAGGCTGGCCCTGAGCTAACATCTGCTGCCAATCCTCCTCTTTCTGCTGAGGAAGACTGCCTTTGAGCTCACATTCATGCCCATCTTCCTTCTACTTTATATGTGGGACACCTGCCACAGCATGGCTTGTCAAGCGGTGCCATGTCCGCACCTGGGATCTGAACTGGCAAACCCTGGGCTGCTGAAGCGGAAAGTGTGCACTTAACCACTGCGCCACCGGGCCGGCCCCAGAAAAAGATTCTTATGAACCACTTATTGTTGAAAATCTTAAAATTATCTCATTTGTTTTTCCCACTAATAGTAAGCCCATTTCAGAGGTACTAAAGGATAATTAAGTGCCTTGTGATAGCTCAGTGGTTTTATTGAATGAATTAAGGTACTAAAATGTGGACATAGAAGGTAAAGTACAATGAACCAAATATATACTCACCCTGAAACAATCCGCAAATTATCTTACTAATTCTTTGATGTGAGATTTTTTTCTTTGGTATTTCTTTCTTAGTCCCAAGAGTGGAATACAGAAAAAAGGTTTTACTAATGAAAGGTCTATGTAAATTCCCATAAATGAAGTTTTAAGGTACTTTTCAATTCACACAACACATTGAAGATTTTGGTGTCAAAGTTCTCGTTGAGTAAAATAAGCAATTTTTCCTTATCCATTGCGTTAGTCAGCGAGGGCCGCCATAACAAGATCCCACAGGGTGGGGCCTTAAACAACAGACGTTTATTTCTCAGAGTTCTGGAGGCTGGGAGTCCAAGATCAGGGTGCCAGCAGAGCTAGTTTCTGGTGACAGCTCTCTTACAGATGGTCACCTTCAGGCTATGTCCTCACATGTCCTGTTCCTTGGAGAGAGAGTGCTGGTGTCTCTTCTTCTTCTTATGAGGACATCAGTCCTATTGGATTAGGGCCTCCTCTTTAGGACTTCATTTAACTTAATTACCTCCCTAAAGACCCTATCTCCAAATATAGTCACACTGGGCTTCCACATATGAATTGGTGGGAGGGACATAATTCCGTCCACAACATCCACTGTCTGGTGAGTAAAGAAAGAACTGGATACGATGCCATGAAATATGTTAGACATACATACACACACCATGAAAGTAAATATAATCCAAATAATGTGTTGAGAGATTATAGATAGGAATGTGTCACTCTTTGCTCACTTTTTACTTTCTCCCCCTAGAGATTGCCAAGTCTTTAGCTAAACGCAGGTTTTGCTTCAGCACCTTCGGAGGAAACCCCTTGGCCTGTGCCATTGGATCAGCGGTGCTTGAGGTGTGTTCCAGCAGCCACGTTAGCATCACTCATTTCACAAAATGGCGACTTCAAAACCACACACACATTGGCAGAACTCTATCACATGATATTACTAATGTGAAGAGGTGATTGCTTGTCTATGAATTTAAGTTAGATTTTATTATTCTGCCCCTCCCCCTTTTTCTAAGATCTATTTTGGGTACTTGAAGTATTGTATATAATAAACCTCAGATGCACAGGAAATAAAAGAATTCCCCTAGCCAGCTGGTATCACTGAAATTCATTATTTGAGTGGTATTTTATGGATAGCTACCAACGGTTATCCTTGACTTCCATTTAATTTTGGCCCCGTCTTGTATATTCTTCCTTCCCTTTGAGGTGCTGTCATAAATTAAAAGACTAACGAGAACTTGAGTTCTCTGTGATTACAACCAGGCAATTCAGCTGTTGTTCAACCCCACCCCAGTGATTTTGTCTGGGGTCTCATCTGTTGAAAAAGATTTTTTAAAGGCCCTTGCTAATATGCATAATGGCGTTTGCTTAAATAAGTACAATGCATTTCTGGAAGAATGTCCAAAAAGTTAAGAACAGCGGTTGTTTGTGGGGAAGGAAACTTGGTGGCTGGGGGACAGGGATCAGTGAGGGTCATTCTACCATATACTCATATACTTTCTGATTTTTGAAGTAGACATATGATTCACTTATTCAAAAAATTAAATTTCAAAGCATTTTTAAATAAAAAGTCAGTCAAAGCTGCCTTGCTAATTAAAAAGCATCTTCAAACATGATTAAATCGTGAAATGAAAAAGCATGAATAGGAACATGTCGTTTCATTTCGTAGACACGGCCTACTTTTTTTTTAAGTGCTGTTTCACTTCAACTAATTTAGAAGACACAGAAGATTTAGGTGAACAAATAGGATTTAAAAACATCAAGGTTTTCCCAGAGTCATGCAATTATTATCAGCTAAAGATAAATGTAGTATATTGCATGTATCTTGTCAAGAAGCACAGGTCTCTGCTGTGAGTGGAAGGAAGTGAAAATCCTTTTATACCTTCAGTGCCCTGGCTCTGAGCCCACACAGGGCTCCACCCAGCTCCGGAGGCCAGGGCGCTGCAGTGGGGCCCTTGGACAATAACATCCTGTGTCCAGCTGAGGGCTGCTGGACAAAGATCGACAAGCTCCCAGTAGAGCGAGCATCTGTGACATTTCTCTCCTCAGAGCATTTGTCTTATTCACCACTGTATCCCAGTTCTCAGAGATGCCTGGCAACAATGATCCTTAGGATTATGGAATCTGTCTTACAAATTGCATTGAGATGTGTCTTTTATTCTTTCCCAAATTCTTACCACTTCTGAAGATGAGGAAGTTATGGGGGATGTCTCCCACCTATCAAGACTTTTTTTCTCCTTGAAGTAAATGTTTCTGTAGTATGTGGTATGGCCATACTAGACTTTGGGTTCCATTTGTCTGGTCAAGTTCCTGTAAAGAGAGTCATATACATTTACCTCTCCTTAAATGTACCTTTCTCAGTCAATTTTAGAGCTTTTTTTTAATGCAAGGTCATTTGTGGCTTTCTCTCAACAGGTGATTAAAGAAGAAAATCTACAGGAAAACAGTCAAGAAGTTGGCACTTACATGTTACTGGAGTTAGCTAAGCTGCGAGATGAATTTGAAATCGTTGGGGACGTCCGAGGCAAAGGCCTCATGATAGGAATAGAAATGGTGAAGGATAAGGTAGGTTCTGATCTGCTGCTCTCTCTCTGGCTTCTTGGGGGCAGCGAGAGGTAAAGGGAGACGCCTCAGCTGCAGGTGCTTCATTCTTTCTCAGGGAGAGAGCACAGAGGACAGCAAGACTCAGCAAAGCCCGTTAGAGACGAGCAGGGAGTGTTGAGGATAAACAAAATGTTAGCGGGTCATCAAGAGTTCTGGACGGGTGAGGGAGGGCATTTGGAAAAGGAATTGATATTATTCTTGCCAGACTAGGCAAAGAGCACTGGTGATGACTGAATAGTTACAAATATGGGGAAGGGACAAAATTGTTTGAGCAGAAAGAGCCAGGAGAAGGTTGTGGTGATGGTTTAGGGTGAGGATGATAAAGATCTATAGGGTTCTGTATTTGCTTGTTTGTTTGTGAATGGATTTCAATCTCTCAAGGAACCAGGGAGGAATGTGACTTTCTGATGACATTCCCCACTCTGACCCCAGACACAGTATGAAAACTGAAAGTAGCATTTTCCTCCAAACCAGTTATTCCTCCCAAATTCACTGTTTGTGTTTCTCCACTATTATCCACTTCACTATTCTCTGAATTACACAGCCTCAATTCCACAAAATAATCTGTGCCTCCTTCTCTCCCCTTATTTCTTGTGTCAAGGCCTGTGGATTCTTTCTTTGCTGTGTCTCACATCCTTCCCTTTGTTTCTACTGTTGCCCCTATAGTTCATGTCAATAGGAAATTGTCTCTTTCCTGCAAAAAAGCAAAGCCTAGATCCTCTGAGGAGAGCAACAGCAGGAGAATCTTGGCTCAAGGAGGAACAGTCAGACTAATCCTTGGCCCTAACTCTTGTCCATGGGGATCCAGCTCTCCCTTGGGTGACTTCTTGCTACTTGATCTTACTACACCATGCTTGCTTAGGAGTGTTGATGCTCAGTTCTTTCAACATTCAGACCAGACACTTCCATTAATACTGCACAGCAGAGGTAGTACAAGCTGGAATGCTTCAACCAGATCTTAAAACGAAGGGAAGACAGCAAGAAAATAAGAGTAATATGAAACATGGCCTCTGGCTCACAAGCCATAACATACTTATCTCCACTTGTGGACCAGTCAAGGGTTGTTCTCAGGTTCAGAAGAGTCCATGCTAGTCTCCAGCCCAGGTGCTCCCTCAAAGATAGCCAGACTCCTAGAAGGCTAGACTCCGCAGAAGAAAGCCCCACGAAAGAGGAAGAGTTCCATCCCTTTCCCACTATTCCAAACTCAACTTGTGCATGCTCAAGGACACATGAGCAATGACGCTTGTCAGAACTGGATCTGTCAGGATGAAACATCAGAAGCCTCCCACATGGCCTTAGATACAGAACAAGCTAAATTCTGGTACATTCATTCTACAGTGGCATAGACATATATGTGACATGGCAAGATGTGCAAACTGTACTACGGAAAAAGCAAAACAGCCTGTATAGTAGTTATCTATATGATGAGCTCTTTTTCTCTTCCCTCTGCCATTTGGTAGTTGTAAGCTTGGGCTCTGGAGGCAGACTACCCAGGTTTAATTCCTGGCTCCTGCGTTCCCTACTTCTAATCATTGTCCCCTCAATGCCATTCACTTTCCTAACCCAAATGTCCCTCAAACTTTTCTCCAAGCGTAGAATACAGCACTCTCCTCTCTATCTCTACCTACCTAAGGAAATCCTAGCCTTTCCTGAGATCCAAATCTTTATCACGTCTCCACCTCTTAAGGCCTTTGTTCCTTCCCCCATCCCGGGGCTCCAGCCATCAGAGAGTCTCTCTAGCACTCACTAGCTAAGAGTTCTTCTCAAAAGATCTTTCAAACCAGGTATTTGTTGACTCAGTTTTCACATGTAAATACCTTATTTTCCTAAATAAGTTGTACATTTTTGAGGCCAGGAAACATACAGATGGTAGGTGCTTTATAAGGGCTTGTTGATGGATTTCAGGCCCCTGCAACACCTCAGACCACATTCATGTAATTATAACAGCTCAAAACTGTCCAGCATAACCCCAAATCGAAACTCCCATACACTGAGAGGATGTAAGTTGGAACAGCCCTTTGAACAGCAATTTGTCTGTCTCTGTCAAAATCCTAAATTTCTTTTGACCAAGCAATTCCACTTCTAAAAATGTGTCCTAAAGAAATGCTCACAGAAGTGTGTAAAGATATATATAAGCAGGGATGTTTGCAGCATTGTTTATAATCATGACAAATTGCAAACAACACAAATGCCCAACAACAGGAAATTGAACACATTACCAACAAACAATTAAATACTAGGTAACCTTTAAGAAGACTGGGTCCAAATACACTGACATGGAAAAATGTCCAAGGGATATTGGAAATTGTTAAAAGCAAATTGAAAAACATTATAAAGTATGACTTTTTAAAAATATGCATATAGATGTATTTGTGTGCATAGAAAAAATGGTTCACATCAAATTACCAGCAGGCAGTGGCCCTAGGAGTAGGGTTGGGGGAGGGGAAACTTGCCATTTTTACTTAATGCACTTTCATATTGCTTTAAGGGTTTTTTTTTCCCCCAATAACCATGGATTACTTTTATAATTATTTAAATGCAGATTTACCCCCTAAAAGGGCAAAAAAAACCCAAAAAGCAAAAAAGATAAATGTGAAGCTACATTATACACCCAACGAGAGGTCAGTCACTAACATGCCCAGTTGGTTATCAGGCATTTGGGGCGTAGGCCTGAGCACAGGGCCTGGGCAGGCTGTCCTGTGGCTGTGCCTTGTGAGAGCTTCCCACTCTGCTTTTCTCTGTGGAATGCATACAAGACGTTTGATTAGTCATAGCAGCTGAGGCCAGGGGGTGATAAAACGGGCAAGGGAGCAGGGAAGGCATTGGCCCAGACCAGGATGAAACCAAAAAAACTCTACCTCCCAGATCTTTAATATCCACCAAGGCCCCACCAACCCAACTTCCCATCATGAAACCTTTCCAGAGGGTGCCGGTCCCCCTCTCACCTCTCACCCCCTAAACCATATCGAACCTCTTTCCAGTTCTCCCAGTTTAGTCCTAAACTATTTTGTAGTGTTTGTCTCCCCTGTCTAGTAGCGGAGAACTTCAGGGGCAAGCAGGAGTGCGTGATGACATTTTAGGATAGCTGAGAAGACCTGGTCTTTTCCCCCATCTCACGTCCTCCGTTATCAAGGAGTCTAAAAGTCTGAATGTTATTTCCTTATCCTAAAGCTTTAGGACAGACAAAAACTGCAAACATCTCCGGGAGGTCCAGTCTTATTCTGTGCTCCGACACTGCCACTTAACCAGGAATAACAGATTCGGGGAGTGAGTTGGATCAGGGATTGTGGGGGAAGGGAATGGATAGTAAAGCCTAGAGGGCGGGTGGGTAGGAAGCCCACAGGAGAAGAATGAAGCTGGGAGCACCAGAGGGAGCCCTCCTCTACTGCACCATGGTCGCAGGGGCTCGCTCACGAGCCAGGACCAGGCCAGATGCATCTGAAACCAGAGAGCCAGACCCAGTGCTGATGATCACAACGGCAGTGCTACAGAAAAATGAGATACCAGCGGCGGCACAGCACTCAGCACTCAAGATAGGAGCACTGCAGCAGAGTCCTCAGCCCAGGCACCCAGGAGCACTTTACAAATACAGATGCCTAGGCCTGCCCCAAATATTCTAATTCTAGAGGCCCAGCGTGAGGCCCAAACAGCAGGAGTTTGAAAAGCTTTCCAGGTAATGCAGACACACAGACCTGAAATGACTAAGTTCGAGGGGGGCGTTTGTAAGTCACGGACTCGGAAGACAGGAGACACACAGAAAGGGCACCAGTCCCCAGCCCAGGGTCACCAAAGGGGTACTGGCACATCTGCATCCACAGGGAGGAACCAACTTCAGATGCCTAGTGACCTGAAACAGCCCCTTGGCTCTCAAAATGCTTACCTTTCCTAAAGCTGAAGGATTAAGCTTTGGGAGAAAAACAACAAATCCACAAGCGGGGAAGATAAGGACAAACAGCCCCACCCCAGCTGCCCAGTCCATGCTGTGGCCCAGGGAAAGGCTGGACTGGTTCTGAGCCATTTCCTGGACTTTGAAATGAGCTCTTTACATGGGCAAAACAAAGTGAAGAGCTGAGCAGAATTTCCACGTAAATAAAGCAGACTGCAAATTCGGCTGTTAAAGAACCACGCTCCCAGAGTCGCCATTAGCAGAGCCAAGATTCATTCGACTTCATTGTATCTTTGGAAATTTAGGATGAGCTGAGATAAAATATATATATATATATATATATATATATATATATATATATATATATATATATTTAATAGCTCCCAAAAAATCCAGTACAGCAATTAACAGCTTTATTCAATTACAGGAGGAGAGAGAGATGGGGAGGGAGAGAAGAGCATTGACTGCTTGAGTTTCTTTCTTTTTCTCTTGGGAATAACGTCTTTAACAATTCAAACACCAAACAGAAAATATTTTTTAAACATATTTACAGATGAGCCGCCAGCCTCTTCCCCCGGAAGAAGTCAGTCAAATTCACGAGGACTGCAAACACATGGGGCTTCTAGTTGGCAAATCCGGCATTTTTTCTCAGGTAAGAGAAAGGCTGGTCTTTACCTATCACTTTAGATAGGCCTCTCTGTGGTGTCCCAATACTGGTCACTTTTCTTCACGACTATTCTAGGGGACCCAGTCTCATCTCTAGGCACAGGTGCTCAGGTATTTTCAAAAGAAAGGGGCAGTGAGGCCTTCCGACCACCAGGAGGCGCTGTGTGAAATGGTTTGGTTATAGCGGTTCCGTGCAGAACAGATACAGAGGACACTGTGACAGGGCAGGAATGAGATGCACAGACAAACCAGAGGATTTACAGTATAGGTCATAATAGAATCATAACAGTCATGCAATGGATAGCATGTCTTATGTATGAATTCGTTCTAACCCCTGTAAGAGCAACCCTAGGCGTTCTTGACTCAGCCTTGGGCTCTGACTTTGGGAACCCTATACTTGCTAAACCTTGGTGGCTGCTATGGCCAGGAGCAACCTAACAGTGTTGGCAGGCCCAGGTGACCCTGCAGGAGAGGTGGGGGACCACCCTGGTCGGGTCTCTAATGTGGAACTCAAAATCGGCCAGCCAGCCCCTCAGGCTGGGAGCTGCAGAGACCAAGCTCTCCCTGCCCCCTTCCTGGAAAAGCCGGGTCCGGCTGCACAGTCAGGACCCCGGGTGGGCCTGCCCGGTGGGCATGGGCTGCTGCTGCTGTCAGCAAAGCGATCTACCCTAAATCCCTCACAGCAGCAGGACCCTTCCCAGCGGCTGGCTCTGGGGCAGAGATTTAAGATTTGGGTAACTTGTGCTCCTTGCCTAATATTGTTCTTATCCTTTGTCATCTTTCTTTCCCATTTTAAACGTCCTAGTCCTTAGTCATTCATCCCAGCTTCCCTGCTCCATTCCTGCCTGTCACTCTGTCTCGGTGAACGCTCTTGCCTCGTACCTCTCAGAGAAAATTGAAGCTATTAGGCAAGATCTCTATAGAAATCATCTGTCCCCACATCCATTCCTTACCTCGTTTCCTGAAGGTTCAGAGAATGGGGTGTGTCTCCTGTTCAGACCCAGGTCTCCATGTGTGCTCTTGAGCTCAACGCTCCCTCCACCTGGCTCAAGGAAACATGTCTGTGTTCTCTTGTATCTGCAGCTT
This sequence comes from Equus asinus, assembly GCF_041296235.1. NCBI lineage: Eukaryota > Metazoa > Chordata > Mammalia > Perissodactyla > Equidae > Equus > Equus asinus. The sequence goes on from NC_091799.1 coordinate 81,222,917, forward strand.
CCCCTCGACTTCTCCTCTGCCGGTAAACAAACCGGTTCAAAGCACTCCCAGCCCAAACCAAACCCCCTCAAACAAAACCAGGATGAGCACTTTTGCTGGACATGCTCGGGGAGTTTTTTCTAGTCCTGGTCCTAAGTATTTTTCTGTACAAATCAGGAGGAGTAATTTCATGATTAAAAATCCTAAGATGCACAACTTATGAAGACATAAAAGAATTAATTATTCACTGGCTTAGTTATTATTTCGTTATCTAGCAAACATTTAAATGTTAAGCAGGAGTTGCTATGCTGGGTGCTAAAGCTACAATGATACAGAAGATCTGGTCCCTCCTGTCGTGGTGCTGGCGAGAGAGAAAGACACAAAAACAGCAAATTACATTACGATGTAGCACGCTCATAGATAGCTATAAAAAGGGGTAGTAAAGGAGGAAAAAGACCCCTAGGCCAGCCTTTCTGACTAAGCTGAGCCTTAAACAATGAGATAAACACTCAAAGCACATGTACAACTGTGGCAGAGTGCAAAGAGCTGCATGCACGCTGCTGCGGCTGGAGCATAAGCCTTGAGGCAGTGGGGGGTAAGAATAAAAAACACCTCACTACTTGTCAGGCACTGTTCTAAACAACTTGTCTATATGAACTCATTTAATGCTCTCAGTAAGCCCATAAAATAAGTACTGCTAGGGGCCGGCCCGGTGGCGCAGCGGTTAAGTTCCCACGTTCCGCTTCTCGGCGGCCTGGGGTTCGCTGGTTCGGATCCCGGGTGCGGACATGGCGCTGCTTGGCAGCCATGCTGTGGTAGGCGTCCCACCTATAAACTAGGGGAAGATGGGCACGGATGTTGGCTCGGAGTCAGGCTTCCTCAGCAAAGAGAGGAGGACTGGCAGTAGTTAGCTGAGGGCTAATCTTCCTCCAAAAAAAAAATAAATAAATAAGTACTACTATTATCCTTATTTTACAGATGAAGAAAAAAAGACAGAGCGGTTAAGTAAATTGCCCAAATCACACAGCCAGTAAGTGGCAGAACCAAGACCCAGACTCAGGCAGTCTGATTTCTGAATCCATCCTCTGAGGAGGATAAACCTGAGGGGACGAGACTGGAGTCAGGGAGTCAAGGTGGCGGCTCATGATGCTGTTTGAACTTGAGCCGTAGTAGTAGGGAGAGAGGAGACATTCAGAGGACAATTCTGGAATTGGAAATGCACAGGACTTGGATGTGAAGAACAAGGAAGAGGCAAGGATGAATCCCTCACATCTACCTTGGTTTAGGGAGTGCGAGGATGAGCTCAGCTTTCAACAGGCTCCATTTGAGGTATTTATGGACATCCGTTTCTTTAGAAAAGTCTGTAGCTCAGAGGAAAGAACTGAGGTGAAGATCATGATTTGGGATTTGGGAGTCATCAGCATATAATTGGAAAGATGAGGAATTCTCCTGGGAAGTGTGTCTAGATGAAAAGTGCAGTGAGATGAAGATAGAAACCCAGGTAGCATCAACATATAAAGGGCAAGTGGAAGAAAAAGTGCCTAGGCACAGACAAAAAAAAAAAGGGTGGAGACACGTGAGAAGAGCTAGGAGAGTGCGGAGTCATGGAAGAAAGAGATTGGAGAGGTCCGGGAAGAGGAAGGGACCCAAGTGCCAGATGCAGCAGAGAAGGTCAGGAAGGATGCTCATTGGATTCTGCACTTAGCAGATCACTGGCAACATGAACTAGAGTGGTGTCAGAATGTTTATAGGGGCAGAAACCAGCTTGCAGTGGGCTGAGATGTGAACAAGGAGGGCAGAGTGAAAAATAATGGCCAAGAAGCATCAACCAGTCTTTTTAGTAAATTTGGATAAAAGGAAAGGACAGCACTTGTACAGTAGCTAGAAGGGATCCAGGGAGTCAACACACTTTTATTTGGTATGGTTTGAATTCGGATTACAAGAGCTCAAAGCCTGTTAGTTTATAGGCTGAGGGGAAGTTGAAGATGCAAGAGAACATGGGGATGTTTCTGGGAGTGAAGGTGATGGCAGGATCAAGGACCGAGGGCACAGGTGGAAAATTTCAAGTTGAACGGGAGAGACAGCTTGTTCTCTGAACCTTCAGGCAGGGCTGTAAGAATGGATGTGGGAGCAAACAAGTTTATAGAAAGATCTTGCCTGACAGCTTCTGAAAAGCATGAGGCAAGATTGTCTATGAAATAGACAGAGGCGTGGGAGTTGAGCAAGGAAACTGAGAAGAATGATAAAGGTTTAGAATGGGAAAGGAAGCTGACAGAGGACAAGAAAAATTGGGGGGACCAGCAGAAATTAGAGACCCTGCATATCTAGTGGTGTCAGACTGCCCAGCGTGTGATCTTCTCTAATACTTCTCAGCTATCTGTGTTGAGGCAAAACAGTTCAATTAGAGCTTTGATCAGGGCTGGGACCTTGCCATGTGGGTGCAGCAGCAGAAGGGTAGAAGTGCAAGCAACATACGGGGGCAGGTGAGAGAGCAGTTCAGACCATCCACCGTGTGCTCCAAGCTGGGTAGGAAAGGAAGGAGGACATCTGAGTCAGGCGATAGACCTGAAGATAATGGAGGAATGAGGAGACTGACACTTTCATGAAAAAGGCAGATGGAATGCGAATCAGAAATTGAGTTATTCCGGTTGAGGAGGAGGCTCATGGCGCTGGCCTTGGGTGTGAATGGATGCAGAGGAACAGAGATGAAGGTTCTGGGAGTTGTCACAGGAAACTGAGAAGCGAGTTTGTTGGGTTGTACACACGAACATGGAGGTCACCCTGGATGATAGCAGAAATGGAGTGTAGATAAGTACCTAAGACCTCAGTGAAGGTGATAGAAGGACCAGGAGGTGAGCAGATGACGAAAAGGAAAAGAAGCAGAGCCAGATGGCACCAGAAGTTTTACAAGGACTGGAGGACGAATGGCTTGGGTACAGCACTGGGGAGAAGGGAGGAGACCAACCCACGGGGAAAAAATGTAAGAAATGTCGTAAAAACAAGATTTGGGATTCTCACTTTAATGCATTTCCTCAAAGTCAGATTTGACTCTATGATGATCCACTGCTCTATTTCCCTTTGTCTCCTCAGACATTCCGCATTGCACCCCCAATGTGCATCACTAAACCAGAAGTTGATTTTGCCGTGGAAGTATTTCGTTCTGCCTTAATCCAACACATGGAAAGAAAAGCCAAATGAAATTTTTAAAAATAAAAAACCACAAGCCTCAAGAACTTCCCACTTATGTTCAAGGGTTAATTTGAGGAATTCCAGAACCACTAGTCTAAGGTGTCAAAGACATGGTTGACTGCCTACCAGCCATATTTCTTAACAGAGCCTCTATTCTCTCGAGAAGTCCATCCTTCAGGAAGGGGCCTCTGTCCCTAGCCCAGAGAATAAATACCAATTAGTCTAGGTAAGTTATGGTAATTTGATTCCCCTTTGCAGTGATTGGTTTATGCATGATATGTGACATATTTTTGGACAATTAATCTTGAAGGAAAATCTTTTGGTGGAGGTGCCTTCAGGGAAAGATTTCTCTATTCTTCACTCTTCATCCCCATCTTTGGAAGAGATGTCTACTTCTTACACAGAAGCATCAAATGTCATGATGAGACTGCTGGAACTATGTCAGCCATTTTGGAGCCATGAGGACAAAGCTTTTTTGCTAAGGTTGGAAGGTGGAAGGAAGCTGAGTCCTTAGTGATGTCGATGAGCCACTGACTTAAGCAATCTGGGAGCCACCTTACTTTGAGGCTCCTGGTTAGATGAGATAAGAAATCTGCTGTATTGCACAAGCCTTTTTGGTTGAGGTTTTCTATTATTGAAGCCATAAGCATCCTGAGAAATGCTGTAGAAAGTACCCCAGGTAGATAACTGTGCTGCTCTCCTTTAACTCCCTTAAAATGTCTATCAGAGCCTCCTCCATTCCCATTGCCCTCATCCTGCCCTGGACTATACCCTCGTTACTCCTATTGCAACAGTCTTCAAGACCAAAATTTCCCAAATGTTAGTCATTAAAATACACGTTCATAGTGTTTTTTTCTCATATGTGTATACCACCTGTCTTAGGATTGACTTAATATTTTTCCTTAATTTTACTTTTTTTGTTTAGATATACAGTCAGCCCTCAGATCAAAGGCCTATGAGGATTACATCTGTACTGAACATGTACAGACTTCTTTTTCTTTATTTGCTAAACAATATAACAGCTATTTACATAGCATTTACATTGTATTAGGTAGGATAAGTAATCTAAAGGTGATTTAAAGTATCCAGGAGGATGTGCATAGGTTATATGCAAATATCACACCTTTTTCTATGAGGGACTTAAACATCCATGGATTTTTATATCTTCAGGGGGTCCTGGAACCAATCCTCCGTGGACCCTGAGGGACCACTGTATTTGATAATAACCTTTCTATAGTTATAACAAATGAGAAATCGTTACTACTTGTCCTAACTGGAAAATAATCATAAAAATAGGGTGAATACAAAGCAATGTAATTCAGTTCTAGCAAGACACTAGGCAAATGATCTCAGCCTGAGGCTGTTCTCTCTTTGTTCAAGAAGATAAGAGAGTCTCTGAGGGGTGTTAGAAGAGACTAGCAAACTGAGATCCTCTTCTTAACACAAACAGAACAGGACCCACAGAACTGAAAGGGAAATAACTTTCCCAGCATGCAATTTGATGTTTATTTTAACTGTGTTCCACTTTGAAGCCATGTCTTAATGATCTACCCCCTGAGGTGTCTGTTCCACTAACACAGCCTATACCTCACTGCCAGATTTGTCTCCCTCAAGCGTTGACCTACACAGGCATTCCCTTACACAAGCCTTCCAGTTGCTCCCCAGTGTCTCCCAGATAAGATCAAACCCCCTTAACAAGGAGCTGAATGCCATCCAGTATCCAATACCCAAAGAGAGCAAACACTTTAGAAAGGCTCTGTTTGGGCACAGTGGAAAGATTATTGGATTAAGAGTCAACTGACCTGAATTCCAAACTCAGACCTTCTACTTATTTGCTACAGACGCCTTGGAGAAGACTTTTAACCTCTTTTTAACCTCATTTTGTTCCCAAGCATATCAATACTTGCCCTTGCTACCTCATGAGATGGGAACCAAGTGAGGTAATGGATGTAAATGTGCTTTGCGAACTAATGAACTATGCAAATAGAAACTACTTCCCTTCAAGCAACATTGCTCTTCTTCCCTTCACTACAAAATCTCCCACAAGCAGTTTTTGTGCTCCAATTATCCTCCCTGCCTCTCCTCCATGCCTCAACCACTAGGATCTCATTCCTGCCTCTCATTCCTTGGAAACTGCCTGCTCCAAAGGCCACCAGTGGTTTCCTTATGACCCAAACTTAGTGTTTCCTTTGTTCTTTCTAAACAACTGCTCCTTCTTGAATAAGATTTCTTTGGCTTCAGGGTTGGCCCCGTGGCCGAGTGGTTAAGTTCAGTGCTCCACTGCAGGCGGCCCAGTGTTTCGTTCATTCGAATCCTGGGCGCGGACATGGCACTGCTCATCAAACCACGCTGAGGCAGCGTCCCACATGCCACAACTAGAAGGACCCACAATGAAGAATATAAAACTATGTACCGGGGGACTTTGGGGAGAAAAAGGAAAAAAAATAAAATCTTTAAACAAAAAAAAAAGATTTCCTTGGCTTCTGCACTGTGGTCCTTCTATCTCAGATTGCTCCTTCTCAGTCTCTTTCCTGGCAGCTCCTCAACTACAAGGTTCTGTCCCGGACCACCTCTTCTTCCATGCTCTGCTCTCTGCCTATGGGTAACCTCATCCACTGTGGAAATGTCACCTATCTTGACTATGTTGATGACTTCCAAATACTCATCTCAGTCTCAACCTTTTTTCTGAGCCTCAACCCCAGAATTCTAGCTGTCTGTGGCTTCATTTGGATGTCACAAGGACACTTCAAATTCAACATATCTAACATAAAACACACTAAATCTCTCTCTTCCGATGAATCCCTTCTTGATTAATGGTACCCCTTTTGTCTTAGACTCACAATTTAGGGCATTATTTTCCTTGAAGTTATCTTTTTTGCCCTTCAAATAACTAAGTCTCATGAATACTGTCTCCAACATAATTTTTCCAATATGATCCCTTTATACCAAGACTGCCTTAATTTGAGCCATCATCATCTCTCCTAAACTAAACTGCCTCCTAACCGATATTCTGGACTCCCTCCCAATCCATTCTTTACACTGATACCAAAGTCACTTAAGTAGAGGATAAATATGATCACATTTCTCATCTCTTGAAGCCTTTGAGGGTTCCCACTGCCCATGGAACAAAGTCCAAACTCCAGCTATTATGGCCTTCAAGAGCCTTCACAGTTTGTCCCAAACCACCTGTTTTCTCGGCTGCTCTTTCCATGTCATGCACAGTGTTTCTTTGCTCCTATAATTCACTCTCCCTGGAGTTTCCTTCCTCTCTTCTTTCTCAGTGGAAATTATGAGGTGAGGAGGATGGGACAAGAAAACTGACACTTACTTCCTAGTTATTCTTCAAAGCCTTCCTGCTTTCAATATTCCTTTTATTTTAAGATAAAGGAAAAGGGAAGAACAATGTAAGTAAAGTTTATGATAACCATTTAGGAATTTAGAAAAATAGTAAGAGGAAACAATACAACACAAATTTAAAATAAAACAAAAACAAAAATATTTTCATGCTCAGGCCAATGTTCCTGCTAGTGCCAGGACCTCCTCTCCTGGAGGAAGGGGGCTGAAGGATTTAGTTGTTCAGATAAATCTATAGAACATATTTCTATGGCTTCTTGGGTCCTCCAGGATCTTGCGTTTACCTAACAGTACACTCTGTTAGTCTCCCACCTCTAGGGACATGAAGAATAAAGGCCAGCAACAGGATTCCCGAAGGTAGCCAGGTCCTGGGCCTCATTTCTTGACTATGAGGCTTGCACGGTTCTATCCCAGTGCCTGTTGATCAGGATAAACCACTCCTCGTCCTCGAAGAGCAGCTGGGGATTGAAGATGGGTAAGCCATCAGAGGCATGGAGCAGAAAGGGCAATAACTGTGGCCTTAGAGTGTTGATGGTCATTCACTTCTTTCACAAGTTTCTAATCATGATGGAGTCCTCGTCTTTCCATTTGGAGCCGTGGGCAGGACCATTCCATTCCATTTTCTGCTCTACCCACAGGAGGTGGGATGTAAGCCAGCTTACATAAGGCAAGGAGGCCACATTCTTGCCAAGCTCTCTTTTATTTCCTTTCTTGTTAAAACTCTCTGAAGGGAAGATAATGAACACTTAGCTCAAGTAAACTTTTTTCCACACAAGGAACATATTGACAGTTAATCATGTGATTAGAATATAACATTAAAATCTTGGCAACTGTTTAAAAGCCCTTGAAATTCCAATCTACTCAGAAGGGAGTAATTTAAAAAAACTCACATCAAGCTTTGGTTATACCATTAATAATAATAAATATAAAGAGATGTAAAATACATAAATTGGTGATACAGTAATAAACTATGGCTCTTATTTGTGTTATAAAGCTCCATCTTTTATATCAGTGTAGTTTTTAATTTGCCAGTAATTTGAGCTAACCTCAAAAGGTATTTCTACACTATGGAAGGACTTAATTCTTCCATCTTTAAATCCTACTTAAATCTCACTTTTCTTACAAAGAACAACAAAAGAATCCCAGAAAACATCACAATCTTTGCCACTTCATCATCAGAGTTAATGCTAGAGCATCACAGTCGTTGTTTGAAGCAGGTTGCAGGCTGCCGGACCCTGCATCAGCAGCTTGCTCTGGCTTAACAAAAGCTGAAACCTCACTTGCAAGTGAGGTACAGAGAGTAAAAATGGCACGTTTTGCCCCATTAAAAACGGGAATAGTAGAATACGACACCACAAAGTATCTGAACATGGACAAGAGGACCACCTAACTTAGTAAGAGTGAAGACACAGAAATGAAAGCTTAATTATACCAACCCCTTTAGGTGTAGTTAAGATCAAGTCGTTACCCCTGGGTCAGCTTGGTGGCAGATGTAGGGAGTGTTTGGTAGAACTGAAGGTGTTGTGCTCGTAATCCATGATGGAGGACAGACATCAAGAACACAACTTAATACAATTTAATCAAGAACTGGTTAAGGAGGGTCATTGCAAACAGCAACTAATGAAAACAGAAACTTTTAATTCAATGGGACGACAAGACACAATGAAGGGAGCCTGCACAAGCTCTCCACTGGACTGGTTTTGGGCAAGTTAACCTCTCTGAGCTGAAGCTTCTTTGGGTCCAAAAAGAAGATAATATAACCCTATAGAACCCTTGTGAGGATTTAAATAAGAAAATATACTGGCGGCTGCTCAGTTAAAATTAACTCTTTCCTTAGCATTGCTTTCCTTTGGACCCAGAACTTCCTTAGTTGGCACTTGGCTCTCACCATCTTGGACTAGTGTTTATTCTTGTGTGTGTATCTTATCTCCCTAAGCAGACTCTGCACTGCTGGCGGGGTGACCTTGTCTTCTCCATCCTCATGTACTTAAGACCTAAAGCAGTGCTCCTCACAGAAAGGCAAACACTAACTCCTAGTGGTGCTGTGTGCATTTTAGCCATAGATGCTACAATGTCACCAACAGTTTAAGGCAGCAATGAGCCCATCTGAAATAAGCAACAGCCAGTTGATATGGGTTTTTATATGTGTGTGTGTATTCATGGACACCTATTATATATATATTTAGAAACATATATGATATGTAAAGAAATATGTATTTAGAAATACGTATTTAGAAATACCAAAATAGAATTTTGGTAATAAAGTACCAGAGATTATTTTAGAAAAAAAGGAAACCACCTTGGATGAAATGCGAGAAGGACATAATAACACAGGAGGAATCGAAAGGGTTTCCAGACGATTTTTATTCATTCTCCAAGGGGGTCTTGCAATTCTTTGCACTTTCTTCAGGGCCCCAGTTCACACCTCTGCCCTTCTCACTTTCAGTAAGTGACTTGGCATTTAATTTATCAGAAAAACATTGAAACCATCCAGCAAAAATTTTGATCCTTATCACTCTCCTGCTGAATACGCTCTAATGCCTTCCTACTTGTCTGTCCCTTGCTTCCCCCGAGCCTGGTGCCCCTGTGCCTTTCCCTGGCTTTCTGCTCTCTGGTCAGGCTAGTCTCCCCATCTACCTCAGGGCTTCTGCACACCATCTTCTCTCACCTGCAGTCCCCCCAAGCCCCCAGGTGTCACCTGTTACCACTTCCTCATCCTTCAGAGAACCCATATCCACATTCACAGTCAGGTCATTATTTCACATGAATCTTCACCTTTCCCCCCAGCATATTCTCCAAGATCTTGCTGCATAAATTGTTCATTCTCTGCTGGATTTTCAGCTTCTACATTCTTCTTCCTTTTTTCCCCTCAGCCTGTTGCCATACTTGTCTCTCTCATTTAAAAAAAAAAAAAAAAACTTCCTTCAAACATATATCCTCTTCCTAAAAGCGATGCTACTGGGAAAAAAAGTGTAGGCTCCCATGCACCTACTCTCGCAAAAGTGACCAATAACCTCTGTGATGGTTAATTTTATGTGGCAACCTGACTGGGCCGTGGGACGCCCAGATATCTTATTAAACATTGTTTCTGGGTATATCTGTGAGGGTGTTTCTGGAAAGGATGAGCATTTGGTTAGGTGGATTGAGTAAAGCAGATGGTCCTCCCCAATGTGAGTGGGCATCATACAGTTTGTTGAAGACTTAAGTAGAACAGAAAAGTAGAGGAAGATTGGATTCGCCATCTCTGCCTGACCACTTGAGCTAGGACATCCATCTCCTCCTGCCCTCAGCATTCGTGATTCTCAGGTCTTCAGTCCCAGACTGAATCTACACCATCGACGACTCTGGCTCTCAGGCCTTCACACCACACAATTGGCTTTTCTGGGTCTCCAGCTTACAGACAATAGATTGTGGGACTTCTCAGCCTCTGTAATCATTTGAGCCAATCCTTATAATAAATCTCTTTCTAGATATATAGATATCTATCTACATTATATATGTATAGATAATATATAGATAATACATAGGTCCTATTGGTTCTGTTTCTCTGGAAACCCTGACTAACACAATACCCTACCTGCCAAATTCAACAGAAAAGCTTCAGCTCTCACCTTACTTGGCATCTCTGTGGCAGCTGCAACTATTGGTCATCTTCTTCCTCTAAAAATTCTCTCCCTCTCTGTTTGGTTTTATGGCTCCACAGTCTTCCATTCTCTTACTACCTCTTGAGTCTTTTGCATTCTCATACATTGGTTTTTGTTGAGTTTGCTCCTCAATGCTGGGTACTCCAGGGATTTTTACTGCACCTCCTTTTTTTTCCTCTTTGTATACTTTATCTGGGTGATTTTACCCATTACCCTTGGTGGCTTTACTATCTAGATGCTGAGGATTCCCAAACACATCTCCAGTGCAACTTCCCCCCGGCTTACAGACTCACATTGTCAGCAACTCCTGGAACATTTTCCCCTGGGTACCCCATGCACTCTCTTCCTCCACCCTGGAGCACATATGCTTTCCTGGGCTCAGGAGACATTGACTGAGCCAACTCCCTTCTTGCTGTAAGTGCCTGGTGCAAGCAATGTCCCCACCCACCCAAGCCAGTCTTAACCAAACTTCTGAGTCTTGCCTCCCTGCCATCCCCTTGTGCAGCCCCTGTAACTGCTGATTACAGCTTTCTTGCCTCTTGTGCCGGCCCCAGCCCTGGCTGTCATGGCTGATTGGGAGTTTCATCGCTAGCCCTTGACACACTTTGGACCTTCTTCATTCTGCTCATTGCTCTGTTCCCTTCCTTGTCACATTGCCCAGGTTGACAGTCAACACCTCATCCTCACCCATGCAAGAATTAAACAGTGGTTGTTCCTGTTATCTAACTCTCTCTCTGCTCTAACTAAAAGCCCCAACTTGCAGGCATCATTGACTGCCAGTTGAAGCAAATTTTTTAAAAAGCAAGGAGGTAGGAGGAGAGAGTGGAAACTGTGCCAGAAATAAAATATTTTTAGGATTTTTTTTCTTCCTGTGATGGTACTGGGGGTGAGGAACGTCAAAATAGTAAGTGAACTTTAGCAGAGGTGTCATTAAAAACCACTGTTCCAGCTGAACTGGTCTCCAGCTAATTCCATTTAGCACTGCTACCCACTAGGACCTGGCACAGGGGACTGATCCATGCTCCTTGGATGGTCCTGTGTCAGTTCCATCAACCCAGGCAGGAGAGCCCTCTTTATTCTTGGTAATATCCCTGGAGTCAACTCCTAGTCCCTGGGAGCCATCTCCAGTAACCTGCCTGCTTTCTTTTTTTTTTAGCAACATCCCACCTTCCTTCCTCTTTTTAGCAGGGAGCTCCTTCCCTTCCCAGGAGCATTGCCTTCCTCTACCTGTCTATCTCTTCTCATACTTCTTCAAGCACGATCCTTACCCCCAGAATCAACTCCTCCCTTACCCTTCTAATCCTTCCAGACGATTGTGGAACAAGGCAGTGGGTTTTGGTACAAGGAAGCAAGATGCATTTTCATTCAATCCTTTCAGTGTAGCAAAGAAAGGGAAGAAAATAGGTTTCTGTATTAAACTTTAAAAGATTCAGATTTTGCCACTCTTGAAAATATCTTTCAGAAATCCATGCTGTTTGCTTGCACAAATTTAAAAGAATATATCTGGAAAAGAAGAACAAAGTTGGAGGAATTACATTTTCTGATTTCAAAACTTACTACAAAGCTACAGTAATCAAAACAGTGTGGTACTAGCATAAGAACAGAAATATAGACCAATAGAATAGAATAGAGAGCCAAGAAATAAATCCTCATGTATATGGTCAATTAATTTTTGACACGGGTTCCGAGACCATTCAATGGAGAAAGGATAATCTTTTCAACAAGTTGTGTTGGGCAAACTGGATAACTACATGCAAAAGAATGAAATTGGAACCTTCCCTTAAAACATATACAGAAATTAACCCAAAATGGATTAAAGATTTAAATATAAGAGCTAAAAACTATAAAACTCTCAGAAGAAAACATACATAAAAATCTTCATGACATTGGAGTTTGGCAATGATTTCTTGGATATGGCAACAAAAGAAAAAATAGACAAATTGGGCCTATTCAAAATTAAAAACTCTTGTGCATGAAAGGGTATTATCAGGAGAGTGAAATGACAGCCCACAGAATGGGATAATATATTTGCAAATCATATAGCTGATAAGGACTAAATATCCAGAATATATAAAGAACTCCTACAACTCAACAACAACACAACCCAATTCAAAAAAGGGCAAAGGACTTGAATAGACATTTCTCCAGAGATGATATACAAATGGCCAATAAGCACATGAAAAAATGCTCAGCATCACTAGTCATTAGGGAAAGGCAAAGGCAAAACCGCAATGAGAAGCAACTTATAAACCATTAGGGTGGCTATTATTAAAAAGAAAAAAAACCACGAGAATATAAGTGTTGGTGAGGATATGTAGAAATTGGCACCCTTGTGCATTGCTGGTGGGAATGTTTTCCGCTATGGAAAACAGTATGGCAGTTACCCAAAAAGTTAAACATATGATCCAGCAATTTCACTTATGGATATATATCAAAAAGAATTAAAAGCAGGAATTCAAACAGGTATTTGTACAACCATGTTCATAGCAGCATAATTCAGAATAGCTAAAAGTGGAAACAACTCAAATGCTATCATTGGATAAATGGATAAACAAAATGTGGTATATATATAAAATGGAACAGCATTCAGTCTTAAAAAGGAAGGAAATTCTGACTCATGCTACACCATGGATGAACCTTGAAAACATTATTCTAAGTGAAATAAGCCAGCCACAAAAGGACAAATATTGTATGGTTCCACTTCTGTGAGGTACCTAGAGTAAGCTAAATTCAGAGAGACAGAAAGTATAAGAGAGGTTACCAAGAACTGGGAAGGGAAGAGAATGGGTAATTACTATTTAATAGGTATGGAGTGTCTGTTTGGGATGATGAAAAAGTTCTGAAAATGGATAGTGGCGACTGTGCAACTTTGTGAATGTGCTTAATGCCACTGAATTGTACACTTAAAAATGATTCAAATGGTAAATATTTCAACAATTTTTAAAATTTTTGAAAAGAATATATTCATGTGTAGGGCATATTTCTTCCAGCAAGGATAGAGTGAAGGATTAACAGAGAGATTCAGACTACATAAATACGTGGAATGACAGAGTGATTTAGTCGCTTTACAGCAAATAGGCCTCACTTCTCCATTTCTAGGTGAAAAAAAATGTTCACTGTAGCACAGAGAACTCATGTCTTTTCTTCATGCGTGGGTTTCTTAATATCAGACGTTTGGTCTCAAATCATTCCTGGAACAAGTAAACGCACCAATACGTGTATAAATAAATGTCAGTCCCAGCAGTGGTGCCCGATTCACTGTCCACGGAGCGCCATCACCAAAGCAGGGGAGAATCTTTTCCTGAAGCAACTTCTCTCATTTGTAAAATGAGCAGGTTGAACTAGATAAACGCAAAGGTCCATACCAGCTCTAGCATTTTGCTACTCTCTGAAATGTTAAAGCAGCAGCAGGACACAGCAAGAGGGCTTTGATAAAGTCCTTCCTGGAAACAGAGCTGAAGTAAGTGAGTTCTTGAAGTGATGAGTCCTGAGGCTTTGGGCATCGCAGACTTGTTCAGGTCTGAGGTCTAAGATCTCCCGGCAAACAGACACGTTCCTAAGGGCTGAAGGATGCCAGAGTGGTGCTAATGATGCGGGAAATTGGAAAGCGAGTCTCACAGACCTGGGGATGTGGAAGACTTTCTTTCCTTGAAGGCATCGATAAATGTCTGAGGCTTTTCTTGAATGCTCCAGACCAGGCATAGGCTTGGCTCAGAGCAAGCCTCAGGAAATCTGTCCTGATTACGGTTGCTCGGCATTCTGCCAGCCAATCTGCTCTCAGGTTACATTGTTTTTCATTCTGTGGTGAAGCGCTTATGGCACGAAGTCCCAGACACAACTAATAAATTATTAAGATGAAGGGGAAATTAGCTTAATAAGGTTACTATGCATTAAAAATAAATAAATTGGGGCCGGCCCGGTGGCGCAGCGGTTAAGTTCGCACGTTCAGCTTCTCGGCGGCCCGGGGTTCGCTGGTTCGGATCCGGGGTGCGGACATGGCACTGCTTGGCAGCCATGCTGTGGTAGGCGTCCCACGTATAAACTAGAGGAAGATGGCACGGATGTTAGCTCAGAGCCAGGCTTCCTCAGCAAAAAGAGGAGGACTGGCAGTAGTTAGCTGAGGGCTAATCTTCCTCCAAAAAAATAAATAAATAAATAAATAAATAAATAAATCAAGCTTTAGATGTTAAAGCTTCCATAGAAGTAATGAATCAATTCAAAAAATTCCAAAATATACTAATTTTAAAAGGTATAATGACATTATTAGGGGCCCCCAAAAAGGGTGATAACTTTGGGGGAGGGCATTACTACATTCTCTACTGAGGTTGGCTGTGCTGATACTGGTAGGATGACAAAGAATTAAACTTGAGGTTAATTAAATTTTTAGAAAAATAAGACCTGGTCCTAAGAAGCCGAAGTTTCCATTTGAAAATGGATCATGGGGTCAAAGCAGACCCAGGCCTTCCCTAAGTATTTCTGCTTGCCTCTTGCCCTCCAGTGCAGAGTGATTTCACCGCTCCTCAGTAGTAACGAATAGAGTGTATCCTTCCAGAACTTCCACTGTTTTGCTCTTGAGGCAGGATCCAGTAAGTGTCAAATGGAGGAAGATTTCAGAGGAAGAAAAACTGACTCCGACTGAGGAGGTATTCGGAAAGCTGCGTGGGAAAGGAGTTACTTAAGCAATATTGCTCTAAACCTCAGTTAACAGGGGCCCCTGCCCTCGACCCTCAGCCTTAGAGGGGTCCCATTCTGGCCTTCCTTTGGCCATACCCCTCCCTAGAGATCAAGGAATCAACAAGGCCGTGAGGTCTAAGATCATAATCTAGACACCCAGGACCCCAGAATTCCAGAATCCCCTGCCCAAATGGTTCCACACGCATTTGCAGGGTCTACATGGGGTTCCTCCTTGGGGGTCCACTCCTGGGGCAGCTGGTTGCAAAGGTTTAGATGGAGCTTGGACCTGAGAGCTGGGATATCTACACAGACACACACAAAGCAGGATGGAGGTGAGAGTGAGAAGAGAGGGGGGGTGAGAGATCAGGGGTCAGGTCTTCCCATGCCACCACTTTCTGGTAGGAAATGTAAGGAATCTGAGAACTCAAAATCATTTGGGTCCTTATAAATTTATAATTGCCAAGCTAGGAGGAGAAAGCATATTTAACTTAATAGTTTGTTAGCTTGATTTATAACTTTGAAACATTTCAACATATGGTATGTGGGTCTCCACGTGTTCTCCTCCTCCAGATCCCATAAATTCTAGGGGCGTGCCTACACTTAAAGGATGACTCGAAGGAAGGGTAGGATTTGGAAAAGCAGAGAGGAGAAGGAGAGGTTTCAGATGGGTGGCATGCAGTGAACAAAACAATGGACTCCTTGTTTGGCTCCCTTGGAATGCCATTTCTCCAGCTAAATATTGCTAAGTATCTTTAATTAATTTCCATTATACTCTGGATTCGGAGTTCCTGAATGTTTCAAATATTACTGACATTACCACTTTCAAGGCTCCTGTCCAATGTGCCCTCCTTTAAGAGCAGCACCCAGAACCGAACACACAGTGGAGGAACCCCACCTCCCCTGTTCTGGACCCTGTCTGGCTATTAACACATCCTAAGGGCAACAGACATTCCTTGCACTCAGACTCACAGTCATATTGTTATCAACTCTAATCCCCACTTCATTTCCATGTCTTATGGTTAAGTCATGTTTTCCCCATTCTGTTTTATTCTAGGTATATTTTTAATGCAAGTCATCTATGTTTCGATTACCTGCTCTTATTTTTTCTAGAACTCATCTGCAAGCACTTTTGGATCCTGAGTCCAACATCCCAAGCCTTTCTCATCACCTGGGTGGAAGCCCTGGTTTGGCATCTTCCCAGGGAGGCAGTGCGATGGTAAAGAACTTGGGGTTTGGGACCACACAGCCCTGGGTTCAAGGCCCAGTTCTGCCACTTTCTAGTTGTATGACCTTGAACAAGTTACCTGACCTCTCTGAGCCTCTGTTTCCTCCTCTACTCAAGGAGGCTAACAGTACCTTCCTCAAAGGAACAGAGAGGATACTGTGTGTGAAGCACATGGTGCATAGCAGACATTAGATAAATATTAGTGAGATGCCTTTCATCTTTTTTGTTACCACAAAATTTCTATAACTTGCAGTAAAGAAGGTACTAGTTTTCTATTGCTGCAAATAAATTTCCACAAACTTAGTGGCTTTCAATAGTGTCCATTAATTTGTTCAGGGTTCTGTTGGTCAGAATTCCATGTAGGTCAGCTGGGTTCTCTGCTTAGGGTCACACAAGGCCTTGGCTCATATCTGGAGGCTATAGAGAAGAATCAACTTCCAGGCTTATTCAGGTTTTTGGTGGAATTCAGTTCCTTGTGGCTGTAGGACTGAGGTCCCTGTTTCCTTGCTGGCTGTCAGCCAAGAACCCCTCTTAGCTGTGTAAGGCCACCTACATTCTGTGGCACATGGCCTCCTTCACCTTCAAAACCAGCAACGGGCATCAAATCCTTCTCATACACTGAAATCTCTCTGACTTCCTCTTCTGCCACCAGCTGGAGAAAATTCTGCATTTCTATGGGCTTATGTGATCGAATTTGACCCACCCAGAGAATTCCTTATTTTAAGAACTGTGCCATATAACATAACAACTACAGAAGTGATATCTCATCATATTCACAGGTTCTGGGGATTAGGGCAAGGACTCTTAGGGGGCCATTTTAAAAATTTTCTCCACCACAAGAATAAAATTCAGGAAATAAACAACATGTGCTGCTGGGATGAAATTCCAAAAGTACAAAAAGGTGAAAAGAAACTCTCCAGCCCCTACCTCTTCTCCCATCGCCTGGCTCACCTCATCAGGGTAGCCGCTGTTAACACCCTTCAGCCACCATAGATCACCCAGGCATTGTGCTTTTTTTAACTTAACAGTATATCTTGCAGATCATTTTGTAGCTTGTACAGTAATTTATTGGCTCTTAATGGATATTTAGGCTATTTAGAATATTTTGCTTTTACAAAAATGGCTGCAATTAAAACCTTTCTACACAGTGTGAATATATCTTCAAGATACATTTCCAGAGTGATCATTTTTGAGTCAAAGATTATATACATTTGTAATTTTTATGGCTTGCCTGTTCTTCTGCACCCTCTCAACAGAATGTTTTCAAACATCTTGAATTTTGCAACTTGATAAGTGAAAAATGGTATCTTCCTGCCTGCGTATTTTTTTTTTAAGATTGGCACCTGAGCTAACAACGGTCACCAATCTTTCTTTTTTTCCCTGCTTTTTTTTCTCCCCAAATCCCCCCAGTCCATAGTTGTATATTTAGTTGGGGGTCCTCCTAGTTGTGGCATGTGGGACGCGCCTCAGCATGGCTTGGTGAGTGGTGCCATGTCCTCGCCAAAGATCCGAACGGGGGGGGGGGGGGGTGGGGGGGACCCTGGGCAGCCGAAGCGGAGCGTGAACTCAGCCACTCGGCCATGGGCGGCCCCTTGCCTGCGTATTTTGATTTCCCTTACTTGAGTGAGCCTGAGCACCCTTTCTGAAAGTAAGTAATTCGAATTTCTATGACTTCCTGCTCCCGGGGCCCGTGAGCTGCTGTTCTGGTTGCAGTCTTTGTTCTAGTTGTTGTTGCTTACAGTAACCAAAGTTACTTTTTATTACTTGTGGTAAAAGCGCTTCACTTTTACAAATTATAATTGCAAAACGCCTCAGACTGCTGAGCCTTCAGGGGCCCACGATCTAGCACTCTTCTTCCCGCCTGGGTTCTAAAACAATCGAGAGGCAATGGACTAAAGCAGACGGGCATCTAAATAGCAGCCGTGTTACCCAACGTGTGTGGCAACAATGGCTTCCCATCGCTAAACCCCAGGGGTAGACGGAGACCACCCAATCACGGCAGCACTGCACCGCCACGGGCCTCGCCGCCGCGCCACCCTCCCCCTGCCGGCCACCCCATGAAGGGGCAGAGTCTTTACTGCTTTACTCACTGTGGGCCTGGATCAGACCAGAGCAATCCCACTCTACAGGCGCACAGGCCAAGCCAAGAAAGGAGAAGCGCGGTGGGGCGGGAAACAGGCCGAGCTACGCATGCCCAGTTCCTCTCCCAAGCCCACCAATCCGATAACCACACGTTCTCCTCTAAGGCGAGACGAGTACAGGGACAGGGGGGCTGGACAGTTAATGCTCAGCAGGACGGGGAGATGAGTGGGTCACCTCCACAACTTGCACTAGTATAATGCTGCTTTGAGTCTGTCTCCTATAAAGTATGGGAGGGTTTGAAAAAATATTAGGAAGCTGGTGAATTTCAAATTTCCTTTTCAAAAACAAATGAACTGGATGCTTCCCTCACCCCAAAGCTACACGATTTCACTTGAGAAGGGCCCTGTCGATACTGAGGGAGGAAGTTGTGCTCAATCCAGAGCCTGATGGAGAACACTAGGTGAGGGCAAAACTCACGGTTTGAATATTCAGGAGGTTTCAAGGGTTCACCTCTCATCAAGTGTGTATAGAGCCAGTGAGGGTGTGTCTGCTGTTGATGGAGAGCTGCGCTCTCTCATTAGATGACTTCGTGTTGGGTAAACACAGCCAGGACTTGGCTGTACCAAGTGGGAGAGCCTACTGGAACGGCCCCATCAGCGCAGCTGCAAGTGGAACCACACTAGGATTCAGCATTTAAAATACCCAACAAAGGATTTGCTAATCCCATTTATTTTCCACAGAACAGCACACAATGAGTGGCCAGAGAGCTCTAATCAGTCTGCTTTCTCTGTGTGTGCTCTGAATTCGGCTTGGAATTCAGTTCAGGGAGTATTTCTTAAGCACCTCTTGTGGTTCCAGCACGTTGCAGAAGATAGAAAAGGAGGACAGAGCCCCTCCCTGACCTTAAGGAGTTTACAGTCTAGTTGAACCCCAGACTCATCAACAGAGCAGCTGTGCCCCAGGCCCAGTACTTGTGTTTTACAGGCATTATCACTTGGTCCTGGCAACAACCCTTTGCACTAGGTGCCTGTCGGGGGCAGCCTAATGCACCTCCTGCCCCGAAGATGTCTACATTCTAATCCCTGAAACCTCTGCCTGCTTCCTCACAGGGCAAAGAGGACTGTGCAGAGGTGATTGAGGGTCGTAGATGGGAAGGTTATCCGGGATTATCCAGGTGGGCCCAGTATAATCACAAGCATCTTTCTAAGCAGAAGGAGGTCAAAGTCACAGGAGATGTGACAACTAACCATTGCTGTCTCTGAAAATGGTAGGGGGCCACAAGTCAAGGAATGCAGGCGGCCTCTAGAAACTGGAAAAGGCAGGGAAAGGGACTCCCCCCAGAGCTTCCAGAAGGAACGAGCCCAGCCACCTGACACCTTGACTTTTCCCCGGTGAGACCCATCTCAGACTTCCGACCTCCAGAACTGTAAGGAATAAATTTGTGTTGTTTCAAGTCACCAGGTTTGTGGGCATTGGTTACAGCAGCAATGGAAAACTAACACAATATGGTGACACTCCTTTTCTCAGTGACGTTAACTAATTTGCTTAAGGGAAAACAGCTGGGTAGCTGCAGAGCTGGGCTTCAAACCCAGGTCCGTTGACTTGCAAAACCCAAACTCTTTTTTCAGAAGTACACAGTCCTCCATCGCATAGAGAACATTCCAGTGAATTACAGGACAACACAGGCAGCCTAACAAGAGGGTTACAACAAAATAGACACTTCTTGGCTTTTAAATATGTCTGTTCTTGACCGAGGATCCCAGGGAGTTGGTGACATGTCCAAAGCAAAAAGACTTCCAGGTCTCCAATAGGAGCAGAAGGGCCCCGTTTTTACACGTTTCTGTCCTGCTCAGCCCCTTCCATTTCCCTTCTCTGGGGGCCACTGAGGAAGCTGACTTGGGGTTCCGGGGACAGGAAGTGGCCATAACGGCCCCTTGCAGTGGCCCCATGACAAGAGAACTCATGGAATCAAGGAAGGTCACCTTTCTGGCTCCTTATAAAATGGTGAAGAAATTGAGATCCAGAGAACAAAACACCCTGTACAGGGATTTCTGGGTAAAGATTGATTGGTAATTAAATCCTTGTTCCTCAGAACACGTGAAAGGAAAAGGAATTGGAATGGAATGGGAACTAGGATTTAATAGGCATTTGTGTGCCAAGCGCTCCACTAGGCTATTTGTGTATTTCATGTGATTTTTAACTGCTAACCTATGAAATAGATAGTATCGTCTCCATTTTACTTTAAAGGAAACAGGCTGGAAGCTTTGACGTGATATGCCATGCTTAACAAAACTTGTAAATTCAGGAGCTGGGATTTGAACCCACGTGGACCTAACTTCTAGACCCTTTCTCTCTCCACTCCGACCTTTGTAGAAGTGGAGGAAATACTTTTCTCTGCCTTTGGGCTCTGAGGTGTCTCAAAAGGCTCCTTGCATACCTACCATCAGACCGTCACCAGCTCTGATGACTTACTCATTGTTATCCAGGACGTGAGGAGGCAGGCTCCTCGGGCTGCAGGACCAGGAAGGACCCAGGTGGGGGCTGCTGGGATGACGGAGTGGGGACTGGATCCTGGGCCCTGTTTGGGCCCACCTCCAGCCACCTGAGGGTATTGGACGCTGGAAGCCAAGGGGGCCTGAGTTAAAGGTATCACCAGAGGGTGGAGAGTAGAGAAGATGTCTCTGTCGGGCTGAACAACTTTCTCTCAGGGTGACCCAGATTGTAGGACAAACATCTCAGCTAACAAGCGGCTGCAGACAGGCCTGCCCGCTCTGGAGAAGGGAATTTCTCCTCAGAACTCCTAGTGGGGATTTGCCATCTGCCTTGGTGCTACGCTTTCAAGTTTGGAGAGAAGGCATATGCACGCAGTACCAATTTTTTAAAAAGATGTTCAGTGAATGAGGACTTTGTCTCCGATTACCCACCTCCCCTCCCCGCAGTGGGCATCTCCAGCTCCTTTGGCAGGGAAGTTCCCGGAGAAGCGGAATGGCTCCATCTAACACGGACTGCTCACGGGCCCTCAAGAGATGTTGACAATGTTGGCTGCCGCTGACTTTGTTGCTTTTTGTTCAGTGAAGTTACCAAGAAGGACCAAAAATAAACACAGCTTGAAATGATTAAAAGAGTTCATCATCTGTGTTAATAAAATAGTCTGGAATTACATTAAATGCCTAAATATTTGGTCAATCTTGGATAATGTGAAAATGGTGTGAGGCTCCCAGGCTGACTGTCACAGGTTGCCAGACGGGATGTGTCACCCAGCCTGTCCTTGACCAAAGGCCTACTGCAGCTGCTGTCAAGAGAGCATCTCGATGTCACTCGCAGATAAGGACAAGCCTATCTGTTGTTCAGAAGAAAATGGTGTCACTCAAAACTATTTTCAATTCTTTCAAGTTTAAACTTCAGTTTAAATTTATGTTTCTTTATGGTGTGTTGTAGACAATTTTATGGTTTGGCCTTGCCATATTGGCACAAGTTATTCTCTCTGTGAATAGAACATAAGCAGATACACTTTTTTGGGAGGGCGTTCTGGCATGCAGATTAACATTTACATGGGTAATCCCTTTGAGTCAACACTTCCCATTTTAGGAATTTATCCTAAGGGGGAAGAACAAAATACAAGCAGCATAAAGGTAAGTGTAAGGATATCCATCGGAATGTCATGGTGGAAAATCAGAAAACTGTATCATGCAGCCTTTAAAATGATGTTGATACGTAATAGTTGACATAGGACATGTGCATATTAAGTGGCAAAGCAAGTTTCGAAACAGTATCTGGAAAACAAGTTCAGTTTTTTAAAAAAGTATCTCTGCCTAGAAATAGTCTTGGGATTACACATTAAAATGTTGAGGGGCCGGCCCTGTGGCCGAGTGGTTAAGTTTGCACACTCCACTTCGGCGGCTCAGGGTTTCGCTGGTCTGGATCCTGGGCGCGGACATGGCACCGCTCATCAGGGCACGCTTCAGCGGCATCCCACACAGCAGAGCCAGAGACACCTACAACCAGGATATACAACTAGGTACTGGGGGGCTTTGTGGAGAAGACAAGAAGAAGAAGATTGGCGACAGTTGTTAGCTCAGGTGCCAGTCTTCAAAAAAATAAATAAAATGTTGATATGTGTGAGATTCCAGGTTATGTTTGTCTTCTTTATATTATTCTGAACGTTTTGCAAAGAACATCTTATAATTCCATTATTAAAACACACGTGCATGATTTTCAAACCAACATGAAATCAGTTTTTGAAAAGCTGTTGCTCCTTTCTAAAAAAGATTGAATTCCAAAACAGAAATATGACAAATTGTCCCTGACTGTCTTGCCTGCAACACAAGAGCCTGACTTCTAAGATCTTCAAAAAGTACTTCGCAATCGGTCAATCTGGCAAATTAGAACAAAAGTATCATTGCAGGAATTCAGAACAATGAAATGAGTGCAAACAGGTGTGTCCTAAACACAAGGTTGCCAACAGAACAGAGCTTCAAAGTAAGCCCGCGTGGCTGGGACGGGGGGACTGGCGTGAGCTTGTTTGCCAGGAGGCGGCCTTGGCGACAAGCTGTTGGGCTTCTCTGGAGCTGCAGGGAGAATCCAGCCCAGGAGCCTGCTGTCCCTCAGGGACTCCCCCGGCAGGGGCAGGCATCCTTCCCTGCATTTCTGACGGAGAACCCGGACTGTCCACTCGCGGGCACAGAGAGCACACCACTTCCTAAGGGATGAATTCCACTGTTGGACGGAACTGCTGGAAATTCTGCTTCATCAGATGCTGAGACTACTGTCACCTTTGGACTCATAAAAGTATGAGTTCTTATCAAATTTGAAAATAAGAAAAGTACCTGAAGAGAGATATAAACTCTATACCATTTTATCTAAGAGATACTATGACCTTTTCATTTTTGGAAATTGTTAGAAACTTTCTCTAAGTGACATTCAAATGATTTGTAGTGCAAAGGATAATCTGAGCCTTTTCTATTTTCAGAAGGCACCTCATTATCTGAAAGGGCATCAGTGATGTTGGGGCCCTGACTGGTTTTAATGGCAAAGTAATTATCTGTACAAATTCACAGAGCTGCTAACATAATTAGGATCACTGATCTTCAAGACAGTTTCTGTTGGTGTCCCACAACACATGGAATAGCGTATTTTTAGCTCTAGCCTGTAAGAATTTTGTTCCATTTGGGCCCAAAAGAATTTCAACATATACAGTAGTACTTTTTTAATACACTACATGATCAATATAATCACAGATTTCTCTCCAAATTACCACTTCATTGTTTGGATTATTTCAGAACCCAAAGTTAACAGTTAAATACAGCAAGAAAATTATAAGCAGAAGAGATTATTGAAAATAAGTAAAAGCTAACACTTACTGAAGGCCTACTCTGTGCCAGACATGGTGCTCACACTTAAAGGCTTTAATCTTTAAAATTGTGCAAGGTTGGTCTCACCCCTATCTGTAAAAAAAGTAAAAGGCTTGAAGAGTGTAAAGGACTTGTCCAAGATCATACAGTTAATGCTGGTGCTGGAATTTGACTTAATACCTCCCAGAGTAAAGAGCCCACATCCTTGCCAGTGTCTCAGCTGTACCTCTCATTTAGGTAACCATATACCTGCCGACATGGGAATCAATCAGGATTTGAATTACCTGCAACAGAAAGCACAGAACAGCAGAGGCCTCGGCAGTGTAGGAGTTCATTTCTCTTGAGTGCAGAGGCAGGGAGTCTGGGGCTCACAGGGTCCCTCTGAGGTGTTAAGGCCTAAAGCTCCTGTGCTCTTTTTTGCTCTGTACTGTGAGGATTCATGGTCCCAGACGGAGGCTAGAGCTCCAGCCCTTGCGTCTTCGTCTAAGCCAGCAGGAGGAAAGAATAAGGACATCCCACATCTTTAAGGACATGCCAAAAGTTGCTCAGATCACTGCCCAGAACTTACTGACAGCTAGCTGCAAAGGAGGCTGGGAAGGTCACCTTTATATTCTAGGTTGCTTTGTGCCCAACGAAGAATCAGAATTCGAAGGAAGAAGGGAAGATAAATATTGAGAGACAAGTAATGGCCTCTGCCACACTGTGCTTACAGAATATGCCAAGAAGAAAACGTAGATGCTAAACCCTTTATATCCCTGTCATGCAGATGTATTTCTGCTAAGAAGTGGACCATCAATTTGTATTTTTCTGGATGTTTGAAGTATTTCATGAAAACCAGAGTAACAAACTCTCATTACCCACCATCCATAATTAATAGATGCTAACATTTTCCTTCAGAGCTTTAAAAAAATTGACTCATGGGCCAGCCCCATGCCCTGGTGGTTAAATTCGGTATGCTCCACGTTGGCAGACTGGGTTCACTTCCCAGGCGTGGACCTACACCATTCATTGGTGGCCAGGCTGTGGCAGTGACCCACCTACAAAATAGAGGAAGATGCGCACAGATGTTAGCTCAGAGCAAATCTTCCTCAGCAAAAAAAGAAAAAAGAAAAAAAAATTGACTCAGATGAGGTCCCTTCTGCTGCCACACCCCAGCACCATTCTTTTCCCTCCCTTTCCAGAAGCCATTACTTTTCTGAATGATGTAATTCCCATGAGCGTCTCTATATTTCCTCTCTATAAATAACAATAGTGGTATTTTGAGAAACTGCATAAATGGCATACATTTCATCTTCTCACAGCTCATTTTCATTCAATACTTTTTCCAAGGGCTATCCACTGATACTACAGATCAAGGTCACTCATTTTAACTGTTCAGTTGTTTACCATCTTAGAAAGGCCACAACATAGCCATTTCTTGTTCATGGACTTTTAGGGTATTTCCAGTTGTTCCTAGACACAAACAGTTCAGCTGTGCACATGCATGTAACTCTCCTTGCATACATGTGCACAGGTTCTCTAGAGCATTGCTTCTCAAGCTTTAAGGAGCAGATGAAGGGCCAGCCCTGTGGCCGAGTGGTTAAGTTCATGGGCTCCACTGCAGCGGCCAACTTTCGCCGCTTCGGCTCCTGGGCGTGGACATGACACTGCTCATCAAGCCATGCTGAGGCGGCATCCCACATGCCACAACCAGAAGGACCCACAACTAAAATATACAACTATGTACCCAGGGGGCTTTGGGGAGAAAAAGGAAAAATAAAATCTTTAAGGAGCATGTGAATCGCCTAAGAAATCTTGACTGCAGATTCTCACTCAGCAGGGCCAGTGGGACCAAGAGCTGCCTTGCTGACAGAGCTCCCAGGTGAAGCCCAGGCTGCCGCTCTCTGGATGCTTCCAGCAGTGAGCCTCCAGGGTCCTACCTAGAGTTGTGGGGTCACAGGGTGGACACATCCTCAACTGTCACAGGCAGCATCAAATTGAATCAATTTTACTCCAAAAGAAGTGCATGTGTTCTTATCTCTCCATCCTCACCAATACCTGATCTCATGAGACTTTTTGCCTTCTGCCAATCTGAAAGCATGAAACAATTAAAAGTCTATTTCCCTGATTATCAGTGACAATGACTGTCTTCTTATATTGACTAGTCAAGCTTTTTCTGTTCATATATTTTACCCATTTTTCTAATGCAGCAGTTCTAAGTATGGTCTGAGGACCCTGGGGGAGCCAGGAGGGTCCATGGTCCTTCCTTGTCCAATTTCCTATCTGTGGGAGGCTTGATTGTTTTCATATACTTTAACCAAACACAGAGCAACAGGCTGACTGTAGAAGCAGCTATGAGAATCTGGCTGTCTTCTATTAAGTTAATACAGAGAGCTGCAAAAATGTAAAACAATGCCTCTCTTCTCATTAAACTTTTGTTTTAAAAAAGTTATTTTCCATAATTTAACGTATTATTTTTAATAAATTAACACTTTTAAAATTCCTATCTTAATTTCTAATATAGTAAATACCAACAGATATAATGTATACACACAAAAATTCTTTTCTTTCTTTTTTTTTTTTTTTGCTGAGGAAGATTTGCCCTGAGCTCCCATCTGTGCCAATCTTCCTCTATTTTATATGTGGGTTGCCATCACAGCATGGCCACTGACAGGTGGTATAGGTGCACACCTGGGATATGAACCTGGGCTGCCGAAGTGGAGCACACCAAACTTAACCACTAGGCCACGGGGCTGGCCTTGCAGAGTTCTCAATTTTTAAAAGTGTAAAGGTGTCTTGAGACCAAGAAGTTTGCGAACTGCTGTATTAAAACATGGCTGCCCTTTGCTCCTTGAATTTCAGGAGGTTCTTTCGTTTGTTCATGTATTCTGGATACCAACCCTTTGTCAGTTGTTATGTATCACAAACATTTTCTCCAGTCTGAGGCCTGTCTTTTCACTTATGGTGCCTACTGTTCTTAGAAGCTTTCATTTTGATGCCATCCTAGTTCCCTACAGGGTTGTGCTTTCGCTAAGGATACTGCTCCTATTTTGAAATAGGGAACGTCTCACTGGGCTCTACAGAGAACTCCAGCTTTGGCATCACTGAATGAACTATGGAGAGAAAATGGGATTCCCCCGACCCTCTCCTCCCAGAATCACATGCTATGCATCTGCCATATCTGAACTAACTTCAATAGAGATGGGAGTTACCACTGGCCTTTAATGATTAGATCAATGTAAAAGACGTGCTCATATATTATAGAATATTCTGTTTTGCCTCAAATGAAATCAAATGTCTGTGATTCACCAAAAATAATATTCTACCCTTGGCATACTATATGTTTCTGTTTTCCTCTTCATAGTTAGGAAGGAAATTCCTATAAAACTTCACACACACTTAATTTAACATGTACACTGCAGTCTGCAAATATTTTAACTGAAAAAGATTTAACTCATTTCAATTCAACCTTTTTTACAAAGCTTTTGTTTTTAAAAAGCGGTTTCATATACACTATTTTATTTTACCATCACAATAATCCTGTATGATAATATCAAACAATTGCAAAATAAAGATCTTTTAACAAAATAGACATCTAAGAAGACAGGCTCAACAAAGGCAACCATTCTTCAAAGTCGAGTCCCATTAACTGACACCCTCAATTTTAAGAGTCCTGAGACACTCAGAAGTAACCCAATCGACCCTCCCATGAAGCAGAAACAAGGCAAATGCCCACACAGTGGGGACGGTGGACAGGAGGATATTCTCTGCCTTTCAAGATGACTTCAGATTTTTTACCGTAGAGTAACAGATGACTAATATGCCCTCCTGTTCATTAATATTCCTATTCATAATTATGGCCAATTCATCTATTTCAAATTAGAGGAAGGTGGGGGGTATCAGATGAAGCCTGGGAGGAAGAGACCGAAGATAGGAAACTGGCCAGTACTTCCCCCGAAGAGACCAAGAAAGGGGCAAAAACAATTTGGAGGAAGTAGAATAGAGTGAGACAGAAATAGAAAGGGAAGAAGGTAAAGAAAACATACATATCTCTAAATGAAAAAGAAAAAAATTTAAAACAAAGGTATAAATGCCTATTTCCAGGAAATTACACAGAATGACCCACATCACCAATACCATCCATGCAGCTTTCAGAAAAGACCTAGCTATCAGGGACTCTTGTGTTTTAGAGTTTATAGATAACTGAAGATTCCTTCATTCGAAGATTCAAGGATATAAGGATAGAGAAATAACTTCACTGAAGAGAAAATACGTATTTCAAGATAGTGAGTTCAAAGTCACTTTCAAGACCAATTAAAAGAACTGCCTATTTAATCCGTCCTAAAAACTGCACTCATCACTGACCCATATACTTGACCGCACTCACTTATAATGATCCTCCGTATTTCTTTTAATATTCATCTTTGCTACAAAATAGATGGTATAAATATCAGCCCTATTCAGAAATCTTTCATGAAAAACTTTCTGGGGCGGGCCCCATGGCCAAGTGGTTAAGTTTGCACCCTGCGCCTTGGCGGCCCGGGGTTTCACCAGTTCAGATCCTGGGCGCGGACATGGCACCGCTCCTCAAGCCACACTGAAGCGGCGTCCCACATGCCACAACTAGAAGGACCCACAACTAAAAATAAAATACACAACTATGTACCGGGGGGCTTTGGGAGAAAAAAATAAAATAAAATCTTAAAAAAAAAAAAGCGTTTTTCTTGGGGCTGGCCCGGTAGTGTAGTGGTTGCGTTCACATGCTCCACTTCAGCGGCCCAGAGTTTGCAGGTTTGGATCCCAGGCGCAGACCTATGCACCACTTGTCAAGCCATGCTGTGGCAGACATCCCACATATACAGTAGAGGAAGATGGGCACGGATGTTAGCTGAAGGCCAATCTTCCTCAAAAAAAGTTTTCCTCCATTGAAAGATGGAAAAACAAAACAAAAAATTTCTGAAAATAGTGAAGAAAAGAAACCCAAGGCAAAATATCCCTCATTAAAAAGTCAGTATAGGGGCCGGCCGGTGGCGCAGCGGTTAAGTTAGCACCTTCTGCTTTGGTGGCCTGGGGTTCACCGGTTGGCATCCTGGGTGCGGACATGACACCCCTTGGCAAAGCCATGCTGTTGCAAGCGTCCCACATAAAAAGTAGAGGAAGATGGGCACAGATGTTAGCTCAGGGCCAGTCTTCCTAAGCAAAAAGAGGAGGATTGGCAGCAGATGTTAGCTAGGGATAATCTTCCTCAAAAAAAAAAAATGTCAGTATAAATTCTGAACCATCTGCTACCTTCATCCATCACGCTTTACAGCTGTCACCATGCCTAAGGAGGGAGCGCCATATAAATTAATTTGCTTCCACTTCCACAATTCAAATCAGAACAAAAAACCAAAAGATGTATCTTGTTGATAATTGCCAGTAAAATCTCACATTAATTCAACATAGTTATACCTTAAAGAGATATTATTCTTGAAACACACCCATACCTGTTCAATTAGTTTCTACCTCTCCTTGTCATTTAGGGGAAAAAAATACAGTAATCAACAATATGTTCTTTAGAAATAATTTTAAAATCAGAACCAGTGTCATGGTATCAGGTGGAAAAAATTCAGGGGCCAGTCTGGTGGTGTAGTGGTTAAGTTCATGCACTACACTGCGGCAGCCCAGGCTTCGCAGGTTCAGCTCCTGGGTGCAGATCTAGCACTGCTTGTCAAGCCATGCTATGGTGGCATCCCACATAAAATAGGGGAAGATGGGCACAGATGTTGGCTCAGCAACAATCTTCCTAAAGCAAAAAGAGGAAGATTGGCAACAGATGTTAGTTCCGGGCCAATCTTCCTCACAAAAAAGAAAAGAAGAAAAACATCTATGACAAATTTAAAACAATCTGAGTCTTTGACAGATCATTAAGCGTAACAAAATACAAAAAAATTGAATCAAATAAAAATAATGTGAAATTAACAAAATAAAACAGAGAGGGGCACTTGTATGTGTTAAAATAATTTAATTCTCCCTGTACATTTCTGTCCATGTGAACCAACAGAAATCAAGAATGCATACTTTACAATATTTACCTGTTTTGAGACATTCAAGTCAATTCAGATGGCAAAAGTAGAATTCAATCACTAATGAAATGTTTAAAAAATATATATTAAACAAAAAAATGTTTTTACAAGATAAAAAATAATCTTCCACAATGCAATAAATTGCAGATCACTGAAATTTTAACTCTTTCGATGATTTCAGTTCAGTTTTTGGTTTCAAAATCTAAAGACAATCAAAAAGAATAGGCATTGGCAGAATTTCTATCTGTTTTTACGTTTCTCTTTCTTGCTTCGACTACTAGTTACACTGTTTAAAGAAGATGATGAAGGTGCTCTGGCATGACCTGTGGCCTTGAGATGGTCAAAAAGTTTATTCCGGGATGGAAATTCACTATGGCAGGTTGTACAGCTGATAAGAACATCATTCTGAAAAGGGAAAAAAGCATAAATAAAAGCAAGTGTTATTATCTGAGAGCAGCATTTTATATTTTCACGTCGAGATCAGATATCGAACAATTGCAAAATAAGATCTTTTAACAAAATGGACAGCTACCAAGACAGGCTTGACAGAGGCAGCCTTTCTTCGAAGTTAAGTCCCATTAACCAACACCATCAACTTTAAGAGTCCTGAGACAGTCAACAGCACGCACTACAGGGACTAGAGCAAGGCTATAGATTTCAGAGTAATGCAAAACAGGACAGTAACTGTTCTGGCACAGTCTGGTATTTCCAATGTGATTTTTAGTTTAAAGGAAAAATAATGACAGTAGCACATACATAAATTCTCTGTTCGTCAAGGAAGACTACTGATGGACGCACACCTATGAGCAGGTGCAGAAGAGCTCACCAAATACATACTCACATCTTCAGAATTAGAATTAAAAATCTAAATTCTACCGCTTAAACAGCAAGGTCCGCTGAAGAGATGTCAACGTGGTTGCCACCTACCATTGTCTGTGGTTCAGCAGGTACTTTGACAGATTTTTTTGTGTCTTTGGCTTTCTTTCCTTTGGGTTTAGGAACACTGGAAAATAAGTAAAAGAATTCAGCATAATCCAATGATAATGCGCCTCTGTTAATCGTCATCTTGCTCCCAAGAAGACTCAGAAGAGTGGCATGCACTTTAAAGGCTAATTCACTAATTTTAACGGCCAAGTTAATTAATTTTCACATCTCAAATGTGAACAACTCGACAGATCATATCAGATATCAAATTTGACACAAAAATTAAGGAATTTACTTAAAGCAGTTGAAACACAAGCGAAAACAAGACCCCCAAAATATCTCTGAACTTTTATACAGCATGTTTTTGCCAAAAAGGAAAGCATGTAATACTCCATTTACTGAAACAAACCACCTTCACAGCCAACCAGTGGTATTCACAAATATCTATGACATTGTGTTTCCCCAAAAACACAACTTCTTCAAACCTGACTCAGTCTACGACAAACATTTCAACAGTTCCACAGGGAAATGAGAAAAGTAAAGATATCGTACTGCATTTTACATAAAATTAGATTTGTTCAACGTAAAAAAATTTTCTTTTATTAAGCCATGCTGAGGCAGCATCCCACACAGCACAACCAGAAGGACCTGCAACTAGAATATATAACTATGCACCGGGGGCTTTGGGGAGAGGACAAAGAAGGCAAAAAAAAATGAAGAATATTGGCAACTGATGTTAGCTCAGGTGCCAACCCTTAAAAAAAAAAGATTATATGTCCTTTCTGCTGAGCTGATGGGTTTTCCCCCTGTATCCTTTAACCTAGAAACTGCCAGCTAGTGTAGTCAGCTTCTTCCTATTTAACTCCTGAACATTCCTCTACTCAATCTTCCATATGAGTTTTAATTTTCCTTACTCATTTCCTACTTGCCCTCATTTGCGCTAACCAAATTCTTAGGGTAAAATCTGAGTGCAACTGTAGCTACAGAACAGACAGGATGGATTAGAATGAATAAATTATGATAACGCTGCCCAACATATCACGAGTACACTATTCTTTGAGCAGAAAAGAAGAGTCTGTAGTAAGTTAAATGGCTTATGCATTTAAAAGATGCTGATTAGAAGTGGAACACGTTACACAGTTTTCAGCCAGCTTTGAAAGCATCAAGAAAAGGACACGATGGCGGAGAAGGCAACAGATTAACATTTACTAATTTACAAAATATCATCACAGAGATGCCACAAATATATCCAAGGAAACTTAGGATAATATTCCTAGAGAACAAGTTCTAATATTATGAAAGACAGTAGCTACATCTCTGAAGCTAATATTTAAGATCTTTATTTTAAAAAGTACTTTAGACACACACAATTTTTTTTTTCCCAAGGAAGATTAGCCCTGAGCTAACATCTGCCAATCCTCCTCTTTTTTCTGAGGAAGACTGGCCCTGAGCTCACATCTGTGTCCATCTTCCTCTGCTTTATATGTGGGATGCCTACCACAGCATGGCTTGCCAAGCAGTGCCACGTCCGCACCCGGGATCCGAACTGGCGAACCCCAGGCCACTGAGAAGTGGAACATGCGAACTTAACCACTGCACCACCGGGCCAGCCCCCACACACACGTTTTTAATGAAGAACTTCTCCCTGGGCAGCCGGTGTCAGTGCACTGGAGAGAAGGAGCAGAGGGGCCTGCAGAAAGGCACTGGGCATCAGGACACCCACGGAGCCAGCGACTATCCCAGCCCTGCCGCTCCTCAGCAGTGAAGAAGTTACTTGAATTCTCTGAATCCTTTACTCACATCAATAAAATGAGTGGTTTTATTTTCCCGATGGTTGCCAAAAACTGACTTTTAATAATGAAACCCTTTTCCCTCCCCAAATGAATTCCCATGTAGAGGTAATATGAAAAACAAATGAAAATTTTAGCGGTAGATGAAAGCGGTGGTCAGGGGCCTAGAGCCCAGCCTGTTGGCCCAACCTCATGCCCACCCAACAGCCCCCAAGGGACCTTACAGGAAACTTAGGCCCCACAGAGCTAGCTGATCTGGGTGCACTGATCTCCAAGGGTCAGGCAGACAGGGATTAAATGCCAGCTTCTCCACGTACAAGCTTCTGTCCTCCAGCAAGTCACTAACCTGAGACAGCGTCCTCATTTGTAAAATGGGAACAAACACCTTGCATCAGAGTAGTGTGTACTTTCCTCTCCCGGGACCCCTCTCTCCAGGTTCTTCTAAGCCCCCACATCACCGCGCTGTGCAGCTCCTCGTCTTCCTCTGCCTGCAGCCACAGCCCTGCTCTAGGCTCCCATCACATCTTTCCCTCACTTACGCCACCCAAATTCCCTAACCCTGAGGACAGTCCACTGCCCCTTCACCGCTGCTCCAGTGTTAAGCATTTTCACTCAGGCTCCCACTCTGTCATTTGAACTCTCTGTCACGGTCCTATGTTCAAGAACCTGATGCTAATTACTGCTCAGATCTTTCCTCAAGGAATAAGAAATTATTCTGCTCTACAGCAACAGAGGAGGGAGACAAGAAGGTCAGACAAGGAGAGGAAGGAGAGGAAAAGGAATGCAATCTCCCTGAGCAAGACCTTCCCTCAGCCAATGACAACGGCCTGGAGCAGCACCGGGAGCCCAGGCTCCTTTAGAGAAGGCCCCAAGCTGTGGACGCACATCCTCATGACCCGCACTGTGGGGCTGCACACACGATACCCATCATGAGCTTGGAAATCGGTCAGTGATGCTCCAGGCGAGTGGGGCAGGGCCTGAGCAGTAGCCTTGTTCCATGTGAGTATCGAAGATTACTGATGCAGGACAAAATAAAAACTCGGCAGGGTAAGAGAAACAACTGGATCAAAGTGACTGCTTTCTGAGTTTGGCTGTGCTGCTGAAATGTCTGTGAGCACATTCCTCTAGAATTATCTTTCCAGCACGCTTCATCTGTACACATATGTATATACGTCTGGAGAGATATATATCTCTCTCTAAGTCACAGATACATCTAACTCACGTCATCAATCAGGGGAAAAGAGATTTTATTTGATATATAAAAAGATATCCTAACTACCAATATTAAGTAACTGGAAACAACACGCAACTCTGACTCACCTTTTAGCTTCACTTTTTGGGTCATCACACAGGTCGACAGTCTCCGAGACACTGACATTTTCTTGGGGGCTATCTTCTAATTCTTTGGCACTGTCTTGATTTAAGTTGGTATCTTCTGGATCAACCTTTACTCCTTCTCCAGTTCCATTTTCATTGAAATTATCATCATAGTTCTAGGTAATAAAACATGCAGACCTTTACAAAATAAATCATAACACTGGCTTCTTATGTTGCCAAATAGTTATCATAAACAATGATAATGTCCTGTACACTCTGGTAGGAGTATACCTTCAGGAAATAAAAAGGAGAAGCAAATGATAATTTAAGAATATGAATGCTCATTACAGAAATATTAAATTGGGAAAAATTAGAAACAATCCAAATATTCAATAAGTGAACAACTGAATGTCAGTGAAGGAAAATTATGAAGCTCTTAAAAATCATGTTTCCAAAGATATTGACTCAATTATGCAGAAAAATACGACATATTATCAAAAATAGAAGAGAGAGGGGCTGGCCCCATGGCATAGCGAATAAGTTTGGCACGCTCAGGTTCGGCAGCCCAGGTTCACAGGTTCAGATCCCAGGGGCAGACCTACACCACTCATAATCCGTGCTGTGGCAGCGACCCACATACAAAATAGAGGAAGATTGGCACAGATGCTAGCTCAGAGCGAATCTTCCTCAGCCAAAAAAAAAAAAGTAGAGATAAAATTATACACATCGTCTCATTACAATTTCATTCAACATTAATTAATATCCATAGGCAAAATTAGGGATGATATTTATACTTTTCTATATTTTCCAAATGATCTGCAATGAGCACCTGTAACTTTCATAGTCAGGAAAAAAAGAAAAAACTACAGCAACAAACAGGCATTATAAAAGAAGCCTGGCAAACACATCTTCACTATGTGCAACTGTTTTGGTTTTGTTTTTGTTTTGGGTAACATGGTGCCACAGTTGCTTTCTCCCCCTCCCTCCCTTGTTCTCTCTCTGCTCACCCATGCCTTTCCCCCCTGAACTAAGAAGGTCAGCTGCAGCCAGAGATCACGACACTTCACCATGTATCTCCTAAGAACAAAAACACTCTCCTCCATCTCCACAATACCCTCCTCATACTCAAGAGTTTACACTGATATTATCTGTTACACAATCCACATTCACATTCCAATAATGTCCTTTTTGTGTAACCTGATAGTGGATATAATCAACGATCACATTGCATTTAGTACTCATCTCTGTTTAATTTCCTTTATTCCAGAATAGCATCCATACATTTTTTCATCTTTCCTGATATTGACAATCTGATAACTGTTTTGTAGAATGTCCCACGCTTTGGCTTTGTCTGCCAGTTTCTTCATGATTACATTCAGGTTATACATTTCTAGTAAGGATACTGTAAAGATAATGCTGTGTCCTTCTCAGTATATTACATCAGTAGGCAAAACGACCATCTGTCCCATTTTTTACTGATTAAGGTCTGATCATTTGGTTAAGGTGGTACTGCCAGATTTTTCTACTATAAAGTACCTTTTTCCTTTTTAAACTACTAAGTAATGTACAGAATGTTACTTTGAGACTGTGCGAATATCCCATTCCATAATAACTATCCACCAATGGATCTGGCATCTACCAATGATGCTTGTATGGACCATTTATTATATTGGTGGATGCAGAACAGTGATTTTCCTACTTTTATTACTCCTGCCACTTGCATTTGTATTAATTCATTTTCTTCTGGAATGAAGCTTTCTTGTCTGTCTCCTTTCCCCAATTCTTTTTTTAGGCTCAATAAAGATACATGATTTTTTTTTTCTTAAAATCAATATGTACAAATCTATCAACGTTATTCCTCTTGATGACTCAAATTTTCACAAATTTGGCAGGTGCTAAGCTGGCTCCTGGGTTCTTCTTACATATCCCCATCAATTTCTGAACGCTTTCTTAGTTTCCAGGATAAGATGATCCAGGCTCACCTCATACTTTGGCCATCCCAGCCCTGAAATCAGCCATTTCTCTGAGGACCAGGCCCTGATTCCTTTCATGGTGAAGAGGATTTAGAAAGCAAACGTGTGTACCAGGTACGCTCGCTGCTACTGGCTGTCGCTGCGTCTAGGCCCTCACAGTGTACACTGCTGATGCACTTATTTAATCTTTTACATCATGAGCTCACAGCGATATCTCCAATTGCGATCCAGCACTACAGTGCTCTGCCTCTCGCTCCCTCGATCTGTGTCTGTATTTCCCTTCTCCCATAAGAGAATCTGGTTCCCAGTAAGATTAATATATTTACTCATTTGCTCTATCCTACAATACACACAAAATAGTTTCAGAAATACCACACCAACACCACCAAAATATCTACTGAGTAAAGTTCAAGATTTATCTTTTTGCAGTTAATTTTGTCTTTAGAGTATGTCCCGTCGAGGGTGTTTGGAGTACTGTGTTCAAGGGTTGTTTGGATTAATTCTTACTTTCTGTCAGCCAGGGTCATTTGCTTGTTTACATTCAATTTCAGTTTTCTGTGTTTTCTTTTACAATCTTTGTTGGCTTATGCAAATTTTCTTTTGACCGTACAGAAACCTCTCCCAATCTGAAGCTTCACCATTCTCGGTGTTTGCTGCTTCCTGCCCTTTAACCGACCAGTACATGTCTCCATGCTACCTTCCTCTTCAAAAAGAACTCAGAAAATATCAGAAAAAGTGATACACAAAATGAGGTCTGAACTGGGGCTTTCTCCTTGATATAATCAGAAATCATACACAAGAGGCAATATAAAGGAATATTGCTTTGGGGGGAAAAACAGGGTGGTAAACTGAAGCATTTCGTTGGTCAGAAATGACGAACACACGTGTTTATTATTGCAGTCATAGGACCTATCCTTCGTGACTCAAGGTGAGACAGGCTTGGGTTGGGTATAAGTCCCTCTCCATTTCATTTTGCCCTTATTCTAGTGGTTCTGGCATACACAAAGGAGAGAAAAGTGTTCTAGTGATTACAGAGTCTTTGGGTGGAAGACGGTATGAGTCATTTTATAAAAGGAACATAAAATTTGCTATGTGATTTCACAATTGAAGCAAAAAGTTCCAAGTCACAATTTTAACAGTGATTAACTCAAGTGTCATGTATCATTTTTAGAATATGAAATAGATAAAAATTATCAAGTATATCATAACCATTTGGATAAATAAGCCAAATCTAAGATTTTACGAAAAATTATTAGTTTACATCTAAATTTTCTTAAAAGCATTTTCAGTTTTTAAAAAGAATTATAATATCTAACACTTAATATAAGCTAATATAATTAGATTATAGTACAATGGCACAGAAATCAATTCCATTCTCTTTAAAACCACCTAATATCCTTAGTAAAATGGACAAGCTCAATTTGTTTCTATAGGTTCAAAAACATCCACAGGATTGTATTACACATATATAGCAACACAATACTCTTTTATTTAAAAATATTTCTTAAGGCAGAGACTGAATTTGGACCCCAAGTGTGAAATATTTAAACTACTTAAATTTCTGAGTAATATTAACATTTTTTTCAAGAATCACAATCATTACAAGTTTCTAACCAAATGCTCGTTTTGCAAAATTTCATTTATGTTGTTGGCAAAACAAACTTAGATATACAATGACCAACCCCTAGATCTTCATATTTTTCTGATTTTAATTATATTGACTTAAAAATTGCCATCACATGTGTCCAGATTTTTTTTAAGATTTTATTTTTCCTTTTTCTCTCCAAAGCCCCCAGGTACATAGTTGTATATTTTTAGTTGTGGGTCCTTCTAGCTGTGGTATGTGGGGCACCACCTCAGCATGGCGTGATGAGCAGCGCCATGTCTGCACCCAGGATCAGAACCAGCAAAACCCTGGGCCGCCAAAGCAGAGCGCACAAACCCAATTGCTCAGCCACGGGGCTGGCCGCCAGATATTTTTTTTAATATGGTCACTCGGCTAATTAGTATTGGGGGAATTCCACATGCAGAATTTTTAAACACACCAACAATCACAATTAGGTAAATTAGCTACATATGTACAGCAGGGGGAAAGGGCTGAAAAAAGAAAATATTTTTAACTCCCTTTAATCCATTTTACACTACATATACAGTTGCAGAGTCAAAGTCCCTCTCCTTAATACAGACTATCCTGAATAAAGCACTCCAAATTTATAGTTGACATTTAATGTTAATGAAACTTTTTCAACATACCTGTGCTGGTTTCTGTTTCTTTTTCTTCTGTTTTTTAGAAAGCCTAAGAACAAATATAAATCAAAATATCAATTACTTAGCTTTGTGAAGACTTACTAAATGAAAATAAAAAATACTGAAACACTAGTGATACAGAAAAAGTAAAACATTAAAAATACTTGAGAAGACATTAAAAGGAAAAGAAAACTACATCATCATTTTAGAAAATTCTACCAGTGGTTCAATTGATAGTAATTAGCATATCCATTGCCTAGGTATAAAACTGCTTTTAATATAGTCATAACATATTCTGTAAAAATTACATTTGACATCATATCTTTACCCATTTCAATATTAGAAAGTTCCCTTAACTAGAAGAAATGCAGAAAATATTAGTATAACAGAATAACTTCTTTGCGATCAAACAGCATTTAAATGCAACCTGTAAATGTGTTAGGTAGGATGTGACATTTTTACAAGTACTTTAGTTTTGGTGCATCCTCCACTTCTTCCTCAGAATTGACATTCAACAAATTTTCATCAGTTTGAGGTCCTGAAAAATTTTCTTCCTCTTCCTCCAACTGTTGTTTCAACAAGGCCACCATTTCCCGGTGCTTCTTGGATTTTTCGTGATTCCTCATGCTGAAAGAGCAATCTGACGTGAGTAACTGCGACAGGATCAATTCGTATGTGCCCAAATATGTTGCTGGATGAGCACAACCAAGTTAAAACTTACTTTTTCCCCCATTAAGTAAGCAAAATGTTAGTGATGCGACAAAGAGAAACAGAACCCTGTCAGGATCTCCTAGGCATTATGTACGCTGGAAGCCCGTGACCACCTTCTTTCTTCCTGTATCCCAGCATGCTCTCCTCCCTCTCTCCTCTTCTCTACATATTTTCCTTCTATTTTGGTGGGGCAAATTCTCTATTATTTTTATTTTCTAATTCTTAAAATTCAAGCCTTCTCCAGTTTCCTCTTTATTTTTTTCTGCTTTTTCTCCCCAAATCCCCCCAGTGCATAGTTGTATATTTTAGTTATGGGTCCTTCTAGTTGTGGCATGTGGGACGCAGCCTCAGCATGGCCTGATGGGCGGTGCCATGTCCACACCCAGGATCCAAACCGGCGAAACCCTGGGCCACTGAAGAGGAGCACACGAACTTAACCACTCGGCCACGGGGCCGACCCCTCCATGGTTTCCCATAATCATCAAGTATTTGCTAAGTGCTTACATGTTCCAGGTCATGCTGTGGGCTTCAAGGGATCACTGGGAAATTACAGGACAACAGTCCAATGTTAGAACAAAGACCCCCTTGGATTTGAGAAATGATGACGGGAGGGCTTGAAGTACCAGAGTAGTTTTACTTCCTTTTGCTTTTTCAACAGCTGTCTTTCACCTTCTCAGGAAGGATCTCCCTTCTCACTGCCACCACCTAAATGTGAGTTCAGACACATGTCTTCCCCTCTGTCTAAAACTGCACCGTCAGTGTCTACTTCAGTGCATCTACAGGCAACCAAGTAACACTTCACAAAACAGGGCTGACAATGCTAAAGCTACAGTTTACAAACAAAGTAGGCAACTGTGTTCCTGTCACCTTCACTCAGCTGCTCAGACCTGGGTTTTCTAGTTTGCATTGCTACGCTTACTTCCCACTAAAATTCTCCTTCAGATCAAGGTTCCTTGGAGAAACTGGAACATCTTGTGTCAGTAGGTAAATACCCCAAAAAACAAATGGGACATGTCAAAAATGCATATGAGCTAGCTAGAAAGAACTCTCACTAACCACATCTGGAAAAATTTGAATGTGAAAAGGGCAGTTATGAATTATGAAACACTGAAAGAAATTCATAAAGTCCTACTGCAATAGACAGATCAGTGGGGGGAAAGAAGGGCTCTAAGGCCAAATGATGGGAAATAATGTAGAAGGAGCACTGGCACCCAAAAAGCCTCATTTGGGGACCACTACAGTGAAGATGGGTACAAGCTGAAATCATCAATGGATGCTAAATCTGAGAAGGAAATTATGATGAGAAGCAAAATATTTGCATAGTTTTAAAGTGTCTCTCCACAGATTAAACATGCTATAAAGTAAAATTTGTTGCAAGGGAAAGAATACTAACTCTACAGCGGAAAAACTGGACAATGCCTTGATTGGGTGATCAAAATTATCACCACCCATGAGGGGAAGATGGACGTTGTGTGC
Organism: Equus asinus; assembly: GCF_041296235.1. Lineage (NCBI taxonomy): Eukaryota > Metazoa > Chordata > Mammalia > Perissodactyla > Equidae > Equus > Equus asinus. The sequence goes on from NC_091799.1 coordinate 81,262,897, forward strand.
CTCCAGGTATGAGATTCTGAGAGCAACACAACGTGTTATGTAGTATTCCAGCTGGGGAATGCATAACTTGAAGCTAATCATGAGGAAATGGACAAACCAAAATGATAGTCGATTAAAAAAATATTTGAAAGGGCCAGTATTCTGGAATATCAATGGCATAGACTGGTTCAGATTAAACGAGACTAAATAAATAAATGAAATACATGACCCCAGAATGGAAAGAAGCTCTACAGGACATTAACAAAGGATGAACTGACACAAGTGAAATATGAGCAGTAAATGAGAGAAAAGTACTATCAGTGTTATCAATTTCCTAAAGTCGACAGCTGTACTGTGATCGCGGAAGAGGACGTCCTTGTTCTTAAGGAATATACACTGAAGTATTTAGAGGTAAAGGGGCATCATGTATGTAACTTACTCTCAACTTAGGAAAAACCTGTGTGTGTGCGCGTGTGCACACGCGCAGAGCACACACAAACAGCAAAATGTGAGCCACAGGTGAGTTGGGTGCTCTAAATTCTATTCTTGCAACTTGTCTGTAACTTTGACATCATTTCCAAATAAAAAATAAGTTTTTCAATCTCCTCCAGTGTTGCTTCTGTTTTCTTGCTTGTTTCTAACCGTTCTGCCTCTCTTACTCTACTATTCTTCCCTCGGGGGCTACATAGCAACACCACCTGACTCTCACGGCCTCACTTTCATCCTTGGGCCTCTTCCTTTCCTGCAGGTGTTGTGCCTCTTTCTCCTTTGCTGAGTCCTCTCACTTTCTCCCATATTCTTTCCCCCTCTTTATAACAGTATCCTCTTTAATACCTCTCTCTTCGTCATTGTTCCCATAAGATAAAGTCCTTCCACTTGAGCAAATACACTTCAGGTGGTATTCCCACAGTTCCTAGGTTAGCAGGGACAGCCTGCCCGAGAGTGTGATGGCAGGAGGTGAGTGTGCCACCGACTGTGTGACTACGCCTTCTTTGCCAGAAGAAGCAACATTTCTTCCTAGAGACAGTGCACAGGTTCAAAAATCAGCTGTTATGTGGGAATACTGGCACAAACAATCATCAGCACAACAGACTTAACTGCTGGTACCGATCCTTCTTCCTCCCTGGCTGGACAGCAATTCCCCAAGACAACATGTGAGGGCCAGTGATCACCTGCTACAAGCATTTTCTTTCTAGGTCTTTCAAAGTGTTACACTCTGCCTCAGAAGAAACGGTGAGTTCAAAGATACTAAACTTACGCCTTTTCCGTCTTGAAAGATTTGTCACACGCTGGGCAGTAAAGGCCATCATACAGCTCAGCATCCTCGGCCTCATCACTATCTTTACCTACGACAGGGAAGCCCATAGTGAGAATCCTGTGTGACCAGAACACAAACCTAAAACATGTTAACAAACTGAATCTCTTTAATAATGATCTAACATTATGCCCACAAGTTAGAAACTCAAATGTTTGTATTTCCTTTAAAAAACAAACAACATTATGAGGATTTGAGCTGTCCTTTTTTTGGACGAAGATTAGCCCTGAGCTAACATCTGCTGCCAATCCTCCTCTTTTTGCTGAGGAAGACTGGCCCTGAGCTCACATCTGTGCCCGTCTTCCTCTACTTTATACGTGGGACACCTACCACAGCATGGCTTGCCAAGCAGTGCCACGTCCGCACCCGGGATCCTAACCGGCGAACCCCAGGCTGCCGAAGCCGAACGTGTGAACTTAACCACTGAGCCACTGGACTGGCCCGTGAGTTGTCCTTTTAAAAGCAGCCCTGAATTATAGGGGAAGGCTTCCAAATAAATCACTTTCTCTTCAAGTTCTTTTCATAAGTCTACCCAGAAGAAGATTCAAAATATTCTCAGTCCTGAGTGTGACCAAGTTCAGAAAATCAAATATCACTTTCATAGTTCTACCACAAAGCAGTTTTTTCAACAAAGGTGTTTTAGTTTACCTCTTGAGCAAGCTTTGTTCAAACACATTTATAACTGTAATCTATTCCTAAAGGCTTAAATAAACTTAGTTTATGCCATTTCATCATTATTAGGTGATAAAATAGCATCTTACATGTAAAGTTTAATATTGTCTTTATGGACTTTTTTTTACAAGCTTGAAGCTGTATTACAACAAAATAATCACTATCAATATGGTCCATAAAATCTAAGCAACTAAAAAGCTCAACTGAAAGTCTTTGCACAATCTCACATTCTATATCTTTATACAAAATGAACAAGTAAATGGACTGCCATTTGGGATTTCCTATGGGATCAATAAAGATCCCAAGATATCTTTTCTATATTTTACATTTTGTTCTTTATAATAAGCGATGTTAATATGATTCTGAAGGACATTTTCATTGAAATCATAAATGATCAAAACACATCCAATATTTAGTATATGGTATTATTTTCCAATTGTGTGTACACTTTCAATATATCGTACACAAGAATGCCAGATTCGAAGTCAAAATCTGGATCTAAAACTGGTCACATGTTCTCAGGCATATCTTATAGCTTCTCAGAGTCTTAGTGTGCGCATCAGTAAAATGGAGAAAATTCTATGAGCAAAACTCTAAGGGGTATTGTGTGAGGATCAAGCAAGATCTTGTAAGTGAAAGCATTTTATAAATTATAAAACTCTACATAATTATGCCCCCTCACATTTTTAGAGTTCTTTATAATTTTCAAAACACTTTCACACATACTACTTCTGATTCATTAACAGAACATTTCATTTCCTAATCATTTTGAATAAACAAAAGTCTGTCATTTTATTATTTGGGCCATGAGTTTGAAAAACCCACATTTGTAGATACGGTAAAACTGATTCAACTACGTTTAAATCATTCACTTTGGTTTCCCAGAGAATAGTTAGAGACAGTGGGGTCAATCAGGTCTACCGCTATTCTCGACAACACCTAATCCGCCTTCTAACGTAGTCACGTGCCTGTGCTCTAGTGACAGGCAGTGAAAGGACGCATTTCAGCACACCCAGGGGAGCCCCTCTACAAAGTCAGAAATGAGAGGAAGACTTTATATACAACGCATGGACTCCTTCCTTCACAATATCAGCTTTTCTGGAAAGAGTTGCTATTGAAACTTGACCTACTGCTTAATTGTGTTTTTTTAAATAACCAGTCAGTCCTACTTGTCAACATGCCCACTTGTCAATATATTTATGCAGCCAGAAGCATAAATTGTTTAAGATATGGTCAGAAAAGAGTTTCTTAATCAAATTACTGGAATTAGACTACTTCAATAGACAATCTTTGCTTGGCTTATACAATATTGTTTTTCATTTTAATTATCTGCCACATTTAAAAATTGGAAGTCACATAAAAATCCAGACTTCCAGCTTCACTTAAAAAACAAAAAAAAAACAAACACGAAAAACTCTGGTAACCCTGGCAACAATCGGCAGGAACTCAGGTGTTCTGGTTTTCTTCTGCTCTCCCGTTCCTGTTGTCTTACATTGAGCCCTTTCAGTGGCACCTGTAAGCATCATGAGTGCACAACCTCTGGGCATAAAAACATCGATTTTCTAAAGTTCCTTAAGGAATGGAGGAAGTTACCATCCTGCTCGTCTTTGAGGTCGTGTTCCTCCAGCTCATCTTCATCTGATCCGTCTCCAAACTCCTTTTCATAACGTGCCTCCATCTCCCGGAGCTCCTTCTCCAAGTCAGCCACTGTCATCCAGCTCTGTTCTTTGTACTGCTCTGCCAGTCTGGACACAAACAGCACAGTCTCACTGACACCGAGAAGCACGTCTCGACACTGGTTTTACTTACTCTTTAGACTTAAAACCCATCCCCTAGAGATCTAGCCTCCTCCTCCACGCTGTCAGTGTTTACAAACTTCAAACCTGTGCTTAGTCAGAACGGGAGCAAAGTCACTTAAATCTGTTATCTATTATGTGGTTGATTTTAATTGCTCTCCTAGAGAATGGGTTTGAAACATAATTCTTAGCTTCTTATTAAAAGTCTTTAGATGTTTTTAAATCAAAAGTGTCAAGTAAAGTGCTAATTTTCAAAAGACGACGGGTGAGGTGGGAAGAATTTTTAAGAAGTGAATAATTTTTTAAAAGAATGCTATAATGCTCTGGATACAATGCTTTCACACTAACTCAGAATAACAAAATTTAAAGGCATTAAAATGAACCAAATATCTAAGAGCAGACTGACAGAGAGGCAGTACTGCGAGGTGGGTAAAGCAAGGCCACTGGACTGACTTCTGGAGTCCGATTCCCACCTCCATGATGCACCAGCTATGTGATTTTGGGCCAGGCTGCCTTGTTTCCTCAAAAAAAAGAGGATAAAAACCAGAACTGTCTTCAGAGAACTGTTGTGAGAAAAGCACTTAGAACAGAGCCTTATACAGAGTAAGAATTCAATTAACGTTAGTTGTTATTAAATTCTACAAGAGTCTGTAAAGGATCTCAAATATAAAGGGCCTCTGAAAGAAAACACCCAATTCAAAAGAAAAAACATTTTGCAGTAGATGAAAAAACATCATCCAACACCAGGATTAAAAAAGAGAAGGGATGAAGCCAGGATGATTTAACCCAATGTGAAAGCACCACGTCAGGGGTCCAGTGGTTTCCTCGGACCCCCAGCCCTGTATTTAGAAACGAGGCAGGCACCACGCACTTCGCCTGCTTCAGCTTCTGCTGCCGCCTCATCTCTTCGGCCTTCCTCGCCTTCTCCGCGTTCTGCTCTTCCACAAGTTTCCGATGAGCCTGCACTCTTTTATCTCTTTTCCGAATGAAAGCTACCAGCTGACGTACAAGCTCGTTCTTCTCTTTCCTCGCTTTGTCTCGAATCTTTCTGTTTTCTTTTTCCATGGCTCGTTTCTCCCAGCGGTTTGAAGCTTGTCGTGTATCATACTCCTCCTTCCAAGCGAAGTTCTTTTGAGTGCAGAAACTCTGCCAATAAGCGTAGAAAGGGTGGACTACCTAGTGACACAGAAAATAAGTAAAAGGGTAGTTTTGTATTTATATATTTTTTTTAGTAAGGCAGCAAATATTAGTGATGCAAAATGTCTTCTAACCTTCTTTTTTCATCTATATATAACATTGCTATTAATCAATGGAAAAGACAATCCTTTTAAGATTTTACGGAATAAATCACTCTTCACAATAAATTTAATGAGGAAGTTAATGGGATGGGACCACGGTCAATAAATAGGGAAAAGTAAAGCAGGGAGGCCACCAGGGAGGAAGAGAGTCATAGGATGGAACTGAGAACTAGAATCTATCTTTTTAAAATACAGAAATGGGGAAAAGACACACTGATCAACGCTGATTATAAAACGGGAACACGTTCTGCTTTTACCGTATCATAGTCACTCTGGGAATCTCCAAAAGTTGGGAAATCCTCAACATCCTCTTCTAACACCGATTCCAGTTCTTCCTTTGCAATCATTTCAAAAACATTACGATACACTGTATAAAAGCCCTAAAACACAGTTACGGAAACACAAAATTCTTAATACTTTTGTAGTTTAATCACGGAATAAGATTTTAAAATGCAACACGAAAAACTTCAAAGTTAAACCAGGCCCAAGCTCTGGCCCTACAAGGACATTTAGGTTTCAGTTGGAGGTTTTTATATGACGACAGTTTAAATATGAAGGCAATGCTTTCGCAGTTTTCAAAATGAACATTGTTTCAACTTTCTATTATAGAATAATTTAAAAAATTCTTCTTGTGTTTGAAAGTCTTGCACTTGATAAGGAATTAAGAGTAAGCTGATTTATCTTACCTTTTCATCATCTCCATAACCAGAGTAACAGGTAACGGTGAAATAGTGAAGCAAGTCTAAGCTGTCGTCCTGATATTCTCCATCAAGCCCACCTTTAAGCAGAGCCTCTCTATGATTATCATACCTGAACAAAATGAAATTAGCATCATCAGTTAAAGCTGAATAAATAAGAATTCAAAAGGACTCCTTACTCTGAAAGAGCCAAAATATTATTATTTTACATTTTAATGTGTCAAATCCACAATCAAAACATTTTAAGAAAAATATCAACATGAAAAGACTTTAAATAATCTTTTGCAGAATGGCCGATTAAAACTATGACCGCAACTTCTAATACATTACAGGCATTATGCAGTCCTAGCCCATAAGAACAGGAGACTTATTAAAGCCAGGGAATTTCCATGACTCTCCCAGAAAGGTGGCTGCATTTTCACAGGAAGTAGGACAGTACAGGACGTGATCTGGTCCACAGGCTAATTATACATTTGTGATCTGGGCATTTACCAACATATACCAGAGTAAGACTCTTCCTATGTTGATGTAAACAACCTAGGAGCTTCCCACACACGAAATTACTCCACATAACAACTCTATAAAGCTAGTTATTATCCCCAAAGATACAACAGGAAACTGAAGCTCAGTGATATTAAATAACCTGTTGCCATAATCATAAAGCCAAAAGGCAGCCAAGCTACAATTCAAAACCAGGTCTCCTGCACCAGTAGGACCATGCTCCTACCCACTGTACAGTACTGCCTCCAGCTAACAGGGGGGTTAACAGCAAGAGCTTTGAACAAAATGACAGGGAATCCTTGGGACAGGAAAAACACCAAAGATCTAGAGAAGAGTCTAGAGCAAAAGGAAGTCAGGAAAGAATGTCAAACTTCTCAAAGGAAGGCAAAAGTGTCTCTAAGGCCAGATCTCCAAATTCCTTGGGAGGAGAGAGAATTTAGGATTCTCTGGCTTTCATATAAAAGACAATTTGACGAGAATTTCCTTTACAGTCTTTCTCTCTTAACAGCCAGCCAGGCTGAACACCATTTAACACACAGAAGACTTGAGCAACAGCACTGACTACCCAGCTGCTCTTGCAACAGCAGGACCTTGCACAGTTATGTCAGGACTTAAACCCACTCCTCTGCAGCAAAAAGTTCATCTAGAATCTGAAAACTTAGAACTTCAAACAGAAATTTTTGTTTGGAAACGGTATTCAATTACTAGGCTATCATTAGTAAAACTATCTGTCATAGATATAGAAGCTTAACTCAATTTCTTCACATAAAGTAGTTCTTTGGAAAATATTACAATTCTTGTACTAAAACATTATATTTGTTCTTTAAGGACAAGTCAACATTCTTCCTTGTCTGACATCAGTAAATTTGTTGTACACCAAAGGGACCCCATTTAATGAGAAGTCGCTTTATAAGTATTAAAGTTAAAACTAACATGTCACAACTAGAGGGAGGACCCACAACTTAGAATATACAACTATGTACCGGGGGGCTTTGGGGAGAAAAAGGAAAAAAATAAAATCTTAAAAAAAAAAAAATAGTAGAGGAAGATAGGCATGGATGTTAGCTCAGGGCCAGTCTTCCTCAGCAAAAAGAGGAAGATTGGCAGTAGTTAGCTCAGGGCTAATCTTCCTCAAAAAAAAAAATCATAAATAAATAAAATTTTTTTAAAAAACCCTCTATTGACAATTGTTCCCCACAAAATACACTGGGATAGAAGGGATAGTGTGATGCTCACCACGCTCTTTCCTGAGGGTCACTCAACACATCATATGCCGCTTGAATTAGTTTAAATTGTTCAGCTGCTTCTGCGGCATTGTCCAGATTTTTATCTGTTGAAATAAAATCACAGAAATTTAGTCATCATAAAAGTAGAAGACAGAATCTAAAAGGGACCTCTCCATCACAAATGCCATAAATAGATGAGCAGTGTACAAACCAAAGAAAAACAACTAGGGAAAAGCAAAGAGACATCCAAAACAGATGATAATCAGAATCTAAGTATCTACTTGAGTAGAAACTCCATCTTTTTCTAGAAACCTCAGGGTATCATGAGTACTCAATCTTGATGTCCACAAATGGAAAGTCCGGAATAGCACACATTTAAGAGGGAGCAAAATAAATACCTAAAATCAGTTATAGAAAGACTATTATTTAGTGATGGATCATGTTTATTGTTCACACTGCCTTTAAGTTTTTCTTTCTTATCAACACATACCAAAATAAATCTCATAAAGTTTTAAAAATATAAACTAATCAAACTATGTACTAATTATTCTCCCTTTAGCTGTGTTTCCTTAGCCATGGAATTCAGAAAGCATCTCTGCCTCAGGGTGGTAGCCAGCTTATAAGATGGCCCCCGATGATCCCCATCTCCTGGCATTCACACCCTTGTGTAGGCCCCTCCCAGGTTACCAGGTCTGTGTAACCACCTGCAAGCAGCAGAAACCATGATGGCACAGTATGTTACTTCTGAGATTACATTATATTATAAACGACGGCAGTTTCCATCTTGGCATGCTCTCTCTCAATCACTCTTGGACTAGCCAGCTGCCAGAGCATGAAGACACTTAGATGTCCTATGGAGAAGCCCACCGGTGAAGAATGGAGGCCTCTGGCCCACAACCAGCAAGAAACTGAGGCCTGCCAATACCATGTGAGTGAGCTTCAAAATGGGTCTTCCCAAACAGATACAACAACGTGGGAAACCTTACGCCAAAAAGCTTTGGCTTTTTGTTCCCAGCTAAGCTGTTCCCAGATTCTGATCCTCAGAAACTGTGTCAGTCCATATAATGAATATGTTTGCTGTGTTTGTTAAGCCTTAAGTTTTTGGTAACTTGTTGCACAGCAATAAATGACTAATACACTCAGAAAGGAAAATATTTGGGGGCCAGCCTGGTGGCACAGTATTTAAGTTCACATGTTCTGCTTTGGCAGCCCAGGGTTTGCTGGTTCGGATCCCGGGTGTGGACATGGCACCACTTGTCAAGCCATGCTGTGGCAGGCGTCCCACATATAAAGTCGAGGAAGATGGGCATGAATATTAGCTCAGGGCCAGTCTTCCTCAGCAAAAAGAGGAGGATTGGCAGCAGATGTTAACTTACAGCTAATCTTCCTCAAAAAAAAACAGGAAAGTAAAATATTTTGAATCTACTATGGAGCACACCAAAGTTCTTTAAGCTCCAACTCAATACTTGCCCGCTAAGCAGAAAACATGACAGAAATGTATTCCCTACAAATAGTCTTGCAGCCTTAGCACAAGGCCCTCGAGGACCTCTTGCCTCCTCTTCTCAGGTACCATCACATGGGTCCAAAATCCTTCAGGCAGTCTCAGCTGAACAACTAACACTGACAATACTTTCTCAAGTACAGCAATTTGCCATAGCTCTTTTTGCTAAGATGCTTTAACATAAAAAGCTTTCAATCTTATTTTAGAATCATGGTCCCTTGAAATTGAAAGAAGTAAAAAAAACCTCCACCCCTGTAGCCTAGTTGTATGTGAGAAGTAGTATAGTGCAAGTCTAAATTGCCTTTCACAGCGCAGCCCATCTGAAGACAGCCAATGGGGCATCTCCTAGTCCACCTCTTCTCTCTACTAAAGACACCCAGTGTTTATGGCACATCACAATCCTCTACTTCAAATGCAGTCAAAGACAGGCACCAATAATCAAGAAGCCATTCATTACTTCCTTTTCTTAACGCTCTACTCTTACCCACTATAGCTAATTACATTAGCTTTTAGCAACATCATCACACTACATCATTCTGAATTCACAGCTGACAAAGTTTCAAGTATTTTTCATATGACTGGCAAGCCAAGGGATAAGCGTATAATGGGATTTTTTTTTAACTGAACATAGCACTTAATCCATTCTGCGGCAGACACTAAAGGTTAGATTAGCCAACACTTCTCCCCCTTTTCTCTTGCATCCTTGATTATGGACGCTGGATAAGCTAAAATACTTGCTGCAAGCAATGGCCATGTGACATGGTTCTGACCAATGAGATGAAAGCAGAAGTCTATTAGCATATTTTCTTTCTTTCCTCTTTCTTCTTGCCTTGTATGTGGACACGATGCCTGGAGCCTCAGCAGCTATCTTGAGACCATGGAGGAAAAGCCAAGAGATTCACAGTAACATCACTGAACCACCGACACAATGCCAGCGGGCACCTACCTCCGCGCCTTCTGCTGCTGGAAAAACGGTTTAATGGCTTAATTCATTTAAGCCATTGTCATCAGGTTTTCTATTATTTCCAACTAACACCAAATTTCATCTTGTTCTGGCCCTGTTGCAGTCGAGTTCTAGGTAGTATGGGTCATTCAGTGCCCTGCTGTAATTTAGATTTTGATTATTACTTAGCGACAAACTACAAGTTGCCTCCCCAGTATCTGTTCTCTTCTTCCTAACAGAACCCTGATTTTCTTCACAGTGGTAATGTACTCAGCTAAAAACTTCACCTCCCCAGACTCTCTTGAAGTTGGGGATATCAGGTGACCCAGTTTTAGCCAAACAGATATAAACGCCTGTCTACTAAATGAAGCTCCCCAGGAAAGACTTTGTTTTCCAGATGAAACGGATGGGCTTTGGTGGCGCTCACCTTATGCTCCTAACCCATCCCATGCCTGCCCAAGGCCAGAGTACAACACCTGAAGGAGGAGCACGAGGACTGAGGCAGAGACTGCTAGTTCGTCCCCTCCTTCTAGCAACAAGCAGACCCTGATTTTATGGTGAATACCTGGTCCTGGAATAAAGACGCCACTCCCCAGTCTCCTTGAAGCTTAGGTGTGACCACATGACTCAGCTCTGATCAATAACATCTGTAAAAGTCTAGGACAGCTTTAAGAATCTTCCTTAAAAGGCAGCTAGCATACACTCTGTCCCTGCTTTATCCTTTCCTCCTCCGTTCTGCTGCCTGGCATCCCCAGCTGCCACCTCGGACGATGAGTGAGGGCCCATCTGAGGGCGGTGAGCAGAAAATCCAAGGACCTCGTGGAGGAGAACTGTTATACGGGGCTCCCTCCTACCTCTGCACCTCTACATGAGAGGGCCACAAACTTCTATCTGTGAGGCTTAACTGCTAACACTTGCTGTATGGACTCAAGCCTGACGGTCAGGGTGATGGAGCAGGTCTTTGATGGTTTCATCAAGCAGCTGGAGCTCCCAAGATGGGCCACCTCTGGATGTCGTTATGCAGGAAAAAAGAAAATGACTATTTAGTTTAGCTACCATAGCCAGCTTCTTGTCACATGCAGCTGAACACAATCCTATGACATCTTCAAGGTGAGAATCCAGCTAAAAAGAGTCACGATTTCCACACCTTCATCAAATCATTAATAAAATTTTTGTCAGATAAATAAAAAAGCAGAGTTCAAATTAAAGCGGAATGGCAGGAAATGTCAGCAAATAAATCTTCACACATAAAACAAAAAAGGTGAGGTTTGGGGTGGTAGGTGGGTGGTTCTTCTTCAACTTTTAATCAGTACTGCACTCTGTTGTCCTGTTTCTTCCCACTCCTCCTTTCCTCCCCCAAGGAAGTTTGGAGAAAGTTAAAAATTTTAAACACATAAAACACATCAACGTATCATCTGAAAATAAGATCTACTCTCTTTTTTGTTTTTTGAGGAAGATTAGCCCTGAGCTAACTACTGCCAATCCTCCTCTTTTTGCTGAGGAAGACTGGCCCTGAGCTAACATCGTGCCCATCTTCCTCTACTTTATATGTGGGACGCCTACCACAGCATGGCTTGCCAAGCAGTGCCATGTCTGCACCCGGGATCCGAACCAGCAAACCCCGGGCCGCCAAAGCAGAACGTGCGAACTTAACCACTGCGCCACCAGGCCGGCCCCAAGATCTACTCTCTTACTGAAGCTTCTTTCTTAAATAATTTTTTCAATCTGTCATACGGCTTTTTATTTCACTTAAATATATCCGAACTGGTTGACTATAAGGTCGAACTGAGATCTAGAAGCATGAGTGCAATAAGTTAAAATAAGCAATGATAAAAAACATGGAAAGCCCACATTTATTAGCCAAATGCAAAAGCCACAAGCTTTTCACATTGCAAATCCAGTCATCAAAGTTTAAAAGGCATTTTCACACTGTTCTTTGTGCTTTTCTCTTGATCCACTCACGCCCTTTTCCACTCCCTCCAAACCTTTTTCCAGTGCCTTCTGCAAAATTTCATGGATATCTTTTAAGCCCCGCCTTCACTGATGCCAGGCTCCCTGAGAACATGGTTCCCTCCAGCCACAGCCCTCATCCGGCAGGTCTGGTGCTGGAGCTGGCATCCTCCTGGTCACTGATCCTTTACTCACCCCCCGACGACAAACCAGCAATCCTTCCAGACCATTTGGCAATCCCACCTTCTTCTCCTCCTTCTCACTGTCTATTCACCACCCAGCTACTCCTCTTTACTCAAACTGAGAATTCTGGCACTTGGCTCAGTTTCCATCCCCAGGTCCTATCATCATTCTGGGTGACTTCAATGTACCTTGACCTCCTGGGCTCCCTACCTCCGGTCTCACCTGCTCCAATCCATTCTCCCCACCACAGCCAGAGAGATTTGCGAAAAACACAAACCTATCATTTCCCCTGCTTCTAACTCTTCAATGGCTTCTCAATGCCCTTAGGTTGAAATCCACCCTACCTAATCCAGGTTACCACACCTTCAAGACCCGGCCCCTGCTGATCTGGCCATGCTCACCTCTTTCCCCTTCCTGGACTCTACCATGCTTTCTCCTGCCTCCCTCCACATGTATTCCCTGCGTTCCTGCTTTAGGTCTGGATCTAGACATCACTTCTTCAGGGACACACATCTATCCCACCCACACATACACGCAGTCCAGGCTAGATTCATGTGCTCATAAGCACCTTGTATTTGCCCTCATACCCGAGTTCACCGGATTGAAACTGCCTGTTTTCCCCTCTGTCTCCCCGAAGACTGTACGTGCCAGCAGAGGAGGGACCAATCCTGTCTCATTCACACAGGGAAGAGCTCAGGGAATATTCATCAGATGAATTATTGAAAGCCTGCCCTTCACAAGGAGTGATCGCACTAGGCAGTACTGTTGGCCCTACTGAAAATACGCTCATTTCCTCAACGAAAGAAAGGTCATTCCCTTTTTTTTTTTTTAACAATGAAACAGGCAGCCTTTCTATTTGAGGTATGTATTATTCTTTGAAGCAAAGCCCATATGTTAACCTCAGAAACATCCAACACAGTACCTTGCACGCAGAGGGAAATTAAACATTTGTTTAATGAAAGACTTAACAAATTACACAGCCAGCAAAGTCCATCAAAACCATGTCTCTCCTGGGAAAGTATTTATCCCTTAAATGTATAGGCATTTTCAAACCAAAAGATAATTAGGAAGCTACAAATTATAATGACATTCGGTGAAGATATTAACAATTAGTTCCTAACAGGTTTGGTTTCAAAGTAGTTAACTGATGTTTTAGTATCATTTGCATAGTTCTTCCTTTCTTCCTTGCCCTGATTTCCAATTAATCACCAAATCCGCTCATTTTTCCTTTGCAACACCTCTTCAATCCAGCCTTACCCCTCCCACTGACCCCAAGCCTGGCTTACCTTCCCTGGTGAACTCTACCTGACTTCTGTCTCCGCCCCTTTTGAAACCAGTCAGTTGCCTTCATAGTATCTTCCCCCAATAATAAAGCCAGCCTCAACTCTCCACTACGGAAAAAACAAATTTCACAGTCCTTAGCCTAACCTTCAAGGCCCTTTACAATCTAATCTCAAAGCTACTACTCAAAGACGTTTTAGTATTGTCATCAAAATTATGCATCCATTTGGTCACAAGCACTAATCCTCTTCCTCACACTTTTCCACCCAGAGTCAACAAATTCCCAACTTCCTTCTAATTCCTAACTTGATTTCTAATGGTAACCCCTCTTACTCTAAGAATATGCTTCTAACTATTTTTGGATTAATTTTCGATATAGCTACTGACTTCCTGCTGAGATGAACCTTTAGCTCCCTGTACCTCTTCCCTTCCAAGGTACATCAGATTTTCCTAGTTCCTCTGTTGGCAATCGTTATAACTTTGTAAGTAACAAACCCAGGCCTCTACTTCTTGTTCCATCAACTGCAGACATCACCTTCTGACTTTGGGTCCCAGGCCTTTCCTCCAGCTCTTCTCCCAATCCCTATTTCCAGACTTCCAATAAACACTGCCTTCAGTTAAACCACCCCCTAACCACCTCTTGTCCATCACAGTGCTCACCCCATATTGTTAAGTTCACTCTTCCCAATGCCATTCCTCTAGAATCCAGCTAAAGTCCAGGCTGGCTACTCTGTCAAGGGGAAGCCTCAATACCTCTCAGCACACATGAAAATTCCTTCCCCTGAACTCCTGGGGCATTTATTACTTGTTCTATTAATCCAACTACCAATTACATATGGTATACTATTTTGTTTGCACTTGTATTTAACTTTTCACATCTGTACAACGTGGTTTCTCAGCAAGACCCTGAGCTCTCTGTCCTAGCATTTCAAAATCTAACAGAGTAGTGACTTGCACGTACTCAAGACCCTACAAAGCGCATATGGATCAGTTCTAATGCGAAAGCCTCTTATGAACCTCAAAAAGCTGAGACTCAACTACTGTCTTAGTTTTCCAGTCTGGAAGATCAGGTTCCATCAGAGAAGTCACACAGGCCTGGGCCACAACCAAAGAAAACATCCAAAGGAAGCACCGCTCTAAGTAAACATAGAAACTTCACTGGAGAAGACACCCAATTAAAACTCTTCATCTGCGGACAATCCGAAGTACAGGGTCTGCTCAAACAGTCTATTAAAAGAAAAAAAAGGCACAGCTATTTAAAAGACATTTTACTAACTCCTTTGTCGTAATCTCAATAAGGAAGGAGCCATAAATTACACCTAAGTAGCTGGGATTCCGTGATGAAGTTAAGGGCAGCAGAGGAAACACCCAGAGAAGCGGAGCGGCAGGGGACCCAAGCCAGGGACAAGCCTGAGGAAGAACTGGGTTGAGAGCTCAACTCCTCCCCAATCGGTAGTGTGCGCGAAGGGGTGGGAGGAGCAGGTGAAGTCGCTAGAATGCTGTCTTTCCCCATCAAGTGGCAATGCGGGAAGCAGGGGGCGGGGTAGGGGGTCAGGGAAGGGATGGGTGCTCGGAGCTAGCGCGAAGCCTTGGGGTGGAGGGCTGCGTCCACCGCGGCGGAGAGAGGACGCTCATCGGGAGGGCTGCGCAGGGACCACCTGGCCGGGGACCGGGGGCCGGGCGTGGTTTCCAGGGCGAGGGGAGTTACAGGGCAGGGAGGTCCAGGCACAGCCAGGTTCCCGGAGTTATTCCGGGGAGACAGGTGGAAAGGGTGGCGAGGCCGGGCTTTGAAGAGGGGCCGCGGAGGTTACGGAGTAGTTACCCGGGTGCCATTTCAGGGCCAGCTTCCGATAGGCCTTCTTGAGCTCCTCCTCGCTGGCGTCGCGCCGCACCCCCAGCGCCTCGTAGTGACACTTCATCGCCCGGCCGGGCAGGGGGCAGGAGGCCGGGGCGGGGCCGGGGCCCGGGCCCGGGCCAAAGTGGTGGTGGCGGCGCTGGTGGTCCTCCCCTGCGGCGGGAGCCCGGCGCCCGCACCGGGCCAGCCAGCGAGCGCGGCGGCGGCGGCGGCGGCGGCGCGGGGCAGCGGAGGCGCGCGGCGGGGACCGGCGGCGAGGGCTGCGGCACGCGGACGCGCGGAGGGGGCGGGGCCAGCGGCCGCGACTCCGCATGGGCGAGGGGAGGGCCTGTTCCGGAGAAGCCGGGCGGGAGGGAGGCGGGGCCGCGGCGGGCGGGAGGCGGGGCCTCGGCGGGGAGGAGGCGGGGCCACGGCAGCGGGAGGCGGGGCCCCTTTGAGGGTGATTGTGAGGGACACAGAGTGGCGTCAGTGTGCGTGGCACGAGCTGGGCAGGCAACATGAGGGCGGAGATAGGAGTCTGATGAGAGAAGACTGTGGAAAACAGCTTGTGGTTTTGACGATAATTTCTCAATTCCAGCCCCGTTTTTACAGATGAGGCAACGCAGGCTCGAAGTAGTGAAGTGGTTTGCTCGAGCCTCCCCAACTAGCCAAAGGCAGGATGCGATTGGACCGAACAACAGGTTTTTAAACTCTTTTCAATTCTCTTCAGCTGCCGCTTAACGAGATCTCTAATATTGCTCGTCTTGACCAATATGCATGAGAAATAACAGTAAAGATGACTTAAACTGAAACGACTTGAGGGAACACACATTTTAAAATAACATACTAAATGTTTTACCACCAATGTGGATGAAACTGTGCTGACCCATTCATCCAGCACACTTTAATTCTAACTTTCTGGCCTCTAATCCTACATTTCTAAGACTAGTTTAGGTTAAGAATGAAGTTAAGGGATAATATTTAACCAGTAGTTTTCTTTTGATCTGATACACTGTATTACATACAGGATGGAAGATCTGTAAAACTGTTCCACCAAATTTGATAAGGTATCAAAACATAGCCTAATTGTCATTAAAATGCATCAATATACCAATATATTTCATTGTAATGTGGAATGTTTATATACGTCGGTTGTTAGGTGTAGGTGCTATTTGTCAACCATGTATGGTTCAAGAGAGAAAGTTTGGCTCCGTTGCTGACAAACATCTATTGTACGGGGTCCGAGTACTCAGTTTAGGAAGGCTGTCCCTCTCTTCCCTAATATCCTGCCCCCTGCACAATCAAACCCATTCTAAACCTCAAGTTTCTCCACACACCATGGTCCAACCAACCCGCTCCTCAAAATTCATACACCTGCCTTTTTTCCGAAGAAGGAAGATACTATCTGGCCCTAGTTCATTTGTAAATTGGTAACGAATAGGGACTGAGAAGTTTGAGTACAGAAAAAAATGGGACCATTCCCCATCTGAGAATGGATGGGGGAGGACAGACAAAAAGTGACAAAAGGACGTTTTTCTTCCCCCAACTACATCTGGTTTTGCTTACAACCTCTGAGAGTCACTTGCCTCTTTTTCCTCCCGAGGGAAGAGGGATTTATTTTTGCCTGTAACATTGTACAGAAATTTATAGACAATTACACTGGATATAAATTTGTCTAAAAGAACATCTTTTCAACAGATGGACTTCTAAATGAACGTGGACTTGGGAAATGAGGAATTCTCAAATGAAGTATCCATATAAATGACTACGAAAGGGAAGTAATTTGGGATAGGAAAATGTCTGTACATGGAAACTGATAATCAAAAATTGTTAAATGGAAATTCCACTAAAACTCTACGCACACATCAAAAAGTATAAAAGTTTAGTTCTTCACTCAAACTCACAACTTGTTGATCCAGTTTATGTTTATAACCTATAATTAACCTCTTGAGATGTGGGTGTTTAAAAACAAATCCTGAATACAGCTATCTTGTTTTTGTCCAAGGTTATATTCAATTGCCCAAATAAATAATGGCTCCCCCCACCCCGCTTAACCAATTTGGCTTTCATCAGCCACGTACAAGTATTTCAAGTGAACCTCTGACCTGAATTACCTGCGTAATGTAGATGATTTCAAGGTAAGTAGCCTAATTTAGACTCTTTCAAGATAAAGTAGCCTAATTATACACTCAAGAAGGGCTTTCTTAGCAGAAAACTAAGGAAAAAATGAAATATAATATTCATCCTGCCTACATAGGTTTAAAATAAAGCCATAAAAGGCAAGTGATAACTAGGAAAGACATCTAGAATAACCTTTCAAATTAGTAAAAGACATCTACCACACAAAAGCATCAGTCACAAAAGAAAAACCAATACCTAGCCAAGAGTACTCATTTTTGTTCCTATCAAAATGACATATTTCACCATTGACAGGGGCACAAGGAAATGAACACTGTAACCTCTAATGAGGTACAATATTTAGAGGAACAATCAAAATATCTTAATGTTAATAATTTTGGACCTGAGTTCCACTTATAGGAAATCACAAGTGTTGTACAAAGTAATTTACATAGTATTTGCTGTAAGCACCTATACCAGAAAAAGATAAAACTGAAAATACCCAACACTAAGGGACCGATTATACAGCTATGGTATAGAGTGGAATACTGTGCAGTTAATCATGTTATATATATGACAAAGACATTCGAAAATGATTAATGTGAAATAAAATGGTGACAAATCACCACATCCATGATCCAATTTTATTAGTTACTAACATGTATGGCATATCTATCTGCCCATCTCCTCAGCAGCCACCCACCTGTTCAAGGCCACTGGCACCCAGAACCTTGTCTTTCCCTGTTACTAATCCACTCCCAGGACCTTAAGCTCAGTGTTCTTTGCTTCAAAGTTCTTTCATAAGGGGAGAAATTCAAATATTCTGGTGCTAACAACCGTCGCACTTTTTTTCCTTTTACTATTAATAAATAGTTCATACCCACTGTTTCTAAATTAAATTTATAACCTACAAAATGCTTTCAACACATGTATTAACTCATTTGATTCTCAAAACCTAAGAAGTTTTACTGTATTCTTTTTCCAGGTGAGACAACAAGATCAGAGATTTGCTTTTCCGAGAGGCCTCATTAATTGCTGACTCAAAGACCCAAACTTGAGTAAGATGTTTTCCTTGCATCCAGTCTACCCGCACTTTACCATCCAAAACTATGCTCTACAAGCAAAGGGCCTGATGCTATGTCTTACAATAATGACCCAATACACGTGTTTAAATTTCAGTTTTGCTAAACCCAAAATTTTAATCTGAGAGAGCAAGCCTAAACTTTAAATGTGCTACATTTTTAGTAATACCATACAAGCTTTAAAACGACAGACAGAAGTTAACTGATGAGTTCTGGTGATATTTGAAAAAACACAGACACCACTGAAGCCACAGATTTTAATTTTCCTTTCTTTTAAATGCCACACTAATTAAAAATAAGACAGTCCTGGATAATAAAAGTATTTACACATGGAATACAAAATAAATATAAAATAACTGAAAACAAATTATCCATTAATTCATTTTGTATTTCCACTGTTCATCTTCTGTTTCATTTTTCTTTGCCTTTTGTAAATCCTTTTCTTTCTTGCTTTCAAATCAACTTTTGGCTCTGGTTTTACCCACTGTATTTCTATTGGTTTTTCCTCAGCTGGTGTAACAAAAACATCTGCAGTGGGATCATGTGGAAGAATAGTCTTTGGTTCTTTCTTTCTCAGCTTCTGCACATCTTTCACTTGCTGTTTCTCTTTGTATTTTGCAGCTGTGATGGATCTTATGATACGCCGATGCTAGAAACAAACAGATGTTTTTGAAATAAAAATAAAGACTATATATGGCAATGATATTCACTTATGAATGCTATTTCCCTTCTCCCTGTGTCATTTAAAAAACAGTTAATTTACAAGACTGTATGCAGCAAAACCAAATTCAGTTTCACAGTTAACAGAACAATAATTACTTGACATTTGGGCCAGAACTCTGGGACGTTGAGGACCACTGAACAACAAAAACAGCTTACCATGTTTGGTGACTGGTAGTGAGGATTTTCATATAAAGTTGGTCCTCCAAAACTTCCCTGGAAAATCTTTATGAGATTTAAGACAAAACGAGGTCCTATTTCTACAAGAGCAGCATCTTCTTCTATGATCTTTAATAAAAAAACAATTCATTTTGGTTTGGATATACTATTCCTGAAAGGTATACTGGCTATAACTTCATTACAAATGTGCCTAAAAGAACTGATAATAAAATTAAGGTGGAAGTGAAACTTGGCAAGCATCAAATCATCAATATTTTCTGAAATATATTACTAGTTACAGGTAGTTGTCATAGGAAAATATAAATATTTTCAGTGTGTTCTTTTAAAATTGAATAATTTTGGGGCGAGCCTTGATGGCCTAGTGGTTAAGTTCAACATACTCTGGCCTGGGGTTGGTTTCCAGGAGAGGACCTACACCGCTAGTCGTCAGTGGTCATGCTTATATACAAAAAGTGGTGGCAGCTTATATACAAAAAAGAGGAAGACTGGCAACAGATATTAGCTCAGGGAGAATCTTCCTCAGCAAAAAAAATAAAATTGAGTAAATCCAATTTAGTCCATATCCTGTTTCTCACAATGCAAATATTCTTGAAAAGCTGTGGTTAAATGAATTTTTTAAACTTCGACCACTATAACAAATTGTATTAAAGCACCCTACAGGGATCCTTTAAAAATTTAAATTAACCCCTAAATTGTTTTCGTAAATCTAATTCAAATTTAAAAGGTATATAAAAGGATACATGGCCAAATTAATTTTTGAATAGGTACTGATTGTAGCACTTCTGAACTACAAATAACCTGTTGATTCAGGTATATCTGTCCTCAGAGGTTAAGAAGGAGGTTATATTTAAGTCACATTGCCAGGTACCCAAAATAACACAGAAAGGAGCCCAGTTTACTTCATATGCTGTCTGAAATTTTATCTTGCTGTTCTCTTCCACCTCTCCACTTTTGTGTAGACTTATTATTCTGCCAAACTTCTGCTTCAAGATTTCCAGAATCATCTCTCCTCCTGAATGAGTCACTGTATGACTCACCTAATAGTTCTCACTGAATGCCTTCTACAGGGGTTATGTTTTTCTAAGTCTTAACCTCCCCTCGCCACCAAGAGATTCTAACCCCTTGGGAGAGAACCTTATGTTTTACTGAATATATAGTGACTTGTTAGAAAACTCACACTGCATTATCAACTGATAGCCATGAAAAGAAGTAGGTAGAGATCACTCAAGATATGAGACAGTAGTTATTTGCTGCTACTCTGTGGGGAAAAGAAAGATATTTAAAACAAAAGGAGTTACTATTCTGTGTCTATAAATGCTGTGTCCTAATTTATTTCAAAGCATAATCAAAAATTAATTACAGCTAACCTGAAAGTTCCGAAACCATATCCTATTATCCAAAATGGCGAAAGTAAACACATGGTCCACAAATGGTTGGCTTTTGGGATGATACCGTGGTGTACTAAAGATCTGGTTTAAAAAAAAGACACGTTAGTTCCTTATTCTATGGCCTATCATGTGTTTTAGGTAGCTAAGTTAACAAAAAGTCCAAAGGAAGACACCCATTTATAACATATTACTAAAAATACTTTCCAGAAAAGATATTTACCTGAATTAAGAGTTCTTTTAACAAAGCATAATGTGGTAATTCATCAAAAGCCTATAAAAATAAAGTGAACATATTAACAACAGCGACTGTTTTGTCTAAAATTGTGCTTGTTGTTTTTAATGTTAACTAAATTGAATTATATAACTATATCCATTAAAAAACCACCACGCAGAGTAAGAAAGTTAGATCTCACACACTAAATGAGAAACTTACAGGGTCAAAGGACAAAAGGGGTCGAGAACCTCTCAGACAGTTTCCAGTCATCTTCAGTTCAGCTAGGGTATGAACTAGGAAAAGTATAACAACAAAAATAATTATAACTGGCACAATTATCCCAAAAGATTACTTCAATTTTCTCATAAAAAATTTTAAATCGAGTCAACTTACTATTTTGGACAAGGAATTTAGCAGATGGTCCATGAGGTGAATTTGACAGCCTGAAAAATATGAAGGAAGCTTTCTCAACTAATTAGAACTTAGAATGTCGTAAATGCTTACTACCTTTTCAGTTTAAAAGACACCATTATATGCTCGTAATAGTCATATATTTAATTTTCTTTAAAGGTTTCAACTTTTGTGAACTCAAATGAGTTTGCTTCATTCCCTGGCCCCATCTTTTTACATGAAGACTGAAAGGAGCCTATAACTTAAGAAGTACAAAGAATAAATCCATTTTAAAAAACAAGTTCCACCAAGTCTTAATTAATACATTCTCTTACCACATATAGAGATCCTGTTTCTTCTTAGCTTCAAAATAAATACATTTATTGCAGTTTTTCATTTCACAAACCTAAATGGGGCAAAGTATAGAAAAACGAAATAGTGAACAAAAATGACTATAACAATATGCAATTAATATCTAGATTTTGCCAAAAATACTTAAGCAGGTTAATAAGCTACAAAGGTCTAAATCTAAATAAATTTATTTATTCACAGAAAAAAATGCTTCAAGCTCCTCTTAGGTATTCTGCCCAAGGTAAAGTAGATGTTATGCCCAGCTCTTTGGTAGAAGCAAGGATTCTTTTTGGCCTAGCATTTTAAAGTAACTGGCCTCACTTCTCATTACTGGGAGCCTCTTCTTCTGACTACAGTCCCATGCACAAACCACAAATTACAAGGCCAACAACAAACGCCCTAGGGAAACAGTACTCTACAATTAGCCTCACCAATCTTAAGGAAATATAGTCCTTAGAGAACCAAAGCCATCCTTTAGTAATAGGCATGATTTTTAACTCCTCAGCTTTTCTTTCTGAGGAAGATTAGCTCCGAGCTAACTACTGCCAGTCCTCCTCTTTTTGCTGAGGAAGCCTGGCCCTGAGCTAACATCTGTGCCCATCTTCCTCTACTTTATATGTGGGATGCCTACCACAGCATGGTGTGCCAAGCGGTGCCATGTCTGCACCCGGGATCTGAACCGGCAAACCCGGGCCGCCGAGAAGCAGAACGTGCAAACTTAACCACTGTGCCACCGGGCCAGCCCCATGCTTTTTGATTTCAACCTTAAGAAATTTAAGTCTTTTCTTTCTCATCTGTATTATCACTTCTGTGACTTGCTTCTATAAAATCACTAAGGGACTGATGAAAGGCAGAAGAATACAAAACTTATTTCAAGCTGAATTAAACTTCAGCATCTTGAAAGTTTACAAAGTCACACTTGAGAAATATGCAAAAGCAATACCGGAATGAAGTCTTGAATTGTTGTAACATTCATAAACTATCTAATATAGTGTCCACAAACTCTAAACTACTTGAGACTTTAAACCTAATAACTTAAAAGATTCTTAGATACAATGTTTTATTTCTCACTTGTCTTAAAATAAACACAACACTAAGTTGGTTGTTTTCCAGTTGAGCCTCAGTTGCTGGAAACCCATACCCTGTTTTATTTCTCCTACCTTCACTTGAAATTACAATACTTGTTTATGGCCTGTCTCCCCCATTAAAACGTAAACTCCATGATAACGGGGTGTTGTTTTGTTAAACATGGTTTCCACAGCATGCAGAATAATGCCATCATATAGCTGAAGTTCAAAAATTTGTGCTAAATGAATAAAAGAAACTTTTCATATATAGCTAAAGAGAATTATCTTGAAACAATTCTAAGTTTTTAAAAATTTACTTTAAGATGTAAGTTTACTATCTTCAACAATACTTTGAAAATTTAACCTATTCCTAGTTTGTAATACCTTAAGAGCAAACACCACATACATCACTTTTAATACTGGCAAAATATTTTTACAATGTGGCTTTTTGGGAATATTTAATAGGTCTTTTAACGTTGTTTTATATATGATAGTTTTTTATGAGTACCTACTATGAATTTAGTACTGTACTAGACATAATGAGAAAAAAAAGAATGAAATATAATCCTTGTCCTCAGGAAATTTCAATATGCTTGTTGAGACAAATATAAGAATGATCATGAAATAATATATACTGAAGCACTAAACTATGAGATATAGACAGTGAGTACTATATAAATTTAGAAGGCAGATTATTGAAGTTAACACTTTTATAAGTATCTTTTACTAAACAATTTAGAAGTCATTGAATAACTGACCTATTTTTTTTTTTTTAAAGATTTTATTTTTTCCCCTTTTTCTCCCCAAAGCCCCCCGGTACATAGTTGTATATTCTTTGTTGTGGGTCCTTCTAGTTGTGGCATGTGGGATGCTGCCTCAGCGTGGTCTGATGAGCAGTGCCATGTCCGCACCCAGGATTCGAACCAGTGAAACACTGGGCTGCCTGCAGCGGAGCGCGCGAACCTAACCGCTCGGCCACGGGGCCAGCCCCCCAACCTATTTTTTATATGAACTATCTTTAGTGTTCCAAAATATTGTTTCTAAATAACAGTGTTCCTAGAATATTTCACTTTTATTACTTTCTGAAATTACCTCGTTAATCACAAATAACTTATCTTTACGATCCATTTTAGTATCTATAAAAAGAAAAAAAGAAAAAGCAAGTAAATAAAAGATTTCAAAGCTACTTCAATCCAATCACACAAGCTTTCTAGAAAATTATTCTAAGTGTTTTTATAATCTTCAGTTTAAATAAGATTTTATTAATTTCAAAATGATTAGATCTGAAAACACATGACCTCTTTAAAAATCTTCTTTATAAGTGTAAAAATGAGTGATTAAAAAACAGTCCTCAAGAATTATATACTGTGATCTAAGCAGTGTTTCTCAGACTTTCTGTATTCCATGAATTCCTTTCAAAAATGGAAACATTGTCACAAACCAAGGGCTATGTTCTAGGACTCCAGTTTAAGGAACACTCATTGAAAAAAATAAAATTTGAATGGAAGAATATTTCTTAAAATTTTGAATCATAGTTGCCAAAGAAAACAGATAAAAAACTAGTTTTACATTATCATAGAAAAAACTTATATAAATTCAGATTTCTCTTATTAGTTTCAGAAATCTAAAGATATTAACAGCAGACCCCAGTTTGAGAAACACTAGTCTAAAGAACTAAGGGATTACCTAGAATTAAAACCAAAAGCACCTCCCAATACAGGCACAAAAACAGCTGCATGACAGCAATGCCTCAGTTCTACCCTAAAAACTAGATGTTCTTCACTCGCCCGCAAGACACCCCATTCCTAAAAAGAATAGCTTGGCCTTTAGAAGTAGGCTGAGCCCAACTTAAAGGTCCTTCAAATCATACTCCAGGTCCATTAATTTTTTAATAAGAACAGTTTTTTAAAAAGATGCAGAAAGCAATAGAAGGCAGTCCTGAATCATTTAGAAAGACAAACCAGCTCATGACCTCCGAGAGCATTATAATGAAGGCATTCCTGGACCTTCAAGAAATGTTTTGATAATATTATGATATCTGTTTAAAGAAGTGAAGAGAATTTTAATGAATTTTGCAAAGAATTTCTAACAAAATGTTAATTGGAAAAATCTTGGCACTGAAAAGATAAACTTCTGAGGCATTGTGGTTCTTTACCTGACAAGGTTGAACAAATGAAGTGTGATTTGAAGTGGAAATATATAAATAGGTAAGTTTATAAAAGTAAATGTTTAAAGTATATGATACAAAGGCACCTGCTTTAGAATGAGGCATCAGCATTCTCAAGTCTTGCATTAAATGTCTTGTCCTGAAATTTATTCCTCTGGAAGAAAAGATGAGAATCCGCTCCTTATTTTTCCACTTGCCCTAAAGAAAAAGAAAATGTTAAAAGATTTTAAAATCTCACACTGAACCTATCTTGTTCTTTTAAAGATAGTTTTAAAAGTATCCAGCTTTTTAAATACCCTACCATCCTCTAGTTTATCAAGACTATAGCCATAACTCCACCTCTCTCCCTGTATGTGTAATTCAGGGAACTGAGATGTTTCACTATACACAGAATCTTTCCACTCTTGAAATCAGAATGGACTCCTCGTTCAATATTCCTTGCACAAGAGCACTTTAATATTAATTCACTACTTACTAAGTTCCTACCAGGAGCCAGGCACTGTTCTTATGTGGGAAGATGGTCAACAAAGAAGCAAATCAATAAAGGCAGGGAGGCATGAATAGCATGAAATCCTTAGACAACCACAACATGTCTGTCACATAGGCCATAAGTGGCAAAACACCATGTGATGAAGCAAGAAAGGAAACCTTTACAAGTCCCCATTTTGTCTTATGTTATAGACAAAACTTAGATTCCTTATCTAAAGCAGCAGCAAGCTAAAGATAGCACTTAGTTCTAATGAAATAACACTGCCAATGGAAAATTTAACTCCTTATATATAAGGTAAATAGAGAGACACAATAATATTCATAAAAAGCCTCCAGGTAGCAAGGCAAAGAATCCTGACCCCTTTAATTCAATCTCTCAGCAGCATTCACTGGCCACAGCTGCCACCCAGAAATGCTCTCCCTGACTTCCTTCTTTTTGGTTTTTCTTCTTCCATGTCTCCAATTCCTCCTCTTGACTCTAAAGATTCTTTCTTAGCCTTCTTTTGTCTCTGTCCTCTTCAGGACAGAGTTCTCATAATCATTCTCATAGCTTCGACTGTCAACTCTACAGAAAGGTAAGGAACTCTCTGGAGCACTAATAATCCAAGTATTTGACTCAACACTTCAAATCCAACTCTAGAATACTAAACCTTAAATCCAGTAAATTTCCTATTGGTTTTTCTGATGATGCCACCCCTCATTTCAGTCCCCTAGGCGTTGAACATTCCATTTGCCCTTATTCTCCCATATCATAAACACTACTAAATCTGTCAATTTGTCTTTGCAATAACTCTTAAACCTTTCTTATTCACAGTGCCCTCATTCAGATCCTTATAATCTTAAATCTCCTAAATGGCTAGTCTTCCCAGACAGGAGCTCCTCCAATAGTTATGGCAAGACTAGCACCAGCTTAACCTTTTTAAACCACTGCTCCAATCACATCCTTAACCTCCTAGGATTTTCTAAACAAACTCCAAAGTGACATAACTTTGACATTGGATTCTAAAATACATTTATGTTTTTACCTCACTATTGCCCAAATCAACCCTACACTTTAGCCAACCTGGCTCTATTTTTCAGATTTTCAGCATTTCTTCCACTTCAACACATCTGATCAGTTTTTTCCCCTCTCCCTGGTCTTGTTCTCTCTCATTTTTGAATATCGAAATCCTGCCCTTCCTTTGAGATCCAGTTCCAAGGCTAAATTATTCATGATCCCTTACCTGATTACCTTCAGGTAAAAATGATCTTATCTTCTACACTTCCATTGAATTTCTCAT
Source organism: Equus asinus (assembly GCF_041296235.1). Classification (NCBI taxonomy): domain Eukaryota; kingdom Metazoa; phylum Chordata; class Mammalia; order Perissodactyla; family Equidae; genus Equus; species Equus asinus. The sequence continues at coordinate 81,289,520 of NC_091799.1, forward strand.
ATTATGACTAAGACCATTGGAATTGGCCACCCCAAGATATGTCTCTTCAGCATGAGGATTATTTGGGGCTGGTTACGTTTAAAAAACTGCAGACAGGAAAGAAACTCTGAAAAGTAGAATTTACTGACCCTTTGTTAAGAGACATTTACATTGTAAAGGAAATCTTCGTCTGTAAAGGTGTCTCCCTCTCTATACCAGGAAGGAGGGATGACCATATCTCTAGAAACTCTCATCAATGTGGAAGGCAAGGACTCAAATCTGCATAATAATCTTACTCTTGTTTGCTGTACTTGTCTGGTAACCTCCTGAAACTGACTCCCCCCACCCCCAACATCCTCCTTTGTCTTTAGCTGAAGATGATATTTAAGGTGTTGACTTCAGCCATTTTGGCGAGTTGCTCAGGTTGCCTGAGCCTCTCCCATGTGTACACGTTATAAAGCTTTGTTTAATTTTCTCCTGTTATTCGGTCTCGTGAATTTAATTCATTTCTCCGGCCAGAAGAACCCAGAGCGGGTAGAGGAAATGTCTTCTTCCCCTACAATACTAACATATTTCTTTCTAGTTCCTTAAGTGAAGAGCGAGGGCACTAACATTTATGGAAAGTTTACTACAAGTCCAGCTTATTCTTCACAAAAAGTAAATCACATTTTCTTCCTCCTAATTTGCAGATGAGAAAAGAGCTCGAAATGTGCCTGTCAGTTAACAGCAGGGCTTGAATTTAAACTTATCTTTACTCCTCGGAGCTAACTCCTTTCCTAGTGCTTGCCACCACATCACACAGGGTCATGGATTTTTCCTATGTGCTAGAGTATTATGCCAAGCGCGGGGGACACGGAAATTAATAAATCAAAGGCCATCCCTGTCTCTACAGTATTCGATGTAGCTTTTACTTAAGGAGCTTTCAGCTGAATTAAAGTTAGGTACAATAACTTGTGTTCAACTTCTTTTGAACAAAAACCATTCACTTTTACATGAATTCTTAGTTCCTTCTAAACTCCGACATCTCAGGAGGAAGGGGTCACGTTCTAGTTTTGCAATCCCAAAGCCAAAGAAAATCTAACTTCACATAGTGCCCGGCACGTTAAAAGTCTGTTGAATACAAAAAGAGCTCATGCTATCTAATCTAGCTTTCATTATCTCTTGAGTTAAAGACCTGATCAAACAAATCAAGGCACTGTTAAAAGGACAGCAACTTTTTAAAGAACCGCATAACAAGGGTCAGGTGCCCTGACAGTAGCTGACTACGGCAGGACATGAAAATACCAATCACTGGGAGAGAGATGCTCGATAGCGAGAAATAACTTCAGGAAAAATAATGCCCTCTAAAAAAAACATGATAACGGAGTAACTAGAAGACAGAACACTAGAACTGAGGACCCCGTTAAGTCCTTTCCCTGTGAACCAGGTAAGTGCTCTGAAGTCGGCCCCGTTGTTCAGCCGGCCGCCTCCGAGAGGGCGGCCATGTGCACAAGGGTTAGACGTAAACGTGGTGGCCAATCTAACCCAGAGGAGAACTGAGACCGAGCTCCCGTAACACCGGGCAACTATGAAAACAGCAGAGCGGTCGTCAGGCAAGCACCCCCAGGCAAGGCGCGTGCAGCCGCGGCCGCAGGTGTCACCCGGTGGTAGCCCTCTCTACCTTGCAAACGGGGCCTGGGATACGGTCTCTCTCTTCCTCCTCCGCCTCCTCTGCCATGTCGCGCCGCTTAGCTGTCGGCGTAGCATCTTTTTCGTTTCTTTTTGGTTTCTTCGCCTGAACCGCCAAGCCTCCACGCCGTTTCCTCTTGATCGCCGCCATCTTGCCTTGCCGCCTTCGCTCTCGGCCTTCCTTCCGGCTCAGCCGCTCGCTCCCCTTTTCCGATCTCTATGGTACCATGCGCCGGCTCTGTGGTCCTCCTTCAGCTCTATGGTGCCTCTTTCCCGTCTCTGTGGTAGTGTACGCTCGGCTCTCTAGGCCTCGGGAGCTCTGTGGTGACGGTGGCCGAGGTGGCTTGCTCGTCCGAAAAGAGTGGCGGGAGCCGCTCCACTTTCTCCTGGTTTTCCCGGGAGCTCGCTTTCCCGGTGACCTGGCTGAGAAGGGCTTTCAGGCGTCCGGACTCCGCCGCAAAGGTAGGGTCTCGGCGTCAGTCAGCGTGCTGCCCCGCGGCGGGCCGGTGAGCGGAGTTGTCTGAGACTCCTGGAGGATCCTCAGAGGGACCGGGGCGCGCCTCCGATCGCGTATTGTGTTAGAGGCGCGATTGGGGGCGCCGGACAGCTCAAAACCGACTTTGGGGGGATGCGTAGCCCCCGTTTGGCGTGGCGAAACTGGCCCCAAGGAGAACTACCGAGTTAGGTGTCTATTTTAATTGTTCGCAACTTTTCAGGTGTTACTGTCCCCTTACTAATGACAAGGAAACTTGTCATTAGTAAGATAGATAAGATAGAAAGATAAATAACTTCTCCCAAAGTTACAGGGACAGTTAAAGTGGCAGAAGTGGGGTTCTATCCTGGTCGACCGAGTTCATCGCCCCGGCCTCTCCCACTTGCCTCAGGGCGGGTTGAGATCGTGGGCCTCGCCAGCACTGATGGGGAGTTTTATTGTCGAATCTCATCAGGTGTTTCGTGATCCCCGGGAGCAGGTGCTGGCACCAGGAGCATCCCTCGGGGCCGAATGTGCCGTGGACGATGCCCCTCCTAACCCAACAGATCCAAGATGAGAATGACTACAGCTTAGTGGCCAGCCTTGACAACGTTAGGAATCTCTCCACTGTCTTGAAGGCTATTCATTTCCGGGAACATGCCACTTGTTTCGCCACTAAAAATGGAATCAAGGTTACAGTGGAAAATGCAAAGTGTGTGCAAGCAAATGCTTTTATTCAGGTATGGAAGGAGGCGCCTTTAAGCCTGTGACATATGATATTCTTCACCCAGTTTAGTGAATTCCTAAGGTCTTAATACACATCATTTAAGTTAGAGAACAGTGTATTGTTATTTGAATCTTTTTCTCTCCGGGTAACAAATTCTTTTCCCATCTTGTTTTAGAGATAATGGTTAATAAGAATGTCTGAAATATATTAAGCTAAACTGTAGGGCAAGCGCTCTGCTGAGTGTTTCTATGTTTAACTCATTTCATCTTCAGTAATAATCCTATAAGATAGGTTCTGTTATTATTCCCATTTTACATATGTGGAAACTGAGGCACAGATTAAATGATTTGCAAACGGTCTCACAGCTGGGAAGAGAACCCAGAACATTTGTTTCCAGAGTACATGCTCTTTACCTCTACCTCCCTATTATTAAAAAAATACTTTTTTCTTTTATTGTTTATAATAGAATCTTTTATTACAAAGTAAGATTTTGTATGGTTCAGATAGGATTTCAGATTTAATTTAGCATTTATTTGAACACTTAAGTGCACAGTATGGCCTCAGGTATAGAGGGATAAATAAGACATGGTTCCTGTCCTTAAAAGAAATTGAAAACTAATATCACTCACGCGTTATCAGGTTATTTGGCAATTTTTCCAAGTGACCTTAGCCATCCTGATGGGCACAAAAAGGAGACGAGGGAGACTCATGTGAGAGATAGTATAGATCCAAGAAGCTAGATGAAGGACCCCTCATAAAGTTTTCCATGGGACCTAAATCACTGTTGCACATTTAACTATTGACTAGGAGTACATATTCTAATGGATAATAACGGAAAAAGCTTATGATGTTTTGATTGGTATTCAGAAATGATTTTCATGGGGTCAGCACAATATTGTTATTTTTTAAACATATAAAATGAAATCTAGAACCTTATGTGAGTTTTCATTCTTTGATATACATAATTACGTTTTCATCTTTACTTTTTTTCACAGGCTGGAATATTTCAAGAGTTTACAGTTCAGGAAGAGTCTGTTACTTTTCGAATTAATTTAACTGTTCTTTTAGACTGTTTATCTATTTTTGGATCAAGTCCTATGCCAGGTGAACCATTTTGTTATCATTATAATGACGTAAAAGCATTATACAGAATGGTCAGAAAAATACAGAAAAAGTTATTAGAATATAAGTAATATAAACATTTCTTTAGAAAATTAATTGCCAATTCATTTTTCATTGTTCACAATCATGGATTCTGAATTTTCACAATAAAATAGAAAGTGTGCTTATCATTCTTCCCATGTTCGCAAAAATATTTACATTCATCTTTTAATTTACAAAGCTTTTGGGATTTTAAATTTGAACTGACCAAAAGAAGACTTTGAACATGTCTTAAGTATCTTTAATATTGTGAAATAAGTTTTAATTGCTTCGTTTTCCTAACTTGTCCAGAATTACAGTTAGTGGCAGAGAAAAATTGAAACCAATTCTCCTGACTTATGGTTTACTGTGTTCAAAATTTGTTTCCTTTTTTTCTTTATGCCCTGTTTGTAAGTTATGACTAGTTTCCTAAATGTTTTCCTTTAAAATATATATATTTTTTATTTGTTTAGGGAATAGGAATGTTTTTTAGAATAGTGAATTCAGTTGCTATTGATACAAAAATAAAACTACAAGGAACCCCCAGAAGAATGGTTTTATTTCATAGGAAAGAAATGTGCAAATTAGCTAGGGAAAATTCAGTTGTTGTTCTCTAGAAAATATGTTTTAATTTTGTACTGACAATTCCATTATTATTAATTTTACATTTTCTAATGCTGTGTTCCCCAGGTGGTTTTTCATAAGAGCATCTTCTTTCCCCCATTCCTCGCTGTGGCTCTCCATCCAGTAAGGGAAAGGAGCTAGACTAACCTGTCATATTCCTCCTCCTCTCTAGTGGTTTGCAGTGTCAAAACCCACACCACCATTAATCACCCTCTCTTTTTCTCCTAATTTGATCTTAAAATTTGAGGAAATGTAAAGAATATCTTCCAATGGAAGAGGTTAGAAGGGTCTTTATCATAGTGAACATACTGACATTATAGTACAATGTCAAAGCACTCCACTGTTGCACAAAGTGAACCTTCCAGAAATAGCATGGCCTGTTCTGCAACAATTCCATTACTTGCAGTAATGGTCTATGTAGATTCTCCATCCTGAAACTGTATATATATAAAATCCATAAGCTATTTCTGAGGTGTTCTTGGCAAAATGGAAAGTGATTTCAAAGAGTTAGATTACATCTTGTTCTGGTTCCCAATTTTCTTGCAGTTATTTTTGGAATTATCTACACACAGTTGACATCACGGAAGAAGTAATCCCTTCTTATAAGGAGATACATACCTATATGCTAGAAATTGGGCAGAATAAAGTATTCTTGCGGAGTTTTCTGTATCAGTTGAGGAGAAGCTGACCCCAGAGCTGTAAAGCTAAGCCCAGAGTGTGATTTGTTTCTATTGCAGGGACTTTAACTGCACTTCGGATGTGTTACCAAGGGTATGGTTACCCTTTGATGCTGTTTCTGGAAGAAGGAGGAGTGGTGACAGTCTGTAAAATCAATACTCAGGAGCCCGAGGAAACTCTGGATTTTGATTTCTGCAGCACTAATGTTGTTAATAAAGTTATTCTGCAGTCAGAGGGGCTCCGTGAAGCGTTTTCCGAATTGGATATGACGAGTGAGGTCCTGCAGATCACCATGTCTCCTGACAAGCCTTATTTCAGGTACTTGAACACAGCGCAGTGATGGTGAATGTTCTACTTCCACCTCTGCTTAGGATGCAGAACTTTTATTATCCAGCTTCTGAGAATTTCCAGAACTTTAGAGAGCTTTTACTCTTACCGCATACTTTTACAGATCAGGAAGCTTAAGACCCAGGAAGATTAGCTCACTAAAGCTTCATCATTAGGTAGTGTTGTTTCTAGATGAGTAGCGCAACTCCTAATTCAAAAACTAGTGGTCTTTGCATTGTTGTATTGCTTACTGCTTAGATCAAGTTACGTCCTGAGGAAAACTGGGCTTAAACTTTTGGAAAAGGTGTTTGTATTATATGGTACATCTCTTTTTCTTTCCTTTCAGGTTAGTACAGGATGGAAAAGAAAGTTAGATGTTTTCTATACACAGTCCATTCACTAGTATCTATTGGTCACCTGCTATGTGCATAGCTACCTTATTAAGCACAACAGGAATAGCTTAAAATCAAGGTGAAGAGGAGATATGTGAAACAGCATAGAAAGAACAAAATTGCATGCACTTAAGTACCAAAATAGTATATATAAATACTTAAGGAACCAGTAGATGAGTACTTAGGGAGAATTGGTCATGGTAAGCTTCCTAAGAGAGGGCAATTTTTGGCAGGAATCCAATGTCAAAAACCATCAATCTGCTCCTGATATTCTGACCCACCAAGTTATGAGGTGGCAAGTCTTTTCAAGATTAGAATCAGTTTGGAGAGAGGATTTAAATATTCTCTTTTGAAATATTTCAGAAGATTAAAGAGTAAATGAGCTAAATACATATGGAAGAGGTATAAGTGGTTCTCTATATATCTACTTTAGAAGAACTGCAGGCCCTTCTCATAGCATTAGGCAGTTAAAAATTTGGCTCAGGATTGGTTAAAATGTTAACCAAAATGGAACCCAGTGGAACCCTACTTAGGCAGTGATATGAATTAAAATTCTGGGCATTTTAACAGGGTATTTCAGAGGATGCTCATTTAAATGATCTTTCTCAGCATGGGTAACTAGATGGATCATGGTATGTTTCATCTCAGTATGGGAAATGATTTGGTGGTCGGGAACTGAGAGTAAATTTTTCTGAGTAAAATTTGAGGTGCCTGTGATGCTGGGGAGCAGTTGGATGTATGGCTAGAGAGCTCAGGAGATAAGCCTAGACTAGAAATTTAGGTTTGGGAGCCCTCATGGTGGCTGGACATGGATGAGATGGCTCAGAGAAAGAGGTCATGTTAGAAGAGAAAAGATGAATCCTCAGGAAAACCAGCACCTAGTCTTCTCTCACTGTGCTCATATAGTACTCATCAATGTGCTAACCCTATATCAAATGATCGATGAGTTCTTGCAGATTAAGTAAGCATATAAACATTTGTAAGCTGTCGACACACAAACTGCTGATATTACCAAGCAAGGAAAACCATATAACAGCCTGAAGAGCAGCCTAAGATACAGAAAAGCCGTAATTGCTTGTGGTAGTAAAGGACTCCAGGCTTGTAGCTGATGTAGATCGGGGTCTTCCATCACTCCTCAACTCTCTCCTTTGTTATATAGTTCTGATTTAAGGATGAGGAAAGGTCAGTATCAGAATAGGATTAAGGTAATGAAATTGAGGCAAACACTCCTGGATTCCTTTGCAACTGATTTTTTTTCAAAGCTGTTTATTAGTTGTTAGTTCCCTGGTACTCCTCCAGCATCCTATGGGAATCTTTATTATGGTAATTGTTATAGTGTATTGTCAACATTTTTTACATATCTGTTTCATTCACCAGAATGAGCTTCTTAGGAAAGTTTTTTTTATTTGGATCCCAAAGCAGCTTATTGTTGGACAAATGAATAAATGAGTTGCTCATTTTCTACTGTAGGTTATCTACTTTTGGAAATGCAGGAAGCTCCCACCTTGACTATCCCAAAGATTCTGATTTGATGGAATCATTTCATTGTAATCAGACTCAGGTCAACAGGTCAGTTCTTAATATAGAGGTTGCCACTGATGATGAAGGTGAGGCTAAATACCAAATTTCTAATTAATAATTTTTTTTTAAAAAAACTTTGAATCTCTTGATGAAAATGTAGCATTTAAAAATCCACAGTAGGTTGCTGGGTTTACTTGGGGATTTGGGGTTCTAATAGTGAATTAAATTTTAAAAATGAAGAGAAAATATTGGCAAATTGGACAAGTAGTTGATTTTATTCTTATATTTGCTCCTTGGTAGTTCTTGGCTAATTTTCGTTCTTTACTTGGAGTATGAGCACTGCTTTAAGTTGTCCAAATAACAGCTTTTTTTTCCTCTTCTACAGATACAAGATTTCTTTACTGAAACCCTCTACAAAGGCATTAGTCCTGTCTTGTAAGGTATCTATTCGGACAGATAACCGAGGATTCCTCTCATTGCAATATATGATTAGAAATGAAGATGGGCAAATATGTTTTGTGGAATATTACTGCTGCCCTGACGAAGAAGTTCCTGAATCTGAGTCTTAAGTATGACAGTTCACTGTGATATTTCTGGATACATTTGTGATAGGTCATGTTCTCATTCTGGGTATAGTCCACTTCATTGTTTCTTACTGGATTTCCTAAAGGGAAGAAGTGTGGTGGAGATGGAAGCAAGGTCCCTGTAGCCTACTAGGTGCTGTGTGTTTTGTAAGTAAATGTTTTCATGTAGTCATAGGTTATCCAGTACTGGACTATCCTGTGGTTCTGTCTTTTGAACGCATGGGAATCATCATAAGCCAAGATGAATAAATCATATGCTCTATTCTATTTAAGTAGGACATTTCAAGAGTCTAAAAATTTAAAGTTTGATGAAGCCATATCTGAGATGTTCTATTATTTATTTACTATTAGAAAAAGCAAAGGCAAATGGTCATTGCTTATTTGTTGGAATTCCGGAGACTACATCTTAAAGCAGTAATTCTCCAAGTGTCGTAGCCAGATCAGCAGCATGAGCGTCACCTGGGAACTTGTCAGAAGCTCTGAGGTGGCCCAGAGATCAGGAGTTTAAAAAGCTTCCCTCCAGGAAATTCTGATGCATGCTAAAGTTTGAGAACCACTGTTCTAAGGGATACTTTTTTAAAAATAGCATTTAATTGCATTGAAGTAATTGCTTTACATCTCATTTCCTCACAAACCTTCTGAAGTTTAGCCATCACCAAACAAGTTTGAATAATTATATGATTTATTTTTAAATTATACATTTTGAAGAAGACTATGAACAAGATATAAAGTAGTCTTCAGAGATACAGATTTTCTTTTTGTTCTCAAAACTGTTGAGTGCAGTAAGTACTTGTTGGATACCATCTCTTTGCCTTTAAGAGTTTCTCAACCAAACCAAGGTGTAGAAAACCAGTTATTAAGTGATTTTGCACTTTCTTGGGTAATTTCCAATGAAATAATTTTTGTGGCATGTAGATATTGAATAAAGTGTAATACTAAAATTGTCTGACTTATTTTTCAGTAGAAAAAAAATCTAACTTAAATGAAGTTTCTGTATGAGGTAGCAATAGCTCAGTGTCTCTAGGTAGGCAGGCACTTTGGGCCTTGTGAGTGGGACAGTTCTTCATGGGAAGAAACTGCCAGCCCATTGCAGGATTCATTTAGCCCCCTGGCCCTTAACCACTAATGCCAATCATTGTGAACACCCCCTCCACCAAATAAAAGCACCCCCGTACTATTGATAGTTGAGAACCGTTGAATGATAGTCACCAAAATTTGCAGGTGTATTTGGACCGCCCTGCCTTAAAATAGGCCACATAGCATCAGAGGAAATTGGTTTGGGGGTTATTGCAGCCAAGCACTTCAGAGAAACGCTCCCCCAGAACAGCGGCAGGCGCTAGTCATAGGCCCTTGTGCAATTCTGGGTATCTGGCCAGGGTGAGTACCTGATAACTCATAAGTCTCCCCAGCAATCTCAGGATGCCAGCTGGTACGAAGTAAGTTGGAGTTTTGTAAAGTACGGTATATGTTCAAGAAGGAAATGAATGGATCTACTAAATCTCAAAAATATTTTGTTTAAACACAAAGAACAGAACAGATCTAAAACGTAATTATGAAACTATTTAACCAGTCAACATTTCAAGGACTACTGTTTTCCTTTAAATTTAACAGTGCAGGGGCCGGCCCGGTGGCGCAGCGGTTAAGTTCGCACGTTCCGCTTCTTGGCGGCCCAGGGTTCGCTGGTTCGGATCCCGGGTGCAGACATGGCACTGCTTGGCAGCCATGCTGTGGTAGGCGTCCCACGTATAAACTAGAGGAAGATGGGCACGGATGTTAGCTCAGAGCCAGGCTTCCTCAGCAAAAAGAGGAGGACTGGCAGTAGTTAGCTGAGGGCTAATCTTCCTCCAAAAAAAAAAACAAAAAAAACAAAAAACAAACAAACAAAAAAAAAAACAGTGCAGTTATTTTGGGGTTTTGTTCACTGGTGTGTAGCACCTAGAACCATCCCAGTATATGCTAGGCATTCAATAAATATTTGTTAGATGAAAGAACATCCACTTTCAGATTATCTTCTAGCATCTTATTAGTCACTATTTAAGTCTAGTTATTTAGCTCTGAATTTATTTTGATCTAATGTATTTTTTAGAAGTTGAACCTGGAAAGAATTTGAAATAGATATGGATTTAATAAGCCTGACATTTTTGCACATTTAAGACTTTCATTTTAGCTGCACATGTCTTTAACTATTTACAATTCAGAAGCTAATGAGTTTAATTCTTTTGAAATCACCCTAACATCAAGGTACTGATTTAATAATTTCCTCTTTGTGTGTGTTCAATTTGACCTAGGAATTTACTAGTTCAACTTTGTTCTAGTTCCTACAAAAGACCACTAGGGGGCACGCTTCCTCAGGCAGAGCCCGTGCTTTGGGGACTACAAATTCATTTCCTATGTTGCATACTGAAGAATATAATCTTATTTTTAAGACCTTTAGTTTTGCTTTTTGATTTTCTCATTTTCTTTTCAGTAAAATTGTGCTCACCATGAATGGGTAGGAATCTCTTTCCATTTTTAATTTGTTTATTCCCTGTTTGATGATGATGTACTTCCCTAGAATTGATGAAATGATTCAAAATAATTTTTAAAAATGATTTGTTAAATTCTACTTTTCTCATGAAAATAAGTCTTGTAACACAGTGATTTTATTGGAAACCACAGAATTTCTGTGGTGTTGTCAAGCAGTCCTAGTAAGAATTAGTTAGAATTGCTAAAAAGGTGGTATGTGTCATTCTCAACAGTTTAGGGTGGGGAATTTTTCAGAGAAGTGTAGACTCCCTCTCCTTCCCTGCCTTCACACTGCCTGCTCCTTGCCACACCTGAAACAAAATCTATTGAGTTCTGAGAAATCGGGGAAATTGTGCAGTATTTTTTCTTTTCCCAAGTATTTATTAGGTAGAGTTTTTAGACATGTGTCAGGTTACATGCACGCCAGCAGCAGTTGGCAGCTTTCCTGTGGATTTCCGAGTCCACAAGTGGACAGCTAATGCTCTAATCAGAAATGCCACTGGCGACTGTTACAGGTGCCTCTGGCATCCATATCTTAGTCACCACCAGGGTGTTTTTTTTTTTCCTTTTTCTCCCCAAAGCCCCCCGGTACATAGTTGTATATTCTTCGTTGTGGGTCCTTCTAGTTGTGGCATGTGGGACGCTGCCTCAGCGTGGTCTGATGAGCAGTGCCATGTCCGTGCGCAGGATTCAAACCAACGAAACACTGGGCCGCCTGCAGCGGAGCACGCGAACTTAACCACTCGGCCACGGGGCCAGCCCCACCACCAGGGGTTTTGATAATTGGCAGAGTGAATGTTTGAAGTAGCCTTTCTTTTTGAAATAAGTAGTTTGTTGATCAATATAGTAGATATTAGTAGTGGTTCTCACTGGTAAAACTAGAGGTATTCAGCGTATGTGAACTAAATTATTTCATAGTAGTTCCCCATCCTTGCGTGAAAATGCTGTAAGAATCTACTGAGGCCTGTAGTCTGTACCCTGAGGCCTGGTGCCTGAGGCTTGACCCCTAAATGGTCTGGCTTCCTGCCATTTTGTCCAAGGATTTCTGTTTGCCTGTTGCTGCATTAGGACAGTCCCACTCTGCAATATTAAGTTCACCTCCAGTGGACCTTTCATAGAAAGCAGTGGATGAACTACCGAAACAAGTAGGGCTTCATTGACCTTACAGAACAGGCTGCATAAATTTTTTTGCATGCTTGCTAATAAATGTTTATTAAAACCTGTATATAAATACATTCTTTTAATTTGTTGACTTTCATCATAGTTTACAAACTTTTTTTTTAAAACCAAGATTTGTAATTTATCCTATCAAATCTCAGTTTCTTTCTTTATTATTTCTCAGGTTGACATGTCTTGCTTGGGAAATCCTTTCCTACAGCATAACTAAAATAAGCCTTTATATTATTCTATTACATTTATTGTCTGTTGGATATTATATTTTGATCTATCTGGAATTTTTTATGTGAAGTGTGTAAAGTAAATACACAACTTTTTTATCAGTTTTATAGCTGTGTAGTTGATTTGAAATAATATTATCATATATTAAATTCTCTATTATTTACCCCCCAAAAAACCCCCAAAACCTGTATATAGGATAGTTTGATCTGGGCTTGAATGTTTTTTTCTAACTTGGTACAGAGATTGTAGGAAAATAGCCAACCCTCATCCACCTCCAGAATTTCAGTGTCTGTTAGCTAATTAAAAAGAATGTAAGGGGACGGTAAAAAGAATGTAAGGGGACCGGTCCGGTGGCTAGTGGTTGAGTTCGCACGTTCCACTTCAGCCCGGGTTTCGCTGGTTCAGATCCCAGGTGTGGAGTTAGTACAGCTCGTTAAGTCAGGCTATGGTGGAATCCCACATAAAGTAGAGGAAGATTGGCACAGATGTTAGCAACAATCTTCCTCAAGCATAAAGAGGAAGATTGGCAACAGGTGTTGGCTCAGGGCCAGTCTTCCTCACACACACACACACACACACACACACACACACACACACACACAAAGAGTTGTGTATGCCCATATTGGCTCAGGTCTGTTAGAAACATCCGGTGTTTGGATTGGATTGGATCATCCAGATTGCTGGTTCTCACCTACAGTTTTCCAAGTGAGAATGCAACTTTGTATTAGGTTGTGTTGTGCTGAACATTCTAATGTTGACTTTCTTAAAATTTGGGAATTTTGCAAAATAGTTAAGTTTTAAAACTTTTGGGAACAACATAGGTGCCAATTTAGTATCTTGTCATGTATGAGGCTATGAAAACTATACCATTCATTATCATCACCATTTCACAAAATATTTTAACATCAGAATTTCAGAAAATGGACTGTTAGCAACTCTACGCTAACAATAAAGACAAGCAAAATATTAAAAAGAAAAACAAAATGTTAAAAACAAATTTCAAATGCAAGAACAGCATTACACCATAAAATTCTATTTGACAGTGTTACACTTCATGCTATTGTTTTATTGATACAGGTTTGTCAGTTTGGAGACCTCACTTTGGGTTCTCACAAAACAGTAAAATTTTAAAAACTTTAGTGCCACCCAAAATGGAGTCTGAATGGCCACTTCTTTCGAGTACTTTCTTTTTATCACAGACACTTAAAAATCCATTTTCAACTGGATATATGAAAATGGAAGCAACTCTTCCAGGGCAGCTTTAGTCAGTTCAGCATGTTCTGGGTAAGAACAGCAGTCCCATCTCCAGACAGGGCTAAAATTAACAGTGACAGGCTGGATGACCAGTTAATAAGCACTGCAGAGAAGGTCAATGGAATATAGCTGCCTTCAGCCAGGGCTGCAACCTGAGACCTTGGTGCTGAGTGCCAAGCCTAAAGCCTTCTGGGAATTAGCTAAGGGAGAGCGGCAGCTGCCAGGAGAAAGCTGACCAGTCTAGGGCCAAGCCATTGGATTAATTAGTGTATATATACTGCTGCAGTAGAACACTGCTTACTACTATACCTCAGGTGCTGGTTATTAGGTCTTACAGACTGAACAAGTGACTGAAATGAAGCAATTTCTTGAATGAAGAACGAAAATGTGGTTCCATAAGCACTGAGTGACAGAGATGTTGATAGACACATGGATCCCCAAAGACACAGGGTCTTTGAGCTCCATTAAATCAGCTCAGGTAACAGAAACAGTGAAAAAGGAAAAAGTTTTTTATAGTGAAGACTCAAATGAATCTGATTTCTCCTTTGTCCCTGAATGCACAAAGAAGAAAGAAATAGAATTCGAGATTGCCACTTTCTTTTCCTGGATACACAGTGGTTCAGGGGCTAAGGATTTTTTTTTAAACCACCTCGGTGAGCATTCCTTTCCTAACACAAGCCTTTTTAATCCAGTTTGGTGGGGGTAGCATAGGAGGATGGAAAGAGTATGATCATGTGTGGTTCAGGAAGTCTGCCTTATAATTACCAAACTGACCTTGAACAAATCAGTCTCTCTTGTCCCCAGTTTCTTCATTTATAACAATCAAAAAACCCTTTCTGGCTCTAACATGGTATGACTTTAGTACATCAGATCAGGGCAACTGTTCCAGAGGGTCAAACATTTTCTCACAAAGCACTCTTAGTGACCTCAAACAAGTTATGATTAAAACTACTTCCAAATAGCATATTCAAGTGGTCAATAGTAAACTACTTAGGTATTGTGGGATTTTTTTAAAAATCAGAATTGAAAAGAATGAAATTAAGAGTTAGAAAAAGGGAAATGGAAGGTAATGGAGTCCCAGAAACAGAAGAAACTAACTTAAATGAAGCGGGTGTCTAAAAAAAAGCTTTCTTGCCCCCAGGTTAGTGATCAGGATCCTGGTTTCTAGTGGCTCTTGGGTATTTTACCTGTGATGCTGCTGCTAAGTGGACCTTTTTCCCCCGGGGTCCTTAGCTGTTCTGCTTTTGACCCACCACTCTTATGCGTTGATGAATATATTTTGTGGTCCAGAATTTTTGTCAACAAAGTTGGCTTTATTGTTGGCTATCTTGAATAGAGGTTTTCTCTTTACTCATAACAGAAGACCTAGAGGGAAAGACAAGACCATTTGTGCATTGTTCTTGGTTCTCGCCTTCTCTTCTTCCCAGCACGAGGTCAGTGCCTTCTTGAGCTCGAAGGCTGAGCTCAGTTTGAGGCAACTGACAGTTTCTCCATGTGACCAGAGCCCAGAATGCTGACTCTTGTAATAGGCCTCCAAAAGGGTACTAGTCTTGGGTTTTCTCCTTAAAGAGTAGGGAGCTCTTCCCTTGATTCAGATGGCAAACCACCGATATCTAAGATACCAGAATTGCTTTTAATCACAGCTTAAAAAACTTACCTAATTTAGGGCCTTTTATATAGTTCATGAGTTTTTAGGTGATCTCTTCTCAAGAGCCCAGAGATTCAGAGCCCAGAGGCCCTATAAGCGCTAAAAAGAGGATCTGTCTTCCCCATTTCCAGCCATAAAGATTTCCCATCTCTGATTTCTTAAGACTGGAGGAGTTGGGCTGGAGTAAGAAGTAATCTGGTCCAAAAGACTGATCCAGAAACACGGTTTCTATTAAGTGTTCTTCAGTCACCTCCTATTTAGACATCAAGCCTGCAAAATGTGTGGTTTTCATAGCCCCCATTGGGCTGAAAAAAAAAAGTGTTTCCACAGAAATATGAGAGACAAAATTTTATGAGCAACTTGAGAGTTTTTTATTTGCAAATCCCACTAACGACTCTGATTCATTCTCGTCTAATGATGACTGTGTAAACTACAGAAAGCTATCTGGCACTTTAACTTCCTTCTCAGTAAACCAAGAGAGAGGGTGATTCCAAATTTGGAGAAGAAATCGGCACAAATTAAGTCAGTTGCCCAGGGGTCTCATAAAATCAGAGGTGGGCAAAGATCTGACAGGGATCTCTGCTGGGACAGCACCTGGACATCAGCCTCAGCCTTCAACTCTCCCACCACAAGGTGGCAGCGTTCCGCTTGCCTCAGCTCCTCAGTCACTGAAAGGACGCTGATGTCCAGGGTGTGTATATTCTCTTCTTGGGATGTAAGGAGTTGTGTCAGACTGTCTTGTCTATGATATTATCTATGTTTCCAGGGGCTGATAAGCTCTAGCTCACTTTTAAGATGTTAGCCAGCAAAATGTTTTCCACACCAGCTTGGTGGGAGCTTTTCACAGTTACTAACCCTTAATCTTCTTTCGCGTCATGCACCAATGGCGTAACTAGAGAGTATTAAGTCACAGCCTAGCTTTCAGTAAGAATAAAAATAGCTGTTAGTTGTTATTTATCACATGATTACTATGGGGTCAGGCACCCCAATAACTACTTTATATACATTATCTCATTTATTCTCACAGCAACACTGAGAAATGGGTACTATTCTCATCCCCCATTCTACAGATGAGGGAACCAAGATTACACATAGCCAGAAAGTGGTGGTTCTGGGGTTTGAGCCCAGGCTTGTCTGTCTCCAGAACTAGAGCTCATAACCACCATGAATCATAAAGAAAAATTAGTTCACAGGGATGAAGTTGAAGGATGTGCTGAAGTCATGTTTGTATGATCAGACAAAATAGTTTGTTGGTGAGATAGTCATTGTTCATAAAGACCTTATTATATCCTGAAGTGAGGCCCAAATCTTTACCAAACTACAAAAGCATTCCTGTACCTTCAGTTCAAGCATGTGCTACACTCCTTGCTTTAAATAAAAACCAAACCGTAGACAGTTTTCTCATTTGATTTAAAGATAGTGTAAGGTTTTATTTGCTAAAACTTAAATCATTGACCATTTCAAAAAGAATTGAAGTATATATAAATACAGTGGCTTTTTAAAAATTAATTTGGTCCCAACATGCCAGTAGGGAAGTTTAATATCTTAAAAGTTCAGAGAAGTCCTTCAGGAAATGAACTTGTGTCACTGTATAACCCAGTTTGGCTTTTTCCTGAACTGATTTCTGGCACAGAGGCTTTCTCCCTCCTCCATCCCTTGGAATCAGCATTCCTTGCAGTGCCCTTTAGGAAATGCTGTCTGGTACAACAGCCATAAAGCACTTACCATTCCTTCGATACACTGCCCTCGGTCATGCCTCTATACCTTTGCATATAGAGTTCCTTCTTCCTGGAACGGCTTCTCTTCTCCATCTGGATGAACTGTTACTCACCCTTCAAAAAACAGCTCAAATGTAACCCTCTTTATGAGGTCTTCCGGCCTGCTTAGATTGTCTCTCCTTTCTGCTTTCATTGCCCTGAGACTTCAACTACAGAACTTATACTTTTCTTTATTTCTCATTTATTTATGTTTATCTCTTCCACTCTTGTTGCTTCCTTATGAGTAATGATCATGTTTTATTTGTCTGTATTCCCACTGCAGCTCTAACTGCTCCTGGTGCTTAGTAGTGCTCATCAGATGTTTCTTGAAGGAATAAATACAGATGAGGAAACTGAGGCTCAGAATGTTTAAGTGACTTAAGGTCACTTAGCTATTTCAGAGCAGAGTTGGGATTCATACACAAGGTGCCTTGCTCTTTTTGCTAAGCCTAGATAGCAGATTCGTGGCAGAAGTTCAGCTGTTGCCCCACCCATACCCCACGGCAGACAATACTAATAAATCAAGCTCCACCAGACCCAAACTTTTGCTCTGGAGCTTCAAGCATCACTCTAGGAAACCACTAACAGAGTGCGCCCATGAGAGGACATATATTTGCCCTCCTTGCCTGATTCCACGCTATACCCACCTATGTATTTTTGTGAGCATAGCAGAGTTGCTGTTGATTGTAAGTGCTCCCCCCACTGCCCTGCTAAAGACAAGGTACCCTGTGCTGGTTCTTGGTGGCTCAGTAGCCTCTGTTCCCCTTCAGGGAGTCCCTAAGGTAGGGAGCCAAATCTTCCTAAACTTTCATTTCTCTATCTGCCCCAAGGCCTCCAGCTATTCCTAGAATCCTGATTTGGAAAAGCTGCTGCCCTCTTGGCACCCGGATGCTAGAGCAGATGGTGCTTCCCACCCATTCATACACCAAGGTTGGCCCAAATATTTTCCCCCCTTAATTTTGTAGAGGCACCGTTGGAATAATTACTAGTAAATGATAGGAAACGAATACCAATACAGCAGCCTGGAAACAGTCCAGCTTATGCAGCAAGAATTTCATCACTAAAGTCTTGCCCAAGACTGTTTTGGCAAACACAAAACTTACTGAGCATATCACCTATTCTCCTACCTGCTGCAGTTATCTCCAGAGATAATCACCCCGAATCCTTGATTTCCACCCTACTTTTCTGGGGCTTTGCCTCCCCAGCCCCTCAGCCCAGAGGAGGCTGTTCCATTTGTTCACATGACCAAGAGGAAAGTAGGTCACTCCTAGATTAATGGGCACTGAAGCACCTGCCCTCTTGCCCCTCCTGTAAAGAAAAGATGGTTTTCCTTGCTCCTGTTGGCTTCTACAGCTCAGGAGCCATCAAAAGTTATACCAAAATAACTCTGTGGCATGCAGCTGTCCCAGAGCTGTCTAATGAGGACAAAGATGAAGTTGATGCCCCATGCTCTCACACTTGCAATAAGTTTGGATGACTAGCTAGAGTAGTAAAAATAGCTAATATTTGTTGAGCACTTACTATAGACTAGATGCCGTGTAAGGGCTTTATGTGAATAGTCTCATTTACTCTTCATTATGTTTGATATTCTAGAGACTATTCTAATCCTCATTAGAGAAAACTGAGGCTTAGGATAATTTGCCCAATGATACACAGAAAGTGGCAGAGTCTGGATTCAAACACAGGTCTATCTGACTCTAAAGTCCATGACCTTGAGTACTATATTCTTCTAACAATTAGAACTGTCCAGTAATTGAAGGGGCCACTTTGATAGGTAATGAGTGAGTCCCTGGTTTGGGAGGTATTTCATCAGGTACTGGACAAACAGTAATCTCAAAAATCTGTTCCACCAATATAGCCCACTCTGATGTCAGTGGCGATTTTCGATTTGCCAATATAATGGCTTCTTATTAGTCATCATCCTCTTCACATCACCACCAGCATTTCTACTTAGCACATACCATGTGTCAGGCATCTTCTGAGCAGTTTTACTTACATTAACTCATTTACTCACAACAACCCTATGAAGTAGGTATTATCGCCATTTTATAGATGAGGAAACTGAGAAGTAAAGTGACTTGTCCAAGGAAACATAGCTAATAAATAACAGAGCTGGGACTATAATCCAGGCATCTGGCTTTAACCCATTCTCTTAACAATACATTGTACTGTCTCTTGATATTTGATACATATGCCATACTTTTTTAAAAAATGTATCTTTTATTATCACAGATATATAGGCATACCTCAGAGATATTGGGGGTTTGGTTCCAGGCCACCACCATAAAGCAAATGTCACAATAAAGAGAGTCACACAAATGTTTTGGTTTTTCCAGTGCATATAAAAGTTATGTTTACACTATACTGTAGTCTATTAAGTGTGCAATAGCATTATGTCTATAAAAAAAAACAATATATACCTTAATTAAAAAGTACAAGCTAAAAAATACTAACCATCATCTGAGCCTTAAGTGAGTAGTAATCTTTTTGCTGGTGGAGGGTCTTGTAAAAAACTCAATATCTGCAAAGTGCAATAAAGCAAAGGGCGATAAAACAAGGTATGCCTGTAATATATATTTGTTGTTTTAAAAAAGTCATATAATATAGAAATATATAAAAGTTGAAAGTTCCCCATAGTCCTATGAACCAGAGATAACCACTGTTACCTTCACTAACTACGTATTTACATATATTTATGGGTTAGACTATTTTTAATGCTCACTAATATGTACTTTTTCATGTTTTTACCCCTATCAATATATCTGTGATATTTTCCTGTGACTCTCCAAAGCTCTACTTTATGCTTTTGAATGACCATATTATATGGTCATAAACATGGACTAGCGTTTCTACTGGTGGACATTTAAGTGTTTTCTACTGCTTTGCTATTATAAGTAAATCTTCAAGTAAGATATGTGTGTGTGTGTGTGTATGCATTTGTGCAAGTATTTCAAAAGATTCCCAGAAATGCTATTTCAGAGTCAAAGGATACGTGCATTTAAACATTCTATTAACTTTGCTAAAATGTCCACCAAAAAGGTGGTACCAACCAACAGTCCATCGACAGAGCAGTGAGAGGGCTGATCTCCCCACCCCTCTGACAGAACTGGGTTTGTATTACTTGTATTTTTCATTACCACAAATAGGATGGGTTAAAAATGGCATTTCATGTTTTGAATTGGTTAATTCTGTGTAAGATTGGAAATTCTGTTTTGTGTTTATTGACCGTTTGCACTTCTTTTTTGAACTCCCCTGCGTGTCTTTTATGATAGTGACATTGACTCCTTCTGCTCTGAAACTTCCTCCTCCTATGAGTTCCTTTCTGTTCTTTCCTGACTCTCCTAATTCTCTAAAGACTCTTTCTGAGTCTCCCTCCCAGTTCCTTCTCCTGCATGACCCCCAGGTAATACGATAATAATAATTACAATAATTAACATTTCACAGAGGCTTACTATGTGCCATATGTTAAGTAAAGCACTGAAAATAGAGTGCTCTTATTATTCACATTTTTTTAGATGAAGAAAGGAAAACTTAGGAAGTCACACTTTAAGTGGGAAAGCTCAAATTCGAGCCCTATCTGTTTTGATTCCAAATCACCACATATATGCTCTCCAAAATAAGTATAAGTGTCCTCCAAAGTTCTGTTCTAAGCCTTCTCATTTCACATATACATATTCTATGGGTTTCTTATCCATTCCCTTAATTTCAGAATCTATCTCCCTTAGCTTCTGGTCCATAACTATTAGCCTATTAGACATTCCCAAGTGGATGTGTTGTGGGTACCTCAGACTTAACACATCCCAAATGGAAATCATTATCTTCCTCAGACTTCCTAGGCCTCATCTCCAGCATGTTCCTATTTATGTTCCTTAAATTACAACCACTCAAGCACTTGCTTTTCCTCAGAAATATCAAGTGTCTCCATGCCACTGTGCTTTTGTTCTTGCTACTTGAAACGCCCTCCTCTAGTTTCTTTCCTACCTGCTGATATTTTACTTTCCTTTGAAGACCCAGCACCTGCCCTCAGCATGCGCAGTTCTGCACGCACGTTTCCAGCCTCACAAGTTCTTACTTGTCCTCTATGTTGACATTTCTATTAGAGCTTTACTACAGACTAACTTGTAATCTGCTCATGTGTGTCTGTTTTCCTGAGAGGACTATATCTTATATTAGTATTTCTAGTCCTTAGAAGGAGCTTGATATGTAAATGATTAAAACTGAAGTACATTTGTGATTTAAGAAAAAGACTAAACAACCTCAAAGTTTACTTCCAAATCTGAGATTGTCTGTGCCTTTTCTATACGCTAAAATCTTATTTGAGGCCCTTGCAACTATCATTTAACCTTGGAATTGACTCCTGTTTCAAGGGACCAGTTCTGCTTTCACTTCTTTGCAGAGGCTTCCAAAGCCAAGAATTTGGGCTCCTGGCAATGAAAGTCCAGTGAGTGTTGTCACTGGGTTTCCGGAGGAGGTGGGGTGAAAAGCACAAGAGCACACTGGAAAACTAGCAGAGTTCCAGGACATCTGGGATGGATTATTCCAGCGAGATGCTTGAGCAAAGAGAACAATTCTTGTCCTGGTTTTTTTTTTTTAGATCTGGGCTTTGGCAGCTTCTCCTGTAGCTTTGCTCAGCAGTTCTTGCAGAATGAGATACAGGCTTGTTTCAGGGAAAGAAAAACCTTTATCAATGCAACTTCTGCTACAGGAAAGTCCTTCAAAAGACATTTCTTTTCCCCTTATATGGACTTTCTTGGTCTCTTTGTCATTCACAGAGAGAATTAGTCTCCAAGCACCTAAAGAAACTCAAACTACCTGGGGTCTGAATTAGGTTATACCAATGCCTCCTAATTTCTCCTCCTCCTACGATTCTTTTCAAATCGCAGACAAGGAACGAGGAACAGTAAAAGACTGGAAGGAAAAGCAACTTCAGGCTACTGAGGAAATAGATTCACTCCAGCTCTTCCGAAGTTTCTCTTGTTAAATACAAGCTGAGGAGAACTTTAGCTCCAGCTTTGAGGAAACATCACGCATTTTTTTTCTCTGAAATTACAGGTTTTGTCCTTTCAGTTTCATTGTTACTACTTTCAAAGCACAAAATGTACTTTAGATATGTTCAGAGATTCAAATTCTCAAATATATGACATATGTTAATACTGCTTAAGAGTTATCCCTGATTTCAGATATTCTGACCTGTTGCCCTGGAAGCAAAAGGCAGCATAGTGCAGAGAAGAGGGAGAGAAGGTTGCTTTGCTGACATTTATTGAACACATACTCTGCCAGGCACTTTTCCTATGCATGTCATATACATTATTTTATTTAAGACTCACAACAACTCTATGTGGTATACTATTATCTGCATTTTAGTGATGGAGAAACCAAAGCTCACGGAGGTTAAGTGATTTGCCAAGGTCACGTACTCGGTAACTGATGGAGGCAGCTTGAGACGACAGGGCTGACTCCAGTAACGCCTGTTCTTTACCCATTACTCTTCATACAAAATAACAATAGTTGGAGTGATCTACGGAAGTTTCTTATTTAACATTCTGACATATCTCCAGCATCTCAGAAAGATGATTATTGTTATGATTTTATTATTATGCCAACATTCACTGAGTATTTAAGACCTGCCAGGCCCTGATCTAAGTGCTGTATTATATACGATCTTTTTAATTCTCAGAAAACCTACTTTTAAGGAAGGTACTTTTATTTCATTGATGAATAAATAGAGGATGAGAGAGGTTAAGTAACTTCAACTAGGTCAGAGAGCCAAGTGTTGGAGCCTGAGTGTTCAATCCAGACAGTGTGCCTTCAGACTGTAAGCTGCACTGCCTACAAAGAGCACATTCTGGAGTCAGACCTCGGTTCAAATCCCAGCTCTGCGTCTTCCTGGCTAAATTCACTTGAACATGTCAGTCCTCAGTTTCCCCATATGTAAAATGGTGCTCTGGAGACTTACCTGCTGACCAGGTGTGTCCAAATATATTCTCAAATTCATCCAAGTCAGAATCCCTATTACATAGTGAAAGGAAGTGCATTTTTGAAATATGGTAGATCTGGGTTCAAGTCTTACTACACTTACCAGCTAGGTGAATTTAAATAAGATACCCAAACTCTGAGTCTCAGTTTCATCACCTGAACATGAGAGATAAAAATCCTTACCTAATAGGGTTATTTATGGATCAGAAATAGTATTTGTATTTTACAATGCCAGGGAATTAGAAAGAATTCAACATTATAGTTATTATTAATATTGTTATGGTTATTGATTAAGAAAATACTTTCATTTACACCAGCAGGCAGGGGGCAGAGTTCTCCCGTATACCCTCCTAACGTGGGCATTACTGAGAGAGGCTGGAGACCCTCCTCCCCTGGATAATGACAAGGTGAGGACAGTCTTCTGTTGGGCCTACTGCAGGTGTGGCTGTGAGGTGGGTGGGGATAGGAGGGTCTGAATGTATTCTCTATGCTCATCTTGTCCCCTACCTGTCCAGACGGGTGAGAAAGGTACCGTTTGTGAGCCAGCTCCAGTGAACTGCGATCAGGGCCCTAACTCTCACCCCATAAGGATGCCCCTCTCTGTCAGAGGGCTCTAAGGGAAAGCACATGGCCCTTAGAGTCACACTTGCTTGGGGCCAAACCTCCAAGACTAAGTGAATTTAGGCAAGTTCCTTTACAGAACACTGGCCCTTCTGTCAAATAAGAACTATCATATTGAGTATTCGTAAGGATTAAATACTTTATGAATAGGACCTAGCTCAGTGTTAGGGATTTAGTATACACTCACCAAATTTTAATCCTCTTCTTTTTTAAAAGAGAATAGTTCAAGGCTAACATCATTCTGAGATGAAAACAAACAGCAAGGATAAAGAAGGGAGCAAGTCTGCACAAAACACTCTCCTTGGCTTAAATTCTAAACATTTTTTAAAAGAATCTGAAGAGGTTCTTTTATTACTAACACTATATCCCAAAAAAACCTTGCCTTATGTTTAAGGACCTAGATTTTGAATATTTAGGAAGAAAAATAACTCATTTAATGTATTTGTTTACTTTGTATAAATGCATGTTGTACCTATCACAGGCTGTCAGCTGAGACACTGTCTTGTAGGATTTGGTTATTATGCTGAGCATGGAAAGAAATATTATAAATATTAAATATTACTGCAGCAGACCCCTATAATATTAGGTTCTGAGAGACCACCAGAAATCGACTAGTTACCTCCTATATAGGATTTGTCCAAATCCATAGTACAGGTTGGCATTTTGCCTTACTGGCAAGAATAATAGAGCTGAAGCACCCCTAAGTGAATGAATCTGGGAGAGGCCATTCTATCCACATATCCACACTGATGACCTGGTTGATGGCCAGGGCCAGAACTCACCTCTGCAATAGAGTAAGGAGGTTTTTTGTGTCTCTGCTTTTACTATGCTCACTTCCATATAAAAGGATTTGAATCATCAGACACTGTAGGTGAATTGAGAAACATAAGAGGTTAAAGAGAATCAGGTAGTAAGCACCTTAATTATAAACCAGACACAGGAGAGCAGCAGTGGAACTGAGGTGTCACAAGTTTGCATTTCAAATGCCTGCACTACATTTCCTCCTGGTTTCCCACCAAAGAGGAAAAGGAGTCTGAATTGAAGGCTCTGTACCCCTCACACTGTATGTGTATATTATACTTCACTGCACCTACCACTGCCATATGTGGCTGTGGATAACCAAAGTCACAGGGCTGAAAGCTGACAGCATCCCTATTTAAAACATGGTGCAGTAGTGGTTTCCATCAGGATTTCCCAAATAGCTGTAACCAAATGGATGGATAGAAATGAAATCTGTGTATGTGTCCCAAATTTGCCTTGCATTCTCATGCTACATCATTTTATTAGGCAGTTTTCCATTTAAAATTTTATTGCTGACCTCTCTTTCCAATCAAGATGGAATTAGAGGGACCAGATTTACCCTCCCACTTGAAACAACCAAAAAAATTAAAAATAGACAAAATATATGAAATTATCTTCAAGACACTGAACATCAGGCAACAAAGGACAGTGATTCCCTGAGAGAGAGAAAATAAGTGAGATAAACCCTATGATTGCCCCAGAGTTACTCCTTTGAGAGTGTTTCCAGGCCATGATGCAGGGAAGGGGACAATATGGAGCTCAGCAGACTCCCTGAATTGAAGCTATGGAGCTGAGGAGATTCACAGGGCAGAGTAACAGGAGGCAGCTGCACAGGAATATCTGCAGTGCATCCCCCTCAAGTATTCAGCAGAGTACTGATTAAAACACACATGTGTGAAAAGTGCCCAAGGCTGGGGAGAGAATCATCTGAAGGATGGAGGGATACAGTGCCTGGCATTTACACAGGGCCAGGTATACTGCCTGTTCCCACCAGACAAATGAGAAAGCCTCATTGTTCATGGAGCCTTGGGTGGGGTACTCAGAAGGCTTTTGCCTCAGTAATGGGGCATAATTAGCCCTTGACTAAATGATGCTCTAGTCCCATCTAACAAATCTTAAAAGCAAGACCTAAAAGGACCAAACTGTAATTTTGGAACTGAGTTCCAGAACAAAGTTCAAGAATACTTATAAGAATACAAAAATACTCAACACCAAACAAGGTATCCAAACAAAGATTATAAAGCATGCAAAGAAGCAGAAAAGTGTGATCCATAAAGAGAAAAATCAGTCAATCAAAACAAATCCAGAATTGACACAGATGTTAGAATTAGCAGAGAAGTATGTTAAAACTGTTATTGTAATTTTATTCCATGAGTTACAAAAGTTAAATGGGGACACAGAAAATATAGTTTTTAAAAAGACCGAAATCAAACTTCTGGAGATGAAAATCACAATGTCTGATAGGAAAAATACACTGAATGAGATTAACAGCCAGTTTGACATTGAAGAAGAAAAAATGAATGAACTTGAAGACACAGTAATAGGAACTATCCATGAGGAAAAGTCACAGGTTATCTCACTAGGTACAGAAAAAGAATTTCATAATATCAAACATCCAATTTTTAAAAATCCAACATCCATTACTGATAAAATTTTTTTAAAAACTCTCAGAAAACCAGGGGTAGAAGATAACTTTATCAAGCTGATAAAGAGTATCTATGAAAAAGCCACAGCTAACATCAAACCTAATTATAAAAGACTAAATTCTTTTCCCCTGAAATCAGGAATTAGACAAGGATGGCTGTTCTCGTCACTTCTCGTCAACATCTTACTAGCTGTTCTAGTGAGTGCAACAAGGCAAGAAAAAGAAATAAAAGGTATCCAAATTGGAATGAAAGAAGCAAAACTGTTTATTCACAGATGACACGATAATCTATGTAGAAAATACAATGGGATCTACAAAACAGCTACTAGAACTAACAAGTGAGTTTAGCAAGGTCATGGGATACAAGATCAGTATATTAATAAATAAAGTTGTATTTCTATATACTAGCAACAATCAGTCAGAAATTGAAATTCAAAAATAATACATTCAAAATAGCATTAAAATATGAAAAATTTAAGGATAAATCTAAGAAAAGATGCACAAGACCTGTCCATTGAAAAGTACAAAATATCACTGGGATAAATTAAAGAAGATCTACACAAATAGAGTGACACAATGTGTTCATGAGTGAGAAGACTCAATATGGTTAAGACGTCAATTCTCCCCAAACTAATCTATCTATTCAATGCAACATCAATCAAAATCCCAGCAAATTTTTTTGTAGAAATTGATATAGTGATTCTAAATTCCTATGGAAATGCAAAGAACCTAGAATACTCAGAACAACTTTGAAAAAGAACAAAGTCTAAGGAGTCACACAACCTGATTTCAAGACTTGTTTTAAAGATACAATAGCCAAGACAGCATAGTATTGGCATAAAGATAGACAAACAGATCAATGGAACAGAAGAGAGTCCAGAAATAAATCCACATACACACACACACGAACTGATTTTTGACAAAGGTGCACAGATAATTCAGTAGAAAAACGAATGTTTTTTTCAATAAAAATGGTTCTGGAAAAACTGGATATCCATATGCAAAAACAATAAACTAAGATCCATTCCTCGTACCATATAGGAAAACTGACTCAATGGATCATATACCTAAATATGTTTTAAACCTAAAATTACAAAAAAATCTAGAAGAAAACATAAGAGAAAAATCTTTGCGACTTGGGTTAGGCAAAGATTTCTACGATAAAACACCAAAAGCACAATCCATAAACGAACAAATTGATAAATTGGACTTAATTAAATTTTAAAACTTCTGCTCTTCAAAAGACACTGTTAATAAAATGCAAGGACAACTTACAGACTGGGAGAAAATATTTGCAAATCATATATCTGATAAAGAACTTGTATCTAGAATATAAAAAGAACTTTTAACAGTCCATCATAAGAAAACAAACAACTAATAATAAATGGGCATAAGATTTAGACAGACATTTCAACAAAGAAGACACACAGATGAAAAATAAGTACATGAAAAGACATCCAAGGAAAACACAAAACCACGATGAGATACCACTAGATACCTAAAATGAAAAACACTGACCATGCTAAATATTGGTAAGGAAGTGGAGGAACTGGAATTCTCAAACCTGCTGGTGGGATTCTATAACATAACACAACTATTTTGGAAAACTTTGGCAGTTTCTTATAAAGGTAAACATAAACCTATCATATGATTTCACTCCCAAGTATTCACCCAAGACAGAAAAAAGCATGTATCCATACAAAGACTTATGCATGAACATTCATAGCAGTTTTATCTGTGATGAACCTAAACTGGAAACAGCCAAACGTCCATCATCAGGTGAATGGATAAACAAATTGTTGTGTTCATACAATGTAATACTCAGCAACAAAAAGGAATGAACCACTGATACACAATAACATGGATGAATCTCGAAATAATTATGCTGAGTGAAAGAACCATTATAACCGTGTAACTATATGATTCTACTTACATAAAATTCTAGAAAATGCAAATTTATCTATAATGACAAAAGCAGATCAGTTTTGGCCTGGGGGTAAGGTTGGGGGAGGGGATGAAATTAATTAATTACAAAGGGGCACGAGGAAACTTTTGGGGGTGACTCATGTATTCATTATCTTGATTGTGGTAATGGTTTCACAGGTGAGTAGAGATGTCAAAACTGATCAAATTGTACACTTCAAAATGTGTGTAGTTTATGCCAATAAAAATTATTCCATCACAAGATTATCACTGTTTAATGTTTGTCTTTTCTATATCTTCTCACTCCCACCCCACTACATTTAACTTTGATTCTTTTTACGTGAAACCTGAACTGACCAAGAAGAAAAGCCAAAAGTGTCACTAGGGTTATGCATGCATGACCTTCTTTATGCTGTATTCTGTCTGCCAAAGGAGTTTCCTCTCAACATCAACTTTTTCTTAAGTCTATTACTTTCTTTTTAATTCCATGAGCAGTTTCCAACCCCTAGAACGGCATCCATTCACGTAGTCTATTTCAGAAACTTCATCATCAGCATCCCATTGCTGGTGGATATCCAGCATGAGGATGGTTTTCAAACCTCGAAACAACAGCCCTACTGTCAGAATGCCTTTCTATTCCTCTGCTCCTTTCTGGGCTGGGACACTGGAGTAGGGCAATGTCTGAAGCCCCAAGGATAAAAGCTCATTACAAAGATGCAGCCCTTCCCTACCCTTGCAGTGTCCTAAATCTCTAAGTTGAATCCCTATTCCAAACGGAGGATGTAGCCATGCCATCAAATGTTCATTGCTAGATAAAATCTAGATAGGGCTCTCCTTTCATTGATTTTGAGGAAACTCTTACAATGTATATGCTGGGGTCTTTTTTCATTTCAGAAAAGCTGTGTTCAATGATCTC
Source organism: Equus asinus (assembly GCF_041296235.1). Classification (NCBI taxonomy): domain Eukaryota; kingdom Metazoa; phylum Chordata; class Mammalia; order Perissodactyla; family Equidae; genus Equus; species Equus asinus. The sequence goes on from NC_091799.1 coordinate 81,318,076, forward strand.
TTTGATTACTGTTTCTACTCCAAGTATTATAGTTCCTCTTCAGAGATACACACAGTTCTTTGGCTGAATCTCTACTCTGTCATCCAAGTCAACTACTTTCTCACTGTAACCCTCCTCTCTCCTTTTCCTTTGCATTCTAGGAGAGCTTTCCAAGTTTGCCATATAAATCATTGGTTCTTAAAACTGGCAGGATACTACACCTCTAGAAGTATTAAAAATTCAGATTCTGGACACAACTCATAGGACTTCTGATTTGATGATCTGGGGTAGGGCTCAGGAATCTATTTTGTTGGCTTTATTTTTGTTTTTTTACTGACTTGCAATTCTAGATTTGGGAAATATTGCTCAACCTCACTATGACATTTTTAAGCCTCTCCTCACTATTTTCAACGTGGATTTGAGTTTTATTAGATTTGTGGTTTCCCTGAAATTCCTTCTTATTTCACTCTTAGCATTTTAATCTCATCTTTTGATCTCAGATTGTCATCCTTTCCTTTTAAAGTTTTCTCTCCTTATAAGTTTCTGATCCTATTACACAGATACTGTGCATATGTTCATGCTTCCCTTTAAAAAGCTATTCTGATCCCTATCCAGTCGTGTACTGCATAACGACCTTTCAGTCAACGACAGACCACATATAAGATTAGTACCAGATAGCCTAGGTGTGTAGTAGGCTATACCATCTAGGTTTGTGTAAGTACACTATACAATGCTCACACAATGACAAAATCGCCTAACGACACATTTCTCAGAATGAATGCCCGTTGTTAAGTGACGCATGACTGTACCTTATTTTCATAAGATTTTCTTTTTCTCTGAATCTGCAAAATGAATCCCCTTTCTCCTGTTATTTACTATTTTCATACTTATTTTCTGATTACATTTAGCTAACCTGAAATGAGATAAAATCTCTTCTTAGACCTGATATTTGCCAATGCACATGTGTGGATTGCTTTTGACTCTGTTCACTTGAAGACTGGTTGATCTTTATGAACTTTGCCTCTGATATTGAGAAAACCTGGGTTTTACGCAGAGACATCACTACCGATCTTATCAAGTCTTTAGCTGTGGTCTGTCAGGATAGTGACTGGTTGAACAACTGTTCGGGCACACCTCTTGCCACATGCTGCTACTAGGAAATAAACTTCCAGGGTTCTCTGAGCTCCCTGGAAGGGGAATCAGTACTTGGGTAAGGATGGCTATATATGGTGTTCCTGATTCCATCCAACCTTAGGTGCTTTCACAAGATTCTGCCACTGCCATACCTAGATTCCAAGATGAAAGTGTTACTCTTTTAAGATACTGGTTCAGGCATGGACACAACAAAAGTTTCTATATCATGTTCTCCCTCAGCACATCTAAGAAAGCAAAGAATTTTCAAAACAGAACACTTTAAAAAAAGAAAAGAAAAAGAGAAAGAAGGAAGGAAAGAGAGAGAAGGGAAGGGAAGGGAAAACACACACACACATACGTACTGTACATACATACATCACTCCTCACATTGTGCTTATAGGCCCGGGAGAAAATGTAACAAAACCAGCCAGTATTCACCTTCCTTAGCAGCTGAATTGCCTTTCTGAGCTCTCCTTTGGCAAAGCAGATCCTGCCCATATTATAAAAAGTTTCAGCCATTCTTTCACTACAGTCACCATAGCTGATGACCTGAGACTTCAATGAAGCCTTTAGGAGTCTGTAAGCTTCCTAGGGAATTAAAAAAAAAAATCATCTTGGCAATTCTGAAAGAGCATGCTGGTGTTATTCCATGAGCTCTATGTAGGAGGCACCCTACCGCACACTGACATAACCCACCAGGATCAGTCAGTTGTGATGGGTTGCCTAAGTAATTTGTTTCTATGAGGAGTTCAAGTTCCAAGATTATAATTAATAGTAATAGTTAATTCATATGTATAATAGTACTTAACTTTATGGCTACCCCATGAGACAGGAACTATTATTATACTCTTTTTATAGATGAAGGGATGGAGACTAATAAAAACTAAGGATCTGGCCCAAGATCACACAGCCTATAGTTGGCAGTGACAGGATTCAAACCAGACAGTCTGAATTCCACAGCCCTTGCTCTTTTTTTTTTTTAACTACTTTTTATTTTTAAAAACTTCAAACTTTCAGAGAAACTAAAATAGAAGAGAGAATACCCCTATTTTCACCTAGATTCACCAATGGCTATCATTTTTCCACATTTGCATTGCTGCATTCTTCTCTTTAAAAAATTATATATATCTATCACTATATTATGTAAATAATATTTTATATATACCTACATGTAAATACATAGATATATATTTTTTAGTTGAAAATAAGTTATAAAGATACTTCATCCCTAAATAATTAAGCATATATCTTCTTAGAACAAGAACATTCTCCTACATAACTACAATAACATTAGCACTCTCAATAAATTTACAATGATATAACACTACTAACTAATAAATGTTCCACATTAAAATTTCCCAATTGTCCCAATAATGTTCTTTATAACTTTTAAAAATCTAATATCCAATCAAGGATCACATATTGCATTTAGTTTTGATGATTGTTTAGTCTTTAATCCGTAACAGTCCTGCCATTTCTTTCACAATACTGACATTTTTTATTTTATTTAATTTTTTGCTGAGCAAGATTCGCCCTGAGCTAACATCTGTTGCCAATCTCCCTCTTTTGTTGCTTGAGGAAGATTAGCCCTAAGCTAACATCTGTGCCAGTCTTCCTCTGTTTTGTATGTGGGTCACTGCCATGACATGGCTGACAAGCAGTGTCAGCTCGCTCCCAGGATCCGAACCCACGAACCTGGGCCACTGAAGCGGAGTTTGCCAAATTTAACCACTATGCCGTGGGGCTGGCCCCCAACACTGACATTTGTTAAAAGTCCAGGCTGCTTGTCTTTTAGCCCAGTTCTCACTCTTAACTACTTACTATACAGCATATGATTTAGACAAAAGTTAGGGATACATTGGAAGTTATCCATAGAACAACATTGCTTATAGTGATTTGACTTCCCAATGTGCTTTCTTTAGAGGGAGTGAAGCAATGGAGTTATTGCTGGCATCATCAAGAACTGCACGTCACCTTCTGCCTGTATTATCTCTGTTGACATTTATAAACAGAGCATTTCTCTGGAACTGGGTTGAACATGTAACCATCATCCTTCACATGTGGCATGTCAGAACAAACAAAGATGTCAATTGCTGCTGCTTTTCAGGAAACATTGCCAATGATTCAGGAATCTCAAGGCTCTATATTATCTTTGGGTTTTTCAGAGTACGAAAATGTGCATATAATTAGATTACTTTCCTGTTTATTTTTTCAGTGCACAAGTCTTTTGCCTCCTTGGTTAAGTTTATTCTTAAGTATTTTACTCTTTTTGATGATATTATAAATGGAAGTGTTTTCTTAATTTCCTTTTCAGATTGTTCATTGTTAGTGTACACAAATGCAACTGCTTTTTGTATGTTGATTTGGTATCCCGCAATTTGGCTGAATTTGTTCATTAGTTCTAACAGATTTAGGGGGAATCTTGTAGGGTTTTCTACATGTTCATTAGTTCTAACAGATTTTTTGGGAACATGTAGGGTTTTCTACATGTAAGATCATGTAATCTGCAAACAGAAGCAATTTTACTTCTTCCTTTCCAATTTGGATGCCTTTTCTCTCTTGTTCTGGCCTAATTGCTCTGGCTAGTACTTCCAGTACTATGTTGAATAGAAGTGGCAAGAGTAGGCACCCTTGTCTTGTTCTTGATCTCAGAGAAAAAGCTTTCAGTTTGTCACCACTAAGTCTGATGCTAGCTGTGGGTTTTTCATATACAGCCTTTATTATTCTTAGTTTGTTAAGTGTTTTTATCATGAAAAGGTATTGAATTTTTTCAAATGCTTTTTCTGCATCTTTGCAATGATCATGTGATTTTTATCCTTCATTCTGTTAATATAGTGTATCACATTGATTGTTTTTCATAAGTTGAACCATTCTTGCATCCTAGGGATAAACCCCACTTGGTCATGGTGTATGATCCTTTTAATGCACTGTTGAATTCAGTTTGCTAATATTTTGTTGAGAATTTTTGCATCTATATTCATCAGGGATATTGCTTTGTAGTTTCCTTGTAGTCTTTTTCTAGCTTTGGTGTCCAGGTAATGCTGGCCTCATGAAATGAGTTTGGAACTGTTTTTTCCTCTCCAATTTTTTGGAAGAATTTGAGGAGGATTAGAGCTAATTCTTCTTTAAATATTTGGCAGAGTTCACCAGTGAAGCCATTGATCCTGAGGTGTTCTTTTTTTTTTAAAGATTGGTACCTGAGCTAACCACTGTTGCCAATCTTCTCTTTTTTTTTTTTCTGCTTTTTCTCCCCAAGTCCCCCCAGTACATAGTTGTATATTTTAGTTGTGGGTTCTTCTAGTTCTGGCATGTGGGACGCCGCCTCAGCGTGGCCTGATGATCAGTGCCATGTTTGTGCCCAGGATCCGAACCAGCAAAATGCCGGATCGCCAAAGCGGAGCACGCAAACTTAACCACTCAACCACAGGGCTGGCCCGGCCCTGAGAGCGCCAAACTTTAACCATTAGGCCAGCAGGGCTGGCTCAACAATTATGTTTTTGAATTGATCATATTTACCCGTTTTTCCCCATTTTGGACAAGCCATTTGCAAAATTCTTCAATTGTCGTCAGTGTTTCACAATCCTCTGGGCCCAATGTTGTTTGATATGCACTGATACTTTTTATAAAATATATTTCAACAGCATCTACAAAAAGAGAGAAACAATTATTGAAGGCAAGCTATTAACCTTTACAAGCGTCTAATTTCAGCTTTGGCTCAATTAATTAGACATTTTCATGCTTAAAGTCCATGCCTGTCCTCATCTCAGGTCTCATAAGGAGCCTCAAAACATCTGAGATATGGTTTGATGTGTTCTGATTTTATTCTCTTGAGGAAATGCATAGATTTTCTGTAGGAAAAGAAAGTTTATGCCTGAACAGTCTTATCCTAAGACTCAAAATAACCACCATATTAAACTCCCAGGTGCAGTGCAAGACTATATTTTTAGCTAAATCAAAATCTGATAGAGATTGCTGTTTACTGGGGTCCGTTTGGTGTATGTGTGTTGGGGGGGGGGGCGGTGCAGAGAGTGTGAGTTTTGGTTTTAAAACTATTTCAAATATTTAGTTGTTATTGTTTAAAAATTTCCTTTTAATGTTGTCTTTTATTCCAAACATGTAATCAATCTGCAAAATGCAGAGAAGCAAAAATAAAATGAAAATTGTTATCCATACACATCACTCAGGAACAGGCACTGTTCACATTTTTTTTTTTTACCACCGTATTAAGGTATAATTTATTCACATTCACCCATTGTCATTGTACAACTTGGTGAAGTTTTAGCAAATTCATATGTAGTTATGTAATCATGATCAAAATCCAGTTAGAACATTTCCATCATCCCCACAATGTTTCTTCATGGCTGGTTGCAGTCAATGCCTGCTCTCATCCCCCATCTTAAGCAATCTCTGATCTGCTTTCTTTCTCTCTGTATTTGACTTTTCTAGAAATTTCACATAAACGGATTCATACAATATGTTATCTTTTGAGGCTAGATTCTTTCATGTAGCATACTGTTTTGGGGGTTCATCCATATTGTTTCATGAATCAGTACTTCACTCCTTTTTATTGCTGAGGAATTTGCTATTTTATGTATATACCACATTCTGTTCACCCATTCACAAGTGATGAATATCTGTGTATGTGTATATAGTCTATTATATTCATCCACATACTTATCAGTTCCACTTCTCTTCATTCCTTTCTGTGGATTTGAGTTACCATCTGCTGTCATTTTCTTTCAGCCTAAGGGCTTCCTTTAGTATTTCTTTAGGGTAAGAATGCTACCCACAAATCCTCTCTGGTTTTGTTTATCAGGAAATGTCTTTATCTCACCTTCATTTTTGAAGGATAGTTTTGCTGGATATATTATTCTTCATTGAATTTTTATTTCAATACTTTTTGAATATATTATTCCACCACCTTCTAGCTTCCATTATTCTGATGAAAAATCAGCCATTATTCATATTGTACAGAGTTGTTTTTCCACTGCTGCTTTTAAGATTTTCTCTTTGTCATTCAGCAGTTTGATTGTGTGTCTAGCTGTGGTTCTCTTTGTGCTTACCTTCCTTGGCATTATTTCGTGATCTGCAGATTTTCATCAAATTTAGGGAGTTTGGGCCATTATTTCTTTAGATAATTTTCTGTCTCATTCTGTCTCCTCTCCTGGAGCTCCCATTACATGAGCATTGGTAGACGTGCTATTGTCCCACAGATCTCTCATGCTCTGTTCATCTTTCTTCAGTATCTCTTCTCTCTGTTCTTTGGGTTGGATCATTTCTAGTGACCTACCTTTGAGCTATTTCATTCTCTTTTCTTTTTGGCCATCTCAAATCTGATGTTGAGATCATTAATAAGCTTTTCATTCAGTTACTATATTTTACAACTCTAAAATTCCCACTTAGCTGGTTTTTAATAATAGTTTATATTTTGCTATTGAGACTTCCTATTTGCTAAGTAATTTTCAACATATTTTAATTCTTTGAACAGTTTGCTTTAATTCTTTGAACATGTTTATGATAACTGCTTTGAAGTCTTGCTAAATACAACATCTAGCCCACTTAGAGTCAATTTCTATTGACTGCTCTTTTTTTTGAGTATAAGCCATAGGTTCTTGTTTCTTTGTATTTTTGTCTCTTTTTTGTTGAAAACTCTTTTTTGTTGAAAATGTTTTAGATAATATATAGGAGCAACCACAGATTCTGATATATTTTTGTGGGGTTTGGTTTTGTTTTTTCCAGTAAATTGCCTAGACTTAAACTGTAGAATCTACATCCCCCATGGTGTTTGGATGTTAATGTCTTTGCTCTGTTGTTGTTGTTTTTAATAGACTTTATTTTATTTTGAGGAAGATTAGCCCTGAGCTAACATCCACCACCAATCCTCCTCTTTTGCTGAGGAAGATTGGCCCTGAGCTAACATCCATGCCCATCTTCCTCTACTTTATATATGGGACACCGGCCACAGCATGGCTTGATAAGTGGTGCATAGGTCCATGCCCAGGATCCAAACCAGAGAATCCCAGGCTGCCAAAGCGGAGTGCATGATCTTAACCACTATGCCACTGGGCTGGCCCCAATAGACTTTATTTTTTAAGCAGTTTTACAATCACAGCCAAATTGAGTAGAAGGTACAGAGATTTTCCATATAACCCTGACCCCATATATACACTTGTGATGGTTAATTTTATTTGTCAACTTGACTGGGCTAAGGGATGCCCAGATAGCTGGTAAAACATAATTTCTGGGTGTGTCTGTGAAGGTGTTTCTGGAAGAGATTAGCATTTGAATCAGTAGACTGAGTAAAGAATGTCTGCTCTCACTAACATGGGCAGGAATCATCCAATTTGTCCAGGGCCTGAATAGAATGAAAAAAAAGGTGAAGGAATGGTGAATCCTCTCTCTCTCTTCTTGAGCTTGGAAATTCATCTTCTCCCGCCCTCAGACAATGGAGCTCCTGGTAATTGGGCCTTATGACTCCGAGACTTAACACCAGTGGCCCCCTCATCCTCCAGTTCTCAGGCCTTTGGCCTTGGACTGGGACTTACACCATTGGTTCCCCTTGTTCTCAGGCCTTGGACTCAGACTAAATTATACCACCAGCTTTCATGGTTCTTCAGCTTGCAGATGGTAGATCATGGTCCTTCCCGTCCTCCATAACCACGTGAGCCAATTTCTATAATGAATCTCCTCTTATATCTATCTATCCATGTATCCTATTGGTTATGTTTCTCCAGGGAACACTGACCAATACAGATTTTGGTACCAGGAGTGAGCTCAACACCATGGATTGCTACTTACCAAGGCCAACCTGGTAATGGCCACCTCTGAGTGCCCAATCTGCCAGCAACAGAGATAAACACTGAGCTACCAATATGGCACCATTCCCTAGGGGATCAGCCATCTACCTGGTAGCAGGTTGATTACATCGGACCACTTCCATCATGGAAGGGACAGCATTTTGTCCTTACAGGAATAGATATCTACTCTGGACACAGATTTGCCTTCCCTGCACTCAATGCTTCTGTCAAAACTACCATCCATGGACTTACAGAATGCCTTATCCACCATCAGGGTATTCCATACAGCATTGCTTCTAATCAAGGAATTCACTTTGCAGCCAAAGAAGTGTGGCAATGGGCCCATGCTTATGAAATTCACTGGTCTTACATGTTCCCCACCACCCCAAAGCAACTGGATTGATACAACAGTGGAATGGCCTCTTGAAGACTCAGTTACAGTGCCAGTTAGGTGACAGCACTTTGCATGGCTGGGTCAAGGTTCTCTCGAAGGCTGAATATACTCTGAATCAGCACCCAGTATATGGTGCTGTTTCTCCAATAGTCAGGATTCATGGGTGTAGGAATCAAGGGATGGAAATGTGAGTAGCACCACTCATTATTACCTGTAGTGACCCACTAGCAAAATTTTTGCTTTCTGTTCCCACAACACTATATTCTGCTGGCCTAGAGGTCTTAGTTCCAGATGGAGGAATAGGAGACACAACAATAATTCCATTGAACTGGAAGTTAAGACTGTCACCTGGCCACCTTGGGCTCCTCATGCCTCTGAATCAACAGACAAGGAAAGGAGTTACTGTGCTAGCAGCGGGGACTGATCCTGACTACTAAGGGGAAATTGGACTACTACTCCACAGTGGAGGTAAGGAAGAGTATGTCTAGAACATAGGTTATCCTTTAGGGCTTCTCTTAGTATTACTATGTTCTGTGATTAAGGTCAATGGAAAACTACAACCCAATCCAGTCAAGATTAGTAATGGCCCAGAACCTTCAGGAATGAAGGTTTGGGTTAGCCCACCAGGTAAAGAACAATTACCAGCTGAGGTGCTTATTGAAGGCAAAGGGAATACAGAATGGGTAGTAGAAGAAGGTAGTTATAAATACCAGCTGTGACCACTTATAGAAATGAGAACTGTAACTGTCATAAGTATTTCCTTCTTATTTTGTTAGGAATACATTTGTATATGTATATACACATATTAAGCAAATATCTTTGTTTTCTTTTCTCTTTTATTCCTTTACTATGTATCATAAGATGTATTGACTTTATATCAGTATTTAATTATCATTAACTTTACATCATAGTTTTCAAGTGATAGGATATCAGAAGAGTAAACATCATTGAAGGACTTTATCTCCTCTTCTGGGGAATGGATTAGTGCATTTTCAGTTGTACCTAGGATAGTTGCTTTATATTGGGCAGAATTATGACCTTGTTATTGTCTTTACTTGGAGATTAAGTATGTTTAAGGAGATGCATATAGGTATCAAGTTGACAAGGAGTAGATTTGTGGTAGTTAATTTTGTGTCATTAATTTAGTTAATTTGTGTCAGCTTGACTGGGCTAAGGGGTGTCCAGATATCTTGTAAAACATTATTTATGAGTGTGATTGTGAGGGAGTGTCTTCAGGAGAGATTAGCATCTGAATCAGTAGACTGAATAAAGAAGATCCACCCTCAATAATGTTGGTTGGCATCATTCACTCCATTGAGGGCCCAAATAGAACCCCAAAAAAGGCAGAAGAAGAGTGAATTCCCTCTCTTCTTGAGCTGGGAAATCCATCTCCTGCCATTGGATATCACATAGTTGTTTTAAATTCCCAGTCTGATAATTCCAACATCCCTGCCATATCTGAGGATGGTTCTGATGCTTGCTCCGTCTCTTCAAACTGTGATTTTGCCTTTTAGTATGCCTTGTAATTTTTTTCTTGATACTGGACATTATGTACTGGGTAAAAGGAACTGCTCTGCACAGGCCTTAGGTAACATGGTGGTAGGTGGTAAGGTGTTGGGGGAAGGGAAGCATTCTACAGTTCTATGATTAGGTCTCAGCCTTTAGTGAGCCTGTGCCTCTAGGCTGTGAACTTCACAAGTGCTTCTCAGTCCCCCTCTGCCTTAGTTAGGACAGGATGGAGAGGGCTTGAGTTGGGTATTTCCCTATCCCACCCCAAGAGTTAGGGTCTGGTAAAATAGTTTCTCTTGAGGACAGGCCTTGTGAAGCAGAATGCTCTGGCATATTTTAAAATGGTTACTTTTCCCTTCTCCCTGCTGGGAGCAAGGGGGAATTTTTCTCCAATATTCACTTTGAGAACCTGGTCAAGCTCCTGGAGGTGAAACTCATGAAAGTGTGGGCCCCCACCCCTCCCCCCACCCTGACTGGGTACCCTTGGAATCTTTAACTCTCAGACTTGTCCACAATGAGCTTCCAGAAATTCATCAATTACAGTTCAGATTTTCCTACCCCAGTACTGGCTCCTGTGGAGACTGGTAAATTGTGATTCTCTGTATTCTCCTGTCTTTCCAATTTTGGGGGCATCAGTTTGCCCTGTGACCTCATTTCTCTGACAGATATAAGAAGAGCTGTTGATTTCTCAGTTTGTTCAGTTTTTTACTTGTTGTTAGAATGAAGTGATGACTTCCAAGCTCTTACATGCCAGAACAGAGACCAAAAGTCTTTGCTCGGGTTTTCATGCTTCTTTTTATTTTTAGTCTGGATTTCTGGGGGTGACCCCTGTGTTTCCATAGCTTAGTGTTGACCCACTGACTTGGGAAGAGGTTGTGCTCAAATACCTTTAGATTGTCCATCTTTCATCCTCTGTTGATTGATCTGTATGTAGATTGGGGAGTGCATTCTCAGCTCTGCCACATTTCAAGTCTCCTTTGGTCATTACTTCCCACTGGACTCTCCAATCTCCCCTGCATTGTGGATGCAGTTTCCCAGTTGGCCAGGGATGTTGGGAGAGCTTATCTAGCCTTTCTATGGCTCCCTCATTTCCAGGTCCTTTGGGTTAAAATCTCTGACTGGCCTGCCACTCAGACCAACCAAAACAGCAACTTCAGGCTAGAAAATATGCAGGCTTTCCCCAGTTCATTTCCTACTGAGTTCGCCACTTTCATCTGATAAATCAATGGGTTTTTGCTCCTTTCTCCAATCTGAGTCAGCATCCTCTGCCAGCAAAGCTAATGGTTCTCCTGGCTAGCCCCATGCTGATAATATTGCTATTCTCAGGGACGGAGCTGGGGCAGTGGATGGACGGCAGTAGCCCCAGGCAAGAAGCCCAAGAAGACTCTTTACCCAAAGTCTAACAGTTTTTTGAGAATAATTTGCAATTTGCTGTCTGCTTATCTATTTCCAGTGCCCTCACATGGTTGGTTTGACCATTTTACTTAGCGTGTGTGTGTGTGTGTGTGTGTGTGTGTGTGTGAAGAGGACTCACAGACCTCTTCACAAAGCCATAGTCAGAAGGCTCTACCTTTGTTTACATTCTGATGTACATTTTGGTGCAATTTTACTTACTTTGCAGTTCATTCTTCATGTTTACATATATGACTATAAACGATAGTATTTTTTGTGTCTAAAAATGCAAATTATTTTTTCCTTAATACTGTTTTTTAAATTAACCTTTTTATTTATAAAATCTAGTCCTTTTAAAGACTATAGAATTCCATCTAGTTAATATACCAAATTTCCTTTTCATTTATTGATGACATTCAGGTTGTTTCCAATTTTTTACAAACAGTGCCACAGTGAACTTTCCTTATATGTGTATCCTTTCCAATTTTAGTAGATATTATCAAATTGGTGTCCAAATTTCATATCAGTTTACACTGTCACTCTCACCAGCTATGAATAAGCAGACCTGTTTACCCACAATCTGGCAAACGCTAGATATTTTCACATTTTCAAAATTTTCATATAGATGAGTGAAAACTTATCTCACTGTAGTTTTAAAATATATATAGTTTCAAGATGTGTGACCTTCTGCCAAATTGCCCTTCAGAGAGTTTGTATCAAATTGCTCTCATCAATCCTACATGTTATCATTTTTTAAAATTTTGACAATTTGATAGGAGAAAACTGGTATCTTTGCTGTTTTATATTTCTTGGTTATTACTATGATTGAAACTTTTTCCATATGATTTGGCCATTTGTATTCTCTATGCCATGCTTGGTTGTTTTTTTTGGCCTATTTTTCTATTGAAAAGTAAATGTAAATTTTAGCTCTTACGTTTAGGACAATGATCCATTTCGAGTTAATGTTTGTATACGGTATGGCAGTGCATTATTATTATTATTTCTTTGGCACATAGACACCATTTGTTCCAATTCCATTGGTTGAAAAGACTATTCTTTTCACATTGAATTGCTTTTGTACCTTTGTCAAAAATTCATTGTCAGGGGCCAGCCCGGTGGCACAGTGGTTAAGTTCGCACGTTCTGCTTTGGCGGCCTGGGGTTCGCCAGTTCGGATCCCGGGTGCGGACATGGCACTGCTTGGCAAGCCGTGTTGTGGTAGGTGTCCCACATATAAAGTAGAGGAAGATGGGCACGGATGTGAGCTCAGGGCCAGTCTTCCTCAGCCCAAAGAGGAGGATTGGCAGCAGTTAGCTCAGGGCTAATCTTCCTCAAAAAAAAAAATTCATTGGCCATATTTATATGGGTCTATTTCTGGACTCTCTATTGTGTTCCAATGATTCTGTTCTCTGTCTGTCCCTTCACCAACACCAAACTCTCTTGATTACTGTTGCTTTATAGTAAATCTTAAAATCAAGTAGTATGATTTCTCCAACTGTGCTATTTTTCAAAATTGTTTTAGCTATTCTAGTTTTTTTTGCTTTTCCATATAAACTTTAGAGTCAGCTTGCCTATATTTACAAGAATTCCTACTGGGATTTTGATGTAATTGTGTTAAATCCATGGATTGATTTTGGAAGAACTGACATCTTTATTATATTGAGGCTTCCAATCCATGAACACAGTATGTCTCCATTTATTTGGTCATCTCTGATGGCTTTGATCAGGGTTTTGTAGTTTTCAGAACACAGACCCTGTACATATGTTGTTAGATTTACACCTAAGTGTTTCATTTGGGACAAGGGGACTATTGTAAGTGGTATTTTTAAAAATTTCAGTTTCCAGTTGTGCATTGCTAACATATAGAAATATGCCTAGTTTTTGTGTGTTGACCTTGTATCCTGTGACCTTGCTAAGCTTAAACTCACTCAGTAGTTCTAGAGGTTTGTGGATTCCTTGGGGTTTTCTACAGAGACAGTCGTGTTGCCTGCAAATAGGGACCATTTTATTTCTTCTAACCTATGTGTCTTTTTCTCGCCTATTGCACCGACTAGGATTTCTAGTGCTATGGTGAATAAGAGAGTGAGAGTGAAAATCTTGCCCTGTTGTTGATCTTAAGAGGCAAGCATTCAGTCTTTCACCATTAAGCACGATGTTAGCTGTAGGGTTTTTGTTCACACCTTTTGTCAAATTGAGGAAGCTCCCCGTCCATCATGAATGTATGTTGAATTTTGTCACATGCTTTTTTTCCATCAATTGATTAGATTATATGCTTTTCATCTTCGGATTGTTAATACGGTAGAGCACATTGATTCAGGTTTGAATACCAAATCAGCTTGACATCCTTTTTTCCCCTTAGCTTTATTGAGGTATACTTAATATACAAAAAAAATCATATTTGATGTATCCATTTTGATGAATTTGGACGTATACATATACTCATGATACCATCACCACAATCAAAGTAGTAACATATTTGTCACCTCCAAAGGATTTTTGGTGTCCCTTTGCTTTTTTTTTTTTTTTTGGCAAGAGCACTTAACATGGTATCTACTCTCTTAACAGGTTTCTAAGTGCACAATACTGTAATGTTTTGACTTTTTCACATCAGTTTTAGGGACAGTAAAATGTTTCAAGGTCACGTCTCTCTTTTTTTTCCCTTCTCCCTAAAACCCCTAGTCCATAGTTGTATATTCTAGTTGTGAGTGCTTCCGGTTGTGCTACGTGGGACACCACCTCAGCATGGCCTGATGAGCAGTGCCATGTCTGCACTCAGGATCCGAACCAGTGACACCCTGGGCCACTGAAGCAGAGCGCATGAACTTAACCACTCAGCCACGGGGCCAGCCCCAGCTCATGTCTCATTGTGGTTTTTTTTTAAATTGAGATCACTTTGTTTTATAATTTTACATAAATTTCAATTGTACATCATTATATTTTGACTTCTGTATAGACTGCATTGTGTTCACCACCAAAAATCTTGTTGCCCCAGCCCGACATTCTCAAGAAAAAAACCCTCACTTGATCATGGTGTATTATTCTTTTTACATATTGCTATATATTTTGTTGGAGATTTTTTTATGTCTATGCACATGAAAGGTATTGGTCTATAGTTGTTTTGTTGTTTTGTTTTTTCTTGCAATGTCTTTGCCTGGTCAGGGTAATGCTGGCCTCGTAAAATGAGTTGGGAAGTGTTCTTTCCTCTTCAATTTCCTGGAAAAGATTATGTAGGATGGGTGTTGTTCCTTCTTAAAATGTTAAGTAGAATTACCCAGTGAAATCATCTGGGCTTGGAGATTTCTTTCTTAGAAGGTTAACTAAAAATTCTTTTTTTTAATACTTAGGATCTATTCAGGTTATCTGTTCATCTTTTGAGTTGTTTTTAATTTTACTTATGGTATTTTGTGGCAGCCACAAGTTTTAGATCTTTTTATAATTAAACCTATCAATCTCTTCTTTTCTGGTATATCTTTGTGTACTCAAAGAGTTCTTCTTTCTCCAGTTTTTAATTTTAGTACTTTCTATTCCCGTACTATGTTCTCTTTGGGGTAATTTATACTGTTCAGTTTTGATGTAAAAAAATGTTAATCCATTTGGAATTTGGTGAATGACAGGAGGTGAGGATCCAGATTCTTTTTAAGTTAAAAAATTAGTATGCAAGAAAAGAATAAGGCAGCTTGGGAATCTCCCAACTCAATAATCATAAACTTTTTCTCGCTTAAAAATATTTCCAGGGGATTGGCCGCATGACTGAGAGGTTAAAGTTCCACGCCATCTGCTTCAGCAGCCTGGGGTTCGCAGGTTCGGAGCCCAGGTGCAGACCTACTCCATTCGTCAGCCATGCTGTGGAGGCGTCCCACATACAACGTAGAGGAAGGATGGCACAGATGTTAGCTCAGGGGGAATCTTCGTCACACACACACAAAATTTACATATTCACAAATAGATTATATTTCTTAATAACTATGAAGACTACTTAAAAAACAACCAATATATAGATGGAGTACAAATACTGTGAGTATACATGAGGAAATTTTTTAAAGGAGCAGGATAATTAACTAGAAAACACAGAATAAAGAAGTGTTTTCAATGAACATTTATGCTAAAGAAAACAATAATTAAAATATCAAAATAGCTTTGAAAACTAAAAATGAATATTTATTCAATGACATGGGGAAATACAAGAATGGAAAAAAGTAGGATGCAAAACTTTCTCTACAACTCTTTCTCTCTCTCTCACTCTTTCTCACATATGACTGGAAAATAATGTATACCAAAATGGATTACTTTTATAAGCAGAGAAAAATCAACATTTTAAAAATATTTAAATTACATCTTCACAAATCCCAAATTCCTCCCGATGGGCCATTGAATTCCTTAGTGTCCATTAGTCTGATCAAGCCAGCTGAGCATGGGATACTGTCCTCCTTCACCAGTTCCTTGGTGTCTTTCCCAAATCCCCACTTGCAAAAGGACGACCTTCCCTGAGAAAGAACTACTGTTGAAGGATGAATTCATCACTTGGCTTTCCTCTAGACCCCAAGTACCTCACTTCTGAAAAGAGGTCAAGAAAATTCTAGCTGCTACAAACATTCCCTCTTATAAGCCAGAGGAAAAGTGTCAAGGAGACTGAGAGTGGAGGAGGATGAGAGGAGGAGCCAGCATTTTTCTCTTTTATCACTGGATTTCCTCATCAACAGATACATCACAGGCCACATTCATAGCGTGTATAATCTCCACTCTTTATGCAGGTGAATTTTGCTGAGACTCTAAGAGAATAAAGGAAATAGAAATCAGAAGCTCTTATTGGTTTTGATGTTCCAACTAATTTGGGAGGCTACTGTGCTTAAATTCATATGTAAATCCTTTTGTACAAAATGGTGTCTGGCCTTATCTTTCCATCACAGGCATGAACAGCTAATTATAATTTGTCTATATTGATAGATAGACCAATCCCCAGTGTTCTTCCCTCCCATGACTGGGAAATAATGATAAGTGCAAGGCCACCTCTTCCACCTACCCCTGTGTTGGATCTCTCCAGACATGGCATAAGCCTTGGCTAGTAATGCGCTCGCCTCTGCGGTTTGGGGGCTGACTTCAGTGAACAAAGAAACACAGATAGAATGGGCCTGGAATAGAGAAAAATCACAAGGTAAGTACTCAAATGATGGTGTTTCACTGTGGATTTTCTAGTAGTTTTCATGGAATTGCTAGTTGATTGCGAGCTGATATATATCTAATCGTGGAGTTACAGGAGAGATGAATTTGAGTTCTGGCTCTGCTACTTCCTAGCTGTGAGTCTTGAGCAAGTAATTTCACCTTCATATGTAGAAAGAATATATAGTTCCCATTGATTAGGGTTTGGGAAAGAGTAAATGAGATGATGCATGCAAAGCACTGGGCTTAGTACCCATCATATGGTAAGTTCTCAATAATGTTAGCTATTATTATTTTTTATTAGGTTTCATGGCAAAAATAAAATCATAACTTTAGCTCAGCCTCTCAAAGTATCAAAGGAAGTCTAATAAATCTTGGATCCTAGAGCCATACTGCCTGAGTTCCTGTCCTTGCTCAGCCACTTACTGTGACATAAGGCAAGCCACTGACCTCTTCATATACAAAACAGGGATGACAAAAGTAGTATTTGTCACAGACGGCTGTTGTAAAGATTAAATGAATTAATAGATGTAAAGTATTTAGAATACCACCTGGAATATAGTAAGCATCAGAGGAGTGTAGATTTTACTATTGTTATTATTTGTATTAAAATGGAAGGAGTAACACTTTGGAAAGAGAAAGAAGAGAGAAGACATCCAGTCCACACCCACCAGCAAGAAAAGAACCACCTGTGCTTCATATTTCACAGGTCAAACACCGTGAGGTCTTTCAAGAAGCTCCAGAGATCATCAGCCAGACTCTGGAGCTAAGACACAGGGCAGAGTTGTTATGAGTACAGGTCTGGGGTCGAGTTTTCTGAGTTTGATCAAATCCCTGCTCCCCCACGGGTTAGCTACACAACTTCAGCTGAATTCGCTGTAACTCTCTGGGCTTCAGTTTCCTCATCCTTAAAATGAGATAAAGTAATAATGGTGCCAACTTCCTAGGGTTGTTGCATAGATTATATGAATTAATATATCCTCAAGGGCACACAGTAGAAGTGCTCCATAAATTTGAACTATTGTTTTTCATTGTTGTTGGTAAACACTGATTATTTGCTGTTTTATCCATTTTGATCTGACCACTGCTTTAAAAATGTCTTGGACACAAATGCCAGATTGGCTTTCTCTGTAAGCAGTGGGCTCCCTGCATTCCCTAACATCTCTCCGTTGCATGATGTGAGTAACCTGGATTTTTGGATTGTCTGCAATGCCTTTTCTCCAGTATCAGTTTTCACAGATACTGCTGGATTACATTGCCCCTTTTCTATGATACAGGAAATCCAATATTTGATCCACTTTTGGCTATGGGAGATATGTGAAGCCACAAGCAGGGTTCTCATTTGAAGAGAGAAAAGGTGAATTTAAGTAGCAGTTTCAAGAGAACTTTCAAGGGCACTGTTTTCATTATGGCAGACTCAACATTCCTTCTTATGTTTTGGTTTCCCCTGGACATTTGTCAAATTAGTTACCTCCAAGTGAAATACTCTTTGTTAGTTTAACCTTAGACTTGCAAATACAACCAGCTAGACTAGCTTAAAGGACAAATGACAACATTACACGAAAACATCACGATTTTTCACTTAAAAAGCCCTTTGAGTTTGCTGAAGACTTCAGTTCAGCTGCCGCTGTGGCTTTTTTCCTTGGAGTAGACTCACTCAGCTGCCTCTTCCTAGCACCCACAGAGATGAGGGGAAGCCTGGGAGGGGAAATGCTGTCCTCAAATCAGGTCGCACAGCAGATACACCTGCCCTGAGTCAGGGTTCTCTGTCCAGGTTATTTAAGGTTGAGGAAGGGCTCTTGCGTGGATGTGGAGAGAAATCAATCCCACCCCTTGTTCTTCTAAGAAGCCCAAGTTTCCCTGGGTCTGGGGCCAAACAAGGCTATCCTGGTGGGGTTCCAGTCAACCCACCAACCTGTTGCAAGTACTGGATGGCCTGGTCGTGGTTCCTCCGCAGCTGCTCCATCTGAGCAATTTCCTGGTACAGACTGACCAGATCCAACGTCCTATCCCCCTTAGCAGCAATAACGTTGCCAATTGCCTTTTCAAAGTATGCCAGAGCTAGGTTCAACCTATGGATGGCCAAGGAAGCTCTACAAGAAAAGGGACAAAGACGGAAAGTCACAGAGAGGCCACTTACTTTGCAGACACAAAAGGAACTGATTCTAAGAACTAAAGAATTTGGCCTTCACAGACCAATCATCTGAGTGGTTGGCTCAAAATCCAGCCTTGCTGTAAACAAATTCCTACCAAGCTGCATTTTACCTACCAGATTCCATGGACTACCATTCATCAAACGCATTAATATATCATGCTACCGTCTAATTTTATAAAAAAGCAAATGGAAAAAATGGCTTCCCGCATCATTTACCCATAAACATAGACTTTCTAAAATGAAAATCAAACTTTAGCACCTCTGGCTCCCTCTCTTTCAGGCCAAAGCAAAGTTTTGCTTTGTTTTGTTTGACTTATTTTAGTTTATTCCTCCTCAGTTAAAAATGACAGAGGATAGAGAAAACAATGTAAAGATTCCCCTAAAAGGAGGTTAAATAAATTATGGCACATCATACAATACTTCAGACATTAAAAATTATGTTTTCTTTTTAGACTAACTACATGGGGAGAAATTCAAAATGTCCTAAGTTAGAAAAAAGTTATAAAATCGTACTTAAAATATGATCCTGACATACATAGATAAACAGGTAGATAGATATAACTAAAATGTTCAGAGCAATTATGTGTGGGTGGTGATATTACAATTTCATTTTCTTCTTCATATCTATCTGTATTTTCAAATTTTCCAAAACAAAATGGGGAATATAATTTTTTTAAATGATAATAAAACAGTATTTCCTTAAGGTTTATCTTTCTAGAGATAGCAAGACACAAAGAGAAGGAGACGGGTAGTTCAAAGCTGGTGCCCACAGTTATTAGCTGTATGGTCAAACTCCAGGCACTCATATTTCCTTCCAAGTAAAACAAGGTTAAGAGTACCTAAGTTACAAGGTTGTTGTGAAGATTAGATCAAAAATTATATGTAAAAACGCCTAACATATAGTAGATACACAATCAACATGACTTCCGCCTCATCCCTTGCCCCCATCTTTGTATTCCCAAGTTGAATGAAAAATATATGTGTATGTATAAAATTATTTTATATAAGGCATTCTGCAACAGTTACAATTTATTTTAAGATGGAAGTTTTATCCTTCCTTTAAAGATTAGGATTAATGATCAAAAGAGCACTGGCATGTTATCTGATAATTCTTTACAAAAAAATTGTTTTGATCAATCAGACCACTATTTCCCTCGACCACAAGAACAGAAGTTATAGAATGATAATGCCCCTCATCAAGAGCTTGTAGGGAGACATTAGCCAAGCTGTCTCGCCTGAACAACCTTGCCTTATTTTCCCCACCTTTAAAATGGGAAAAGGGATTTGCCGTTCTAGATATTTGGTCAATATCAAACACAACTCAGTGTGGTATAGGCAATGAGCTATGGATTCAGATGATCCAGTTGACCACGTGATCCAGTGACAATGCTGGCTCTTCTACCTGTTAGCTCTGTCACCTAGATTCACTTAATCTTTCTGTGCCTTAATTTTCTTATCTGTAAAATGAAAATAAAAATACCTACCTCATAGTCCTGTGGTAGAGGACTGAATGAAATAAATTATGTAAAGCACTTAGAGCAGCGTCTAGGGTGTAGTTATTCTTAGTAAACTTGCCAACACTTAGAACAGTGCATGCACAATAAATATTGTACTCAATAAATATTGTGGAATAAATGAATGAAATGTGCATTAGAATTTATTATGAAAAAGGAACAAGGCTATCTTTCCTATAAGGCACAAAAACCTTTGCCACTACCCCATGTGACAGCAGTAAACATTCCCTAGACTCTAATTTATGGCCCTGTGGACTTAATAGTCTGATTTAGCTCTGGACATTCGGACATCTCCCCAACATTTCCCAATGACTTCTAGACTCATCTTGTTTAGAGGATGCAGGCATGACTCATGTATTTCACTTACTTACCACTCAGTCATCTGCCCTCCTGTACCAAATGCTTAGAGTTTTGGAAACAGATTGTTTTCAAGGACATGAAGATATTTGAAAAATCTAGGGAACAGTAAACTTTTTATTATTCTCTTTTTCTTGTGATAATCTGATGGGCCCACTCTCATATCTAAATATTCTGATTCTCAGAGGATCCCTAACTCAACAGCAAAACAGTTCAGGCTTGTTCAGGCTTGAACAAATTCCATGAACTTTGTTTCTATACAGAAGAGAACTTTCCTTAAAATGCACGTGTTGTGCATAGCTTTCATGGGCCTCCAACAAATTATCTTCATTAAGTGTTCCTTCCTCATCTTTTAAGATGTCATACTTAATGACAAAAGTAGGTGGCAATTCAGAAAAAAAGGTAATTTTAGAATAAGTGTGAGAGGCAGTGTCAGGATGGGCTAAGAGTCTGTGGGGTCAGATCAAAGATCCAACTCTTAAAGCTCGTCACCTTGGACAGTCTGTTTCACCTCAGTCCGTCTCCTTGCCCTCTCTCTAATGACATAATAATTGCACCAACTACCCCAGTGGTGGCTGTGAGGGTTAGATGGACACTGCTCATCAAGCTTGGACCATGGTGTATGTATTTGGTAAATACAAGCCTCTTTTATTATCATTTGAGGCTCTGAGAGTTTTGCTCTGTATATTTTCCTCCCTTTATATAGACAGTACAGAATAATCATGTGATTCCAGGCCTCAGTCATAAAGCCTAGGCTTCTCTAAGCTCAGATCTTACCTGCCCAAAGCAATTGTTAGGTCTTTCTCTGAGACTTGTAATCCACAAACGCCTCTCCGATATAATTCTTTCAGCTCCATCATGTTTCTCTCTGCCTTCTGCAGGTTGAAATAGGCCTCTCTGCCAGTGAAACAGTCAAGGAAAATGCCAGGCACACAAAGTGCCCCCACTGCCCAGGGACCACAGTTAATAAGCAAACAAAAGGCCCCTTGGGGGACCAGCCCCATGGCTGAGTGGTTGGGTTTGCGCGCTCTGCTTTGGCGGCCCAGGGTTTTGACAGTTTGAATCCTGGGCATGGACATGGCGCCACTCATCAAGCCATGCTGAGGCGGCATCCTATGTGCCACAACTAGAGGGACCCACAACTAAAAATACACAACTATGTACCGGGGGGCTTTGGAGAGAAAAAGGAAAAATAAAATCTTTAAAAAGAAAAAAAAAAAAGGGTCCCTTGGGAAAACAAAGGCATATTTGAAAATGGGCACTTCACTATGCTCTCTATTTTCCGTATGTATATGTCGTCAAGGGAGAATTCTTTAGAAAAGGAACAGGGCCTTGGGTTTCCTGTGGTGGGTGCCTGAAGCCAGGGCTGGGGTGGGTAGTGAGCATTTGGAGGAATGAACAGAAACCGTCAATTACACTAGATTTCCTTTAGCAGCATCCACTGTGTGACAACAGTTACTCATTTTTCCCAAATTGCTTCCTGTGAATGGTAAAAGAGAGGAATTAATTTTGCTGAAAGGGACTTTCTGGGTCATTTAGAAAGTCCAAGCAAAGCAGGTTTTTGGCGAGAGGCCAATAGCAGGAAAGAAAATCCCCTTAATTCCCAAATATCCTTCTATTTCCCACATTTTCAATAACCCCCTGTTAAGGGCATAACAGAGGAAGGCCACATATCAGATTCTGCAAGTTGAGTATCAAGACCAACAAAGTAGAGAGGGGGTCGTGTAGAGAGGAGAGGCTGGGGACACACGGGCTCAAAGTAGGCTCATGGTTACTCATAAGCATGAAATACCCTTCACAGTTTTCACATGGGGATGGCACCCAAAAGGCTGTCAACATCACAAGCTTTTTGAGGAGAGGCCTATATAAAAGTTCCCCTCTGGGGATGCAGAGAACTATTTCTTTTGTTTATTTTGGTTGGCCTCCAGCTTCATGGGCAGTATTCTTAATAGCATTTCCGAAAAACTAAAATGATCAGGAGTCCATTAAATCAGAGGTTTTTGGCTACATGTTATAATCACCTGGGGCGCTTTGAAAACTCTCAGATGCACCCCAGACCCACTAAATCAAAACCTCTAGGGGGACCCAAACAGCAGTAATTCTTAAAGCTCCCCAGGGGATTACAACGTGCAGCCTGGTTTGACAAACAGTGCCTTAAATCACCACCCATTCTCCTCCTTCTACACCACCACCACCACTACCACCCATGTCCTCATTGCTAATACTGATTTTCTTGAGCACTCAATGAAGAGCAGGACAAACTCCAAAGACTTTCAACGGGCTGAGGGATATATCCCCAGTGAGATCCCTCCCATGGCTCCACTCAGAGCTTATATGAATAGACAACAGGAGGAGCATTCATACCTTACTAGATGGAGATAAGAGGCTGGTGGAGGGCCTGGATGTTGGAATAGAGCTACAAGGCCTTGGTTCCATCTCCCACCCTCCTGTGCGAGAGGATCCATCTGGCACGTGTGGCACTTGGCCCTGACCACCAGACCCAGCTGGGAAGAGAAGGATATTGGTTCTGCAGGAGCCAGGCCACCCCCAGGGTGTAGTAGAGCATGACCAGAGCTTCCAGGATTTCCTTTCTTTCCTTGTCTGAGGTCGTTTTTCCCTTCCAGGTCAGCAGTGTGTTCTTGGCAGACTCAGCATGTTTCTTGGCCTGAGCTGGGAGGCCTGGGGGGTTTCAGGGTAGGTGGCAAGAAGAAAAACATTAAAAAGGTGTGTTCAGTCAAAGATATTCCTGAGAGGGGAGAGGTGGGCAGTGTGGTTGTTGTATGGTCTATAGTATTGGTTCCCAAAACTGGTGGGGCATCAGAGTTATCTGGAATGCTTGTAAAGAATACAGAGTCCTGGGGCTGGCCTTGTGGCATAGTGGTTAAGTTGACACATTTCACTTTGGTGGCCTGGGGTTCATGGGTTCAGATCACAGGTGCAGACCTATGCACTGCTCGTCAAGCCATGCTGTGGTGGCATCCCAAATACAAAATAGAGGAAGATTGGCACAGATGTTAGCACAGGGACAATCTTCCTCAAGCAAAATGAGGAAGATTGGCAATAGATGTTAGCTCAGGGCCAGTCTTCCTCACCAAAAAAAAAAGAAAGAAAAAAGAATACAGTTTCCTGGGCCCTAAGACCTACTGAGTAGAGTCTCTAGAGGAATGGGGTCCAGGAATCTATATTTTTAATTAACTCCATAAGTGCATCTTATGTAGCCACCCTGGTGTTAGTCTGTGGACCTCTGTTTGGAAATCACTGATGGAGAGAGGAGTGGAAGCTGAGGATCCCATTCCCAATTCTGCTGCTAATGCCACGTGACCTCTTCAACCCACAAAGCTTCTCCATCATCCTCCAAATGCAGAATGACAACAATAATTATAGAAGCTGCCCCTTTACCAAACACATGGAGATGGGCCAGGAACAAACTAGGTTATGCCACAGAGTGCTATGCTTTGAGCTTTCTGGCAGAGGCATTCTATAAATAAAAGGACCTATAAATACAATTACTTCCATCTGGGGATTTTTCCAACCCAGGATGAAGCTGGTGATATTAATTGGTCACACACAGACACGCACAAAGAATCAAATTTCTAAACACAGTGAGGCTCCTCACCAAGAAACTAGATAGGACCTGGTGTGTCTCCCCTTGTCTTCTAATTAAAGGCTAGTGCTCCAGGGCACGCACTTGAACTGCTGTTCATTCAGTTAACAGAGGCAGACTTGGGAAGATTCAGTTACAGAACTATTTCCTCATCTTCCAGCCTGGCTCACGTCGAGTGATCCCTGATGGGAAAGGGGAAGCCCTGGAGAAAAGAGAAAGGCCAGCAGAAAACATTATCCTAGTCCTCCACTCTGACGAAGACAGTCATGGCCGGCGTTCACTTTCAGCTCTCCTCTCTGAAGCATCTAGGGTCTGGGGAACACATTCGCCCCTGCCCAGTAGGCCCGCTGTGCCTCTCATTCTCACTTCACATTCCCAGTCCTCAGCGTGCTGTCCCTTTGGCCCCGAGAGCCTGGTTTCACAGTGTGCGTGTAGTCAACAGCATTGGGATGGTTTGAAAGGACTTGCAATTGATGCCTGCAGCCCTCCTATGGGCCAGATGTGCAGGACCTCCTCAGTGAGTTGCAACAATGAGAACAAAGCTTCTCTGGAAGAGCCCTAACAGTGAGCCTAAAGCCGAGAAGTCTTTGCAGAGCACTCAGAAGATGCCTGTTCTATAGGTTTCAACCGAAGAGAAAAATGGACTCTGTGGTGGGCTGTGTCTTAAGTTACCAGATAACAGTGGTCCTCAAACTGCACTGTGCACCGTAAGCACCCTGTTAAAATGCAGATTCCTGGGCCTTACTGCCAGTAGTTATGGTTCACAAGTTCTAAGGTGAGAACCAGGGATTCACATTTATAACAACCATCCTAGGAGATACTGACGCAGGCGATCTGAGGACCACACTTGGAGAAACACTGAGTTAATAAAATCTTTGTAGAGGAAGTGGGACTCATCTCCTTTTTGAAGAGTAGGTAGGATTTTGACTGATGAAGAATGAGAAGAGGTTTCTACTTGGAGTAAGCAGCCTGAGGCCAAAAAGAAAGAATAAGCCAGTGTGTGTGTATTTGTGCATGCACACACGGATGGGGTGGATTTGGGGGCATGTAGGAGTGTCAGAGAAGGCAGAAAGTTGACCAGTCTGACCGAAGGGGAGGTTTAAATTTAAAAACATATAAGGCGTGAATTGGACAAGTAACGTGGAGTCTTGGATGCCAAGATGAGGAGGCTGGATTTGATCTGTTAGTAACAGGGAATCTTTCTGTGTATTGAAGAAGATAGCGGCAACAGAAAACTGTTGGGGACATCAGACCAAGACACTAAAGTAGGAAACTGAGAGAGTCTTTCTATCAAACAGATTCTTTTCCACAGCCAGGTGAGCCCTTGGGCATGTGTCAATAAGGAATGCAGGAGCCAAATTTAGAAGCTCTCCTGGGTTTGTAGGAAGGAGAAAAGTGAAACTGGATGAGCTATTGAAAACCACCCCCAAGTCAGCACAATACTCCTTCTGGGCTCCTGAACAGAAAACAAATAAGACAGCTGCTCCGAGGCTTTGTCAGTCTGCGCCTTCCCGCCCCAGAGTGCCCAGCGCTGGTCGTGAAATCTCCCGAGGACTGCTTTTCTTCTAAGCTCAGCAGCTGATTAATTATAGAGTTCCTTGTCTCCACTTGACCATGCTCCACACTGTGGTCCTTCTGATGAAAAAGCTGAGCTGGTGACCAACGGGGCTTAAGCAAACTGAACTAGGATCCTGATTTAAAACAGCCCATTAAACTTTAAGCCCTAAAGGGGAAAATCACTCCTTTCACCCTCCCAGAATCCACTCGGGTCTCCACAGTGGGGTGCGTGTACCCCTACAGGTGTGCAAGATGCCACAAGGGTGGAGGGGAGAAAACCAAAACTCCTCTGCTACGTTTTCATCTTATCTTTTTTGTTTTCTACTTTGATGAATATTTATAACATTACATAATATATTAGTACCATTGTATGTAATTTATAATAAACACACATATACAGAGAGTGTTTGCTCAAATTTTTTCTAGTAATAAGGGAGCTAATTCTCAAGAGTTTGGAAACCACTGCTTTAGACAAATATTTTCCAACCTTTTCAAGTATGAAAAAACTCTTCTTTTATGTTTACAAAAAAATCTCACTTGGTGATATTTTTATAGCATTTCCTACATGAGAAAATTCATGATGACAAAAGTACCATGAATCAGCATCAGTAAAACTTTGAAATGAATAGGCTTTTTATTAATTTCAAGAACACCTTCTTTTATGTAAAAATAACACTCTGCATATATGTATATGTATAAGACGTATTTTCTCTCTCTGGGGAGGATGCTCACAGATTCATGCTCTCATTCCCTAACTCCAAGCCCCATCTCCTCAATTCCAATATCCGTTCTGAGATGGAATCATTTTCCTTTACTTGCCCTCCCAAGCCAAGGACACCACCCCTCTCCCTGCACCAAGAGTGCAGTAATTACAGAAGTAAAAGTCAGCATGGCAGCAAGATCTGCTCCTGGCATCGAATTCAGAAATTACAAGGACATATTGATGAACTGGAAAAGAGGTCCAGAGATTGTCCACTAGACAGGTCAATCGCTTGCTTTCGTTTGGGATGAGACTCCACCACTGACGTCTGTTACTATGACTCAGGCCAGAGAGAATCTGCTCAGAGCTACCCAGTCTGGGGAGGTTGCTGTTGTCACCTTAGATCATCATCTGTATTTAAGTTAGCGTGGCTCAGTGATTAAGAGAGCAGGGTCTAGAGGCAGCCTTCCCAGGGACAGATCCTGGGTTAGCCACTTCCTACTATCCATGTGGCCTTGGACAAGTTACTCAATCTATCTGTGCCTAAGTTTATTGACCTATAAAATGGTAAAGAAAATACCTTCTACCTTGTAGGGTTGTTGCAAGGATTAATTTAATTAATTCATGAAAAAGGATTAAATAGTGCCTGGCACATAAGAATGAAATGAGTTTGAATAAATATTAGCCATTATTTATTATTACCAGGGTCCGTTCCTCTTAAGCAGTTTATTATATTTGTCCTTTGGACACTTTTCATAGAGCTGCTTATAGAATCTTTATAAAAGGCTGCATTCTCAAATGCGAGCTCCCTTCAGTCAGGTACTAGGCTGCCTGCAGGTCAGATCACCTGGCTTTTATCATTCCCTGTTGTTCCTGGACCAGTTTTGTTTTGTTTTGTTTTTTACCAACTAGGCAGAGAAGGTAGCGCTCAAGACTTACGCTTCTTTTTCTGCAGTTTGCAACAATTATAATAGAGCCCCAGATACCTGGAAGGTTTCCAGTAAGAACAGGCTATTTGTTTATTATTAATAATTAATTAATAATCAATTAATTGCTTCATTAATAAGCAAAATTTCAGGACACTGCTTGTCCACGTTACTGTATTCTCCTTCCTGAACTCTTGAAAACAGTTCACCACTAGGTGACCCACCACGCTGTTCTCTGATGCCCTTTTCTCAGCCGCTGAAACACTAGGCCCATTAGGATTACCACCAGGTCAGCTGGCAAGGGACTTCCACTTCCACTGTGCCTCACTCTATTTCACCAACCAACAGCCTTTTATACTCTCTGCTTTGCAAAGACCCCGCACTGTCCCATGTTATTGAGTCCTGAACCCCATTCCATCAACTGCTCCATCTTTTAAAACCTGAATACTCTCTCTAACGGGCTCCTTTCTCACTGCCTAAAATCTTCCTGGGTCTCCTTCTAAAATGATCTTCACGGGATTTTTCCGCCTTCTCTAGTTACCTCCTACTTTCCCTCATTCTTTTCAATATGTAGTATGTAGCATACATAGCCTAGTCTGCTGGCCCTGGTTTCTTCCCCTCATCCCTGGGATCTGACTTCTGCTCCACCCATTCTGTGGAAGATGTTCTCGTGAGGCCCCCAAAGACCTCCTACTAAATAAATCCAGTCACATTTCTCAGTCCCCATCTTGCAGCAGCCTCAGACACCCTTGGTGACTTGGCTTCTCCTCCTGGCTCCCAAAGCACTAAACCAACCTGGTTTTCCTTTATAAACCTTCTCTAACTGGTTCTTTGCTAACTCTTTACGAGGATCCTTTATTCCTTCCACTAATGTGTCCATTCTCCAAGGGTGTGTCCTTCAGTTTCTTCCTTTTCTCCTCTCTTTCTCTCTCTGAAGTTTTATCAACTCCTATAACTTCAACTATGGCCTCTATGCTTATAATTTTCCGTTTCCCCTCCCTAGTTCTGGTCTCAAACATTCCTCCATGTTTATGATCCTCCTTCTCTCCTCCCAAGTTCTGGTCCCAAATTTCCAGCATCAAGTAAAAATGTAATAGTGGATTCCTCTATTGCAATTCAAAATCAATACATCAAAAATTGAACTCACCATTCCTCTCCCTCCATCCACTTCCCTTTCTGACCTATTTATCTCTGTAAACAGCACCTTCAGGGGCCTGAAACTTCATGGTCATCTGTGGGTCTCAATTTTCCTCAACCCCAAATGGAACACCAATTCTTCCTTCACAGTCTCCTTTTTTTAATGATAATTTTTGAATAAGTGATACATTTCCATGGTTTAAAAGTTAAAATTATATAAAAAAGTAAATCTTGAGAGTTCTCACATCCAACCCTGTTCACAGCAAGCACCCTCTAAGTAACTTGTTTTTGTTTCTTTCTTGCGTATCCTTCAGTGTTTCTTTACGTAAATATAAGCATACGTTCTCATATCTCTCCCTCTCTCTGCCACACAGAACCAGCATACTGCATTGTGCATCCTCCTTTGCCTAATAATGTATCCAGGAGCTCTTTCTCTGGTAGTATACAGAGCTTCCTCATGCGCTTTTAAAAGGAGCATATATCCCATCATGTGTATTGGTCCTCTGGCAGTGGGTACACATAGTTTCCAACCTTCTACATTCATAAACAATGCTGCAAAGAATAATCTCATCCATATGGTATTTTCTAAGTGTGTATTTAGGAAAGAGTCCCAGAAGTGGGATTTCTGGTTTAAAAGGTAAATGCATCTGCCCTTCATAGACTCTTAAATCCTTACCCTCTCACTCACTCCCCCTGTCACCAGCCTGGTTTTACACCTAGATGACTGAGATGGCTTCCATTCTAGCTATCAGTGCTGGATTGACCTGTCCAAAAGCACGCTTTGATTTATTCATCCCCCTGCTGGAAAATCTCCAGTAGTCCTCCTGGCCTACCAAATAAATTACAAATTCCTTAGTCTGTATTTAAAACCCACCACGGTCTGCCCGACGTCCCCTCCTTTCCAGGTTCACCTTCCCGTCCTGACCTCACCTGGACAGGGCTGTGACTGCTCTCTAAGCACCTACGCTTTCCTACCTCCAGGCCTTTGCCCAGGCCTTGTTCTTCATCAGAAATGCCCACCTCTTCTTCTGCCTACCCAAACCCCACTCATTTTTTAAGGGCTTTCTTAAATGGCACCTCCTCCTCAATCTATCACTTGCCACCCTCAGCCAGAAATGATTTCACCCAACTTCCCCAACATCCTGTACTTAAGTCAATGACATGGCATTTGCCTTATGGCGCCTTCTATCGTAGTTACGTCTGTCTGGAGCTCACCTTTCGCATGAGGTTGTACATTCTTTCAAAGCAAAGACTGTGCCTTCTGTACCTTAGATTTCCCAAAGTGCTCATCACGGGATTTCGCACACACGAGTGCCTCACTAAATACTCACTAGTAGATGGTTTATTGAGAGAAATCAGCCTTTTGGCTTGACCCCCCTTCCCCAAGCCTGGAAAAGGCTCACAGGGAAATGAGGCAAGCAGGGCTGATGGCTATAAAACACGCACGTGTGCAGTGAGGCATGAACGCAGATGCAGACACCCCGCCCACATGGAAGGCTGGCTCATAAATTCTGTCCATTTTAGAGCAGTTGTAGGATTAATGACAACAAAATTAAGTGGAACTCAGCAAGCCCTCCATCCCTCTTGAAGGTTTGCTATTTTTCAAGCTGTTTTAGTCCATGGACCACAAACTTTAAAAAAAGTTACAGCGAAGGGACTTGGTAAGGACTACAACTGAAATAAGAGGCACTGGGCTCTTCTCAAGAAAAGGTCAAGATCATAATCTATTCTAGAAAAACTCCAGACTAGGCTTCAGAAAGTGTGGGTTCAAGGCTGAGTCCTCTTATATTATGTGGGTACTTCATCTAATCAGGAAGCTGTTTTTCCCATCTAGAAAAAACAAACACATAAAAAAACCTTCCTTTACAGGAAAACTATTTTTGTTAGTTTTTTGAGGAAGATCAGCCCTGAGCTAACATCTAGCAGCCAATCCTCCTCTTTTTGCTGAGGAAGACTGGCCCTGAGCTCACATCCATCTTCCTCTACTTCATATGCGGGACACCTGCCACAGCATGGCGTGCCAAGCGGTGCCACGTCTGCACCCGGGATCCGAACCGGTGGACCCCAGGCCCCCGAAGCAGAACATGCGCACTTAACCACTGCACCACCAGGCCGGCTCCTACAGGAAAACTTTTTTCCCCTCCAACCTACTATCCAAATGTGGTTCTCCATTCACGTGGCAGGAAGAACTGTGAATTAGGGAAAAAACGATGGTGTTCCCACCATCTTTTGCGATATGACCTGTTTACCTACCTTGACTCAGCCTGGAAGCTAACTGGGAAAGTAAAACTCAGTCAGTTTGTGGCTATTCATGGAAACGGTTAATTTCAGAAGATGAGGGCCAACCTCCTTCCACAGATGTACCATGGTTATCTCCCCAAAGGGAGGTAGCATCTGGCCTGCCCCAGGTTCAGACAAATGTCCCCCTCAAACGCTTCTGGTACCTTCCGCTCTGGTTCAAGCTGCCATCATCTCAAGTCTGAATTTCAGCAAAAGTCTCCTAGACAGTGTTCCTGAATCTGGGCTCTCCCAGGGCCAAGGAGTGTACTTGTCCATACCAAACCAAGTGCCAATGACTTGCCAATTGCCGATTCCATGGGTCTCTCTTCAGCCTTTACCTCACTTCTACATTTGACCTCTCTTCTACCATTTGAAACTGTTGTAAGCACACTGTAATTCTTTTTGAGACCCTTTCTCCTCCCTTGGCTTCCATGACATGGACCCTCCTGATTCTTCTATTTCCTTTCCTGGCTCTGCTTCCGCTACCCATTCCTAATGCCCTCATACTGCAATCTGTCATCTGCCCTCTTTCCCTCTTTTTCCACATACTTTTTCTGATCAAGCTCATCCACTCCTACAGCCTCAACTTGCTCCTATGTGCTAATCCCTCCAAAACTGATATCTTTCCCAAGCTCTAGATCCACTTCTCAACTGTTTACTGAACATCTCTCCATGGATGTTCCACAGGTACCTCACCTCGGCCGTGATCCAGCCTGTCTGAAACCCAACTCAGCAGCTTCTTCCCCCTTCCCCTATCAACCTGTGCTTCCTCTTTAGTTCTCTATTTCAGCTAATTGTCCAGGTCATGCCCTATTCAACTTCAGCTCTTTCCTCAGCTTCTGACCCCATATGTAACTGTCCGCTAAATGTCACCAGTCCCACATACTATTTCTTCTGCATTCCGATTGCCGTGGCCAATGCCCTCATTGACTCTCAGCTGGGCAGGATAATGGCCTTCTTCTTTGTTTTCTCTATCAGTTCAACCCATCCTCCAGAGTTTCTCACTCCACAATATAAGTTTGATTATGTCACCATCTCACTTAAAACCTTTTAATAACTTCCCAAACTCCTTAATACCTGGGCCCAAATTAACTTTCCAGTCCCATTACTAGTCATGACCTGTCTGTCCTAAGATGTCTTCTGTTCTTCCCTCTTAGGTCCAGAGAGAAACTACAATGTTCTGTATAAGGAGTTTCATAGAGAATGCCCTCACCTCACCTCCCACTCCTCAGATCAACACATATGGAAGGCCAACTTTGTGCTCTCTACCACTCTCCTCAAAATCTCCATAGTAAATCTGTACTCATCCTTCAAAGGCAAGACAAATGTCACCTTCTCTCTGTAGCCTTCCTTGACCTCCTGTCCCAGTGGCAGAACCACTGATTTCCCTCATTTGTGTCCCCCAGAATTTTGTTCCTGCCTTTATTATGGTGCCTATCATAAGACCCCTGTATGCTCCCAGAAGGCAGGAACCACTAGTAGTCATTTATGTATCCCCGGTGCCTAGTACGGTGCCACCAGGCTTATAACAGAAACTCTGTAAGTGTTAAAGTAGCATGTTGCTAAATTTGCCTCTTATCATGAAGGCGGCAAGTTTCTGAGGAGATCAGCCTGACTGGAGTAGAGAGATCCCACATGAGAGATGACGTAGCTCCGTTAGGGGAAGAGTTTGTTTTGCTGAGGGCCTTCCTATGTCCCTTGAACATCACAGACAGGTGGCTGCCTGCTCTGCTGGTAAGGAAGGACTCCCGCCTCTACTTAGCCATGTCACGTCAGCCTTCTCTCAGAACACAACAGATGTGGCCTTAAGTCCTGAAAGGGCCTCCCTGTGACCTCACTGTGACTCACAGCATCACTGTCCCCAATGTCAACCACTCATAGTGTTGCCACATCAACAGTCCACAAATCTAAAGTTACATTCAAAACAAGCTCAAAAGGGCCCAAGGAGCCCTAAGAAGGAATATACTTAAGTTCTAAGCTTAATAAGCGAGGATTGAATTCAATTTTAACTTTTTCTAAAGTTCTGATTTCTGATATCTAGACTCATTATGACCCAGGTACATTGGTTCCCTTCCCCCATAGCCCTCAAATCTCCTAAGCCCTTAAATCATTTCTCTCGTACTGTAAGTTAGGCCCCGCCTCAGGACTCAGGTCCAAGGGGCACTTAAAAAAGCCCCAGGCCAGTGGCTTAGTTCTATCAAGCAGCAACTTGGCTGATCCATACTGTGTACCAGGGACCGTGCCAGGTCAAAGGAGACCTTGTCTCTGCCCTTAGAGAGCTTCTACTTCAGAGGCAGAGGCATTAAAACAAAGCCCCTGTGAGTCTAATAAGTACAATGAGTTCCATGGTAGAAGTGTATGCAGTCCATGCAGGCGTACATGGTTGGATGATGGCCAGAGAGCCTTGAGGTGGCTGTGTCTTTGGTTCCAGAAATGTGTTGTTGCCTCCTTCAGTCTGTCAACAAACATTTATTGAGCCTCTACTGCCAAGTTCCTGCCCTTGTGGAACTTACACTTGGGTTTCAGTTTTAGCAAATGGATTCCTATCTTCTTCTGTACCAGAGTACCTTCCAGAAGCACCAGTTCTCTAGAATGAGAGCTCTGCCTTTCCCTCAGCCAGACCTTCCCGGAACTTGAGTTCTGATCTTGGAATTCAAGTCATATTACTGAGTCTGCCTCCCCAGTGCTAAGTGTACATACCTGTCCATCTTCCCCGTTTTGGCCTGTAGCTGGAACCTCTGATACTGTCCTTTGCCCACCGCGCCTCAGTGTTCTCATCTGTAAACTATGGATAACAATAGTATCTCCCTCCAAGGGATATTATGAGGACTAAATGAGACTAGCTTGGCAAATGCTACGTACTTAATAAATTAACTATCATGACCATGGTTATCATCTTTACTTCTAAGATCCCTGCCACACTGCCTGCCTCATCAATGGACCTTCCCTCCTCTTGACGAGGTGTGAGTTGGGGACAGGAAGAGCCCTCCCCCCAGTCATCCCCACCCCCACCATGGTTGTGCGTGGGCTCAGTTTGGCCGTCACAGGCTGGCCCACCCAGACCCAGCCGGGGAAACTGAGTACCTCTCAGTGTCAGATAGCCATAAGCCAGGCAGGCCAAAGCCTGTGCACATTTCCAGTGTTCTTCCCCAAAAATAATCCGAGAAAGGATAGCGCAGCGAATCAGCTCCTTGTTTGCTTGGGTATTCTGCAGAGAGCAAAGAAGTCATTATGCTTTTTGGAAAGGAGTGAAAGTTCCCGCCCACGCTCTTAGCACTGGAAGGTGGGACTGAATTCACCTGTCACCTTTTTCTCTTCTCTTTCCCTCCATCCCACATCTAATCCATCAAGTCCTGTTGGCTCCACTTTTTCCTAAGTCCTAAAACTAAGCTCTTCTCCTCATTTCTGCCATGACTACCTAGTTCAAGCCATGCTCATCTCTCACCTGGCTGACCACCAGCCCGTCCTGGGCTGTTCCACTCCTGCCTCCCATGGTCTACTTTCTACATCATGGCCAGGTGACTTCTTTTAACCTTGTATTGTGGAAAACTTTAATGATATACACAAATAGAGTGGAGAACAACTCACTCAACTTCATCAGGTATCTCCTCCTGCTCTTTTTCACATCTATGCTCCTCATCCACCTACCCTCTCCCTCTATTATTTTGAAGCAAATCAAGATATTAAGTCATTTCCTATTTCATAAGTATTTCCAAAAGATATGAACTTAGAAATATAATCACAAAATTATCTCACTAAAATATTAACAATAATTCCTTAATATCAAATATCTAGTCTTATAAATCTAAAAGTCACATTATAAATCTAATATTTCTTTTACAGTTTGACTGTCCCTACATTGACATGTCTCCTGAGTCTCTTTTCATCTACAGGTTCCACCTCCATCTCTGATTCTTTTTATTGCAAGTCATTTGTTGAAGAACTGGGTCATTTGGTCTAAGGTGTTTCCCAAAGATGTAAAGTTTGTTGATTGCATGCTTATGGTGTCATTCGATATGTCCCTCCATTCTGCTGACTGCCTAATTCTATCATTCCTTCTGCATATGTTAGCTGGAATAATTCTACAAAGAGAAATCTCCACTCATCTACTTTCTGGCTACCAAGAGTAAAGTTCAGATCAGAAGGACAGGATACGTGATTTATTCTCTTTATTTATCAGCTTGCAAAATAATGAGTTTGTTCACTAGCATCCGCCAATGGTGACCAAATAGCTTGTTTTTTATTTTATTATAATAATATTATAATATTTTTATCTTATTATAATATTTATTATGGATTTTTTAAACATATTTGATGTTCCTGAAGATAGCAAACTAATTTCTAAATCAGTGTTTCTGCTCCCACCATTCCCTCTGCTGGGGACACTTTTCTATGTCGTTCAGTCTCTCGTTTCATTTTCATTTTGTTCGCCTCAGAGAGGCCTTGCCTGCCCACTCACCCCATCACTGTCTATGGATTTACCTGTTTTATTTTTTTCTTCCTGACACTTACCTCTCTCTGATATAACACTATTATTTTTTTGTTTGCTTGTCTATTATCTGTCTCCCCAAATAGAAGATAAGTTCCTCGAGGACAGAAGTTTGTCCCTCACGGTCACTACTGTATGGCCAGTGCACAGAGAATATACTCACTCAACACTTGCTGCATGATCCTCTCTCTATTAGCAAGGATAAGGATGGGGTGAGGAGAGAGCCCCCTGCCCCTGTAGAACTGAGGGGCAGAGCTCTCTAAGAAATCACGGAATTGCACCTTCAAGTTACAAGATTTCAGCGACTTTACAAACACAGTCACCTATTAGCTGCACTAATTGACAAAGTCAGGCATTTATTTCCTGGTGAGGTGAAAACAGCACTTCAAGGACTCGAAGACCCTGGAGTTTCCCTGGTTCTGATGTTTACCGATTGTGATGTGTTTGTTAGGCAAGATCACCCCGAGGCCCAGCTTCCTTTTCTACTTGGAAACCTATACCACCTACCTCATGGGGTTATTGTCAGGAAAATGAGTCAGCATCCAAGTGATCCAGCTTTGTTAAGAGCTATCTAAATGTAACCCACTACAGTAAGACACAGGTACGGGAGTCCACCGACTGCTCCCTCCTGACCCAGCTCCTCCCTAGCCCATTGCTTCACCTGCTCCCAGCTCACATACGCGCATGCAAACACTGTCAGACGGACATTGCTCTCGTGCTTTGAAAACATCCATTCAGTCAGAATTTTTGCGAGTTCTCCATGGGCTGACCACAGTAAATACTAAGTTCTATTTTGAGGAAAAGCGTAATAGCATGAAAAGCCACTGGGATGGGAGTCCAAACCCTTGAGGTCTGTCCTGCTCCGGACATTCTGTATTCATCCATCCCCAGACTTTCTGCCCTGGAGAAACCGAGACAAGCAATACGGGCTCTGGAGGCCAGCCCTGCCCTGCTGCAGCTGCTGCCCATCCTCCTGCCCATCAGGGCTGTGAGCACCAGCTGGGCTAGATTGAACCCCTAAATCTTTGTCATGATTCACACTGGTCAAGGAGTTGTCAGGCCTTCAAAGCCCACACCTGCACTCCATGGCAGATGCTACTTGTCTGTGTCTAGAGGTGACTGTGAAATACCAATGAGCCCAGGCTAGGATGACTGTCCTTTGCAAGTTCTCTGGGTGATGGACAGAGGTAAATTTACAGATCTATCCTTCTAGGGGGTGTCAGCTTCTATCATCCGCCTCTGAGGTGCCTCTCAGCCTTTCCTGAGACTCTGCAGACCTTTTTTTCACACATGTCCTTTAAGTTCATTTTTTCCTTGGCCAGGAATGGCCACAAAGTCAGTGTGTGAACTCCCCTGTGGATAAATGATGCTCTGGGAGCAGGCCAGTGCCTGCGTTCTAATAATGAGGGTCACTGTCATCCTATCTCAGGTTCCTGGATTTTGACTCTCGCTAAATATTTGCTCTGAGCTCCTAGTTCCCAAGTCCTTGCCTCGCTCTTAGAAACGTCCACCTGGCCTCTCCGACCTCTGCTGCTACCTCCCGTCTCTGGGGTTTGGGTTTGCTTATGATTCCACTGGGACCACTAGCACCTTTCCCAGATCCTTGCCAGGCCTGAGCCTAGACCTCTGCCCCGCTACCCTTGTTCTCAGCCTCCTGCCTCACTATCCTGGCCTTCTTGTTACCCCACAGATATCATCCTGAAACCTTTCAGGAGAAATCAAAACAATGTTTTTTAATTAAAGGTAATCAAACAGCAACAGGAAGAACCAAATATTAATTTTAGTTTAAAGCTCGGGGCACAAATATTCCAAGGAGGAATGCACAGCAGCCCAGGTGTGGAACCCAAAGCGAGGCTGGCTACCCAACTATGCTCTGCTTCGTTCTCCCCCACTTACAAAGAAATAAGATACCCTCCTCTGCTTCGTGTGCTCCACTGTGCAGTTAAGTCAGAGCTTCTGTAATCATGGACATACTATTAAATGGAAGGTAACACCTAGCAAGTTTTTTGTTTTACCATTTTTCCTTTAATCAGCTGAGCGATTTTCTTCTGCGACTGGGCCAGTTTCTCTTTGGGAAGAGACATGCAGTCTGTGGTCTTCTCCTCCTTGGCTTTAGCGTCTTCTTCACTCTCTCCAGACCCAGTCGCCGGATACAACTCATCCGTCTGCTGGTGTGCTAGGATCCTGGTTTGCTGTGAGCTGTGGATACCAGAGAGGGACATGGAGTCATATCTCAAACAAGGTAAAACTGAAGGATAGAGCCCTCCCAACTGGGGACTAGAGATATGCTTTCTAACATAAACTGGAAGGAATAAAGGTGATAAACTCATGTCACCCTCAAAGCCCAGCACAGAGACAGCAATGTAGGGGTTCAAATGAAACAGATTTGGTAAACCACCGACCTACATCAGAGTTGTAGTTCTGCTGCTTACTAACCATATGACACTAAGCAAGTTAGGACTTAATTTACTTCTCTGTAAAGGGAGGTCAATATGCATACATATCTGATGAGGTTATTGGATTAAATGAGATAATATGCATACGTCATGTATCATAGTGCCTGTTCTTTAGTAAGTGCTCTTTTAACCTTAGCTATTATTATTTTTAATAGCTCCATGACTCAGTTTCTTCATTTACAAAATGAGAGTGTTGTATTGGAAGATTTCAAAGATCCTTCATGTTCTAAAATTCTGATCCAAACCAGGAAAGAAAATGGATACAATGAAATAATGGAAAGGGAACTAACAGTTTGAGGCTAGACCTCACCTGTCCTCTTTCATATTTCTTAAAAGCTTCAACATGTAGTGGCCAACTAACTATAGACGATGTGGGCCCAGCAAGGAGAGAGGAGGGAACCTCACGCTGGGTCAGGAGCAGATTCAGAGGAGAAATGGCCTTCTCAGTTGCGTTAGAAGTAAACGTGTTGAGAAAGAACTGAGTAGGTTGAAAATATGCCCCCTTTCCCTCACCTGCCTCTCTCTCTCACACACACACAATGTACATCTCTGACTTCAACGCTGAACATAATTATGAATGGGTAATTAGAATGGTAAAGATAAAAGTCAAAGAGTTAATCTCACATTACAAAAGAGATAAGTATATCCTAACATCACCAGAAAAATCAATAAAGTGATCCAGAAGAAACAGAATTCTGAGATCTTGAGAACAAGAACCATTTATAATTAATTATAAATAAGTCCCCCAAAGGAATCATCTTTATATTTGCAATAGTTTTTAAAAGTTCAACCATTGCATAGTTTGTTTTTTTTTAAAGATTTTATTTTTCCTTTTTCTCTCCAAAGCCTCCTGGTACACAGTTGTATATTTTTAGTTGTGGGTCCTTCTAGTTGTAGTATGTGGGATGCCGCCTCAGCATGGCTTGATGAGCAGTGCCATGTCTGCGCCCAGGATCTGAACTGGCAAAACCCTGGGCCGCTGAAGCAGAGCGCATGAACTTAACCACTGGGCCATGCGGCCAGCCCCCTTGCATAGTTTTTAATACAAAATTTATCTTCCTTTCCCACTGATTAGATAAGTAATGAATGTTCACTGTACAAAAAAAAGGAGGGGACGGCAGCCAGCCCCATGGTGTAATGAAGTTTGGCGTGCTCCACTTCGGTGACATGGGTTCGTGGGTTCTGATCCTGGGTACAGACCTACACCACTTGTCAGCAATGCTGTGGCGGCAACCCACATACAAAATAAGAGGAAGACTGGCATGGATGTTAGCTCAAGGCTAATCTTCCTCAAGCAAAAAAACGAGGACGATTGGCAATAGATGTTAGCTCAGGGCAAATCTTCCTCAAGCAAAAGAAAAAAGGGAAGATTCAGAAAGGAAAATAAATGTCAAGTATAATTTTTTATGCCAGGTTTGAAAAATGACATGTTAATATCCATACAGAGTCCTGTTCTCAATAACCTATCCAGAAGCATGTGGGCAAACCAGGTCATGTGGATAGGAGAGCAACGTTTCTTCAGGATCGTCTACTGCCCACATCAGAAGTGTGCTTTCAGAAGACATGCAAACTCATTTAAAAAGCCAGGGAAGGCTAGCACTGCAATCTGATCAGAAGACGGTTGCTAAATTTGCCTCTTCCTTGCCTGGTGAATTCTGTATTCCTCCTTCAAGACCCAACTCAGATGTCACCTCAGCTAGAATTCTCGCACTAGAGTAGCAGTGGATACCCCCTCAGGGCTTGCGAAAATTTCCTCCAAACCTCTTCTATGGTGTGAATCACATTATAGTCTCATTTTCAAATTTTATTTGCTTTGTGTCTGAGTCTTCTGTGCTTTCTAGCAAGTAAACTCCAATAGGGCCAGGGCTGAGTTTCATTTGTTCCTGAAACCCTGATACCTGGCTCAGGTAAAACAAATGATGGCTTGTTACATGACGAACAAAGGAGTGAAAAAAAGAAAGTGCAAAGTCTTTAGGATGCTTCAAAAATACTGCGGGTAGGCAAAATCTGTGGCAAGACATCATAACTGAAAAAAACGAACAGAAAGAAAATTTAGTCCCTCAATAGAAGATTTTGCTTAGGCTGCATATTTCACAGACCTGGAGCGGAAGTTAAATCTACTGGGGTCCCCAAAGAGATAGCTAATTACGGATATTAAAAATGATTAAGTCCTAAATATTTTAAATTCAGCCTTGAATGAAATTAAGCTGAGACCAAGGCAGCAAGCTTCAGCGGCAGGGACCTCAAAGGAAGAAGAACCATCAAAGTCTTGATAAATGACTTCACAACGTAGAACCCTGAACTAGCTTTGAACATCTTGTTATGAAACAGAAGAAAGATAAATGGAGACTATTGACCTGTCAGATATCGCAAAGGACAGTCAGAATAAAGAGAACAGGCAGGTTGAATGAGAGGCCTGCCTTGCCAGGTTTCTAACTTATTGTATATGTTGCCATCATAACTATAAATTCTGACTAGTAATATTAAATATGAATTATCTGACTATTTCCAAGACACTCTACTGTGAACTCCACATTTATAACTTCAACTTTTATAGTTATAACCCTTAACCTCAAGATTTTTTACAAGGTAGTACAGAATTAAATTATCCAGTACAGGAACCACTAGCCACATGTGGCTATTAAATACACACAATGGGGCCAGTGTGAATTGAGATGTGCTGTAAGTGTAAAATACAAACTGAATTTTGAAGACTTAGCATGAAGAAAAAATACAAAATGTTTCATTAATTATTTTATATAACATTTGGATATATTGACATAAATATACTATTAAAATTATATTCACCAGTTTCTTTTTATGTTTTAATATGGCTACTAGAAAATTTAACATGACACATGTGGTTCGCATTTGTGGCTTGCATTATGGTCCTATTCGATAGCATTGGTACAGAGCAATGGTTCTCAACTACGGGTGAGTTTGCCCGGGGGACATTTGGCAGTGTTTGGAGACATTTTTGCTTGTCACAGTTGGAGCACTGCTACTGGCATCTAGTGGGTAGAGACCCGGGATGCTGATAAACATCCTGTGATGCACAGAACAGTGCCCTACAACAGAATTATCCAACCCAAAATGTCAAGAATGCTCAGCTTGACAAACCCTGGGATAGAGGAATGGTTAAAGAATGGACTCCAGTCAGACTCCTCCATCTGAATACCACTTATGAGCTGTGTGACTTTGGGCAAATTGCCTGATCTCTCTTTGATTCATATTTCTTATCTATAAAAAAGGGTAGTAACAGTACCTCCTTCACAGGGTTGCTGAGGGAATTAAATGAGTCAATAGGTGTAAAGTACTTAGAGCAGGGCCTGGCACATAGTATTTGCTCAATAAGTATTAGCTATTATATTGTGAAATTTTTTATTTATTGTCTCTTCTTGACTTTTTATTTCATGCAACAATTTTAACTTACTCACTTTGTTATATTTAATTCCCTATGACTTCACCAATCTTGTTATAATTAACCTATCTTCATAAAAAAAATTAAAATTCCCCTTAAATTTGGAAAAAACAATTATTTCCCATCTTGCACAAGTACAAGTGGATATTACAGCAGAATTGTTATTAAAACACATCACAGGGCCAGCTATGGTGGCCTAGTGGTTAAGTTTGGCAGCCCGGGTTCGGTTCCCAGGCATGGACCTATAGTACTGTGTTAGCGGCCATGCTGTGGCAGCCCACATACTAGAAAATAGAGGAAGATTGGCATGATGTTAGCTCAGGGTGAATCTCCCTCAGCAAAAAAAAAAAAAAAAAAAGCACTAACAACAAAAAAACACATCACAGAAGCTCAACCTTTTCTTCTGTGTAATATGCATGCAAAGCTCCTCACCCAGATTTGCCTTAAGTGGGAGATCCCAGTGTTTCAGGTCAGTGAGTGAGTGTAACGTCAAGGTGCCGTGGTACTTACAGATGGAAGCAGAAGTCCCAGTCGGTGTCATTGCTGACAGTTGGGATGCGGATGGGGCTGGCTTGCATCTTCTTCCTTCAAGAATGACATGTGAGGTCAGCTTTGGAAGAAAAGGCTTAGAAGGCTGTTCTATTTTCCCTCTGATAGACGCTATTAACATGAAACTGAAACTGCCCAAAGATATAACCCATCCTAATTCCACAAACCACCTATGCACACTCATGAATGGAGACCCCCGGAAAGCAGAAATTAAAGACATTTGCTAATTAAATCCCTGAATTAACTTTCTTTCCTCTAATTTGTATGCCATATTACCTCCAAAATCCCTGCCTCTTTTTCACTCCTTAAGCCAGCAGATTTACAGCTCCTGAATCATGAAACTATGGTCTCCTACTCAAGTCAGATATTGTTTTTGCTGGTAGGACAGCAAGATGGATCCAGGCAAAGCAACCAGCCCTCAATACTAAATGAAATATGGCCAATGTATTAGTTAATGCTCTTTGTCCCTAACGCCATCCTACTATTTAATAGGTGGTCCTAGTTAAGGAGCTAAAACATATGTGTCTATTTTGGTTGCTATTGTAGGGGAGGAAGACTTTTCCTCTACCTAATGTGGGTTCATCTGGCCAGAGAACGAATTAAATTCACATGAGACAGAATAGCAAGAGAAAATTAAACAAAGCTTTATGAGGACCATGGCCCAGGGCCTTTCTTCCCGAAGGAAGAAAGGGCACTGAAGAAGTGGGGTGCACAGAGTGGTTATATACCCCCAAACAGGTGCTTCACATATGATTAAAATGTCCCTCCCACAATAGTCACAAGATTGCCCTGTCGGCACAGCACTTGATGGACACGGCAGGAGGCAAGTCTATTGTCTTGAGCTGGGTGGTCACAGGTGAGAGCAGCAATCACTTCCTAGCCTAAGGAAAGATGCTTAATTCTTAAGGAAATGCCAACATTGGGAGGGGGAGTTGATCATAGGAGATTACCACACAAGTACAGTAAACAAAATGCAGATTTAAGTCCTTGCCTTTGGCAATGATTAAGACTTTCTAGAGAGAAGGTCATCCCGTTTCTTCTTCCTGGCACAGAGGGGGATATCTATACAGATGGAGCTTTCCTTTACAATGTAAATGTCTCCTAACAAAGGGCAAGCAAGTTCCACTCCTCAGAGCCTCCTTCCCTGTCCCAGTTTATCAAAAGCAATCAGCCTCAAATAATCCTCATGCCAAAGAGACATATCTTGGGGTGGACAATTCCAGTCCCTACACTATCATTAGCTGAGGGAGGAAATGGTTGAAACTCAGGGCAAAAAATTTGATTTATAATTATTTGTAAAATTCAACCCTCATAGCTATCCCTATCACTTAAAACCAAATCGAATGCATTTATCTCTTGAACATTAATACCCACCAAGTCGCTCCTCATCTCACCCTGCAGAATGTCACTCCTTCCCACCTGAGCCCTGACTAGCTCTCTCTAACTCAGGCTCCAAAACATCCACAATCCAAAACCCAGAAGGGAAGATTCACTAATTTCTCTTTCTAATCTCTACTACCAAAACTATGGCCAGGGAGAGGGGTTTCGACTTCTCAAACTCCTAAACTCTGCTCCTGTGAAGTTCCACACGGCCCTGAACGCTAATACCACACTTCGGAACCTCTCTCAAGTGCAAATCGCTTCCTTCTTTTCGGCAGTGGTTTCGGCGGAGCGTCGTAAACCCTGAACCCGACATCCCGAGCATCGTCTGAGCTTCCCAGGCTTCTTTCCTGCGGGCGGCGCCCGGCCGCAGAGGCTCTGGCCGGAGAAGCGGCAGAGGGCGGCCGCGTACCTGGCCGCGGGCAGAGAAGCCACGCCCCGGAATAGCCTCCCCGGCTCCCTCGGCCGGCAGCTCGGCTTCCTCGGGCGGCGTCAGCGCCTTGGCCTCGGCGGACCTCGTGCAGGGCGCCGCAAGGGTGTCTTGCGGA
Source organism: Equus asinus (assembly GCF_041296235.1). Classification (NCBI taxonomy): domain Eukaryota; kingdom Metazoa; phylum Chordata; class Mammalia; order Perissodactyla; family Equidae; genus Equus; species Equus asinus. The sequence continues at coordinate 81,361,510 of NC_091799.1, forward strand.
AGCGAGGCGCTCGGCGAGGTCTGCCTTTCCCGCCGCCGCCAGGGCTCTGGCTCGGGAAACAATGGGGTTGCCATGGGAACGGGACGCTGCAGGCCGAGCCCCGAGCGGCGGCGCCTGTAGCCATGGTGACGCGGAGCACTTCCGGACCTGCGGACTCCCGGGCGGCTCAGGCCAACCACGGCTCAGGCCAACCACAGCTCCCGCCGCGCCCTCTGCTTCCCGGTTCCCGCGGGCGTGACGCCCGGGGCCTGAGGCTCGTCCCCAAACTTCCCTCTGCTGCGGCGGAATCCTCCACTACTGTTCTTAAAGGGACTTCACCTCTCGGAGTTGAAAACGCAAGAAGAGGAGATAAATCCCATCAAGGGGTGGAAAAGAGCGCCGGGCTCCACGTCTCTCCCTATTTAAAGCTACGACTTAGCGGGCTGTATCTGGCGACACCCAGCGCCCTCCGCGCGCCTCTTCGCGTACCCTGCACCCCTCAGCTCCCTGTGTGTTCTGGCTCTGCGGCCAGGGAGGAAAGGCTCAGTTATAAGTATTGACGGTGCTGGCACTGTCTGTGTTCCCTTTCCCGGTGTGATGTGAGCTATGCATGGTTAGGAAAGTGGAGTGCAGGAAGGGGAGTAGCTTAAGAAATGGACCACTAGTTCTACCAATGGTTAGCAGTTCAGAGAATATTTTCGAGCGGGGTGGGCACATTTGGCAAACACCACATAGCTAAGTTGTGCAGCCCTATGTTATTTTACTACCCCTCTTCAGTGGCCCGAAATACATACAGTGGTGACGATAACTCAGATCTGACTGGAGCCAGGGCAATTGTGGCCAATACCCAAATGAACAGCACCGGCTCCGGCAGCCTCTTGTTTGAGAGTGTTATCATGAACCCTACAATGAACTGAGGGCCTGTCAAGTCAGACCTGGGATGTCCCTCTCGTTTTCAAAAAAGAGCAGGCTCGGTAGAGAAAGGAGGAAAATATTTACTAAGAACTTGAAAGCTGGTGTTTACATTTAGTGTTCTTTTCAGTTCTGAGGTTGAAGTTTAATTGCTATTGATCCAAGACTGCCAAGATAGCCTTTCTGGATTTAGGTTGGAGGAGCTATTTAAATGAGTTTGCTTAAAAATCTCTTTAGTAAAACCTGGTAGGCCTGTTAGCTCAAGGTTTAAATCTGTACCCTCAAGCTCCTAAGGCAAAACTTTAGAAAGATCCCACTCCTTTTATGCTCTGTTTTCTAAGGAAACTCCCAGAAGGAAACAATGACGAGAGCAATGAGCTTGGCTTCAAGAAGTTGAGGTTCTTGGGGCCGACTGGTGGCGCAGCGGTTAAGTGCGCACCTTCCGCTTCCACCGCCCAGGTTTGCTGGTTCGGATCCAGGGTACAGTCATGGCACCGCTTGGCAAGCCATGCTGTGGTAGGCGTCCAACATGTAAAATAAAGGAAGATGGGCACGCATGTTAGCTCAGGGCCAGGCTTCCTAAGCGAAAAGAGGAAGATTGGCAGCAGTTAGCTCAGGGCTAATCTTCCTCTAATTAATTAAAATATAAAAGTCAAGGTTCTGGTTTTGACTCTGTGTGGCCCAGGGCAAGTCACAGTCCAGGGGACCAAATTTTTTTGCCTATGCACGGACAGTATTTGTACCACTTACTTTCTAAAACCCTGTTCAGTTTCGAGATTCCATGAGGGTAAACTGCAGATTTTTGTGACTCTATGAACAATAATTAACATGTATGGTGATGAAAAGGAAGAACCAGTTTCCTGTCCTCCAACACTTATTTCCCTTACCCGTGTTAAGTTGATCATCAAGCTGAAAAGTTGTAGTTTTCTCTCATTCTAGGAGATGGCGATGAGGTTGTTTCTAAGCATGTTAAACATGGCTTCTCTTTCCTCAACACTAGCTTTTGCTGATCACTGTAAAGGGAAGTATGGGACCAGAACAGGCGCTGAAGTCCGGTTCCCAAAGCCAACACACTGATTCCACCAACGTCTAATTAGCTCCGGCCAGAAGCATGTTGCTCTGATCTGTAAAGATTAGAAATCAAATTGAAGGAACTTTAAAGACTCTTAGCATTCCAAACCCCTGTGCTGTTTTTTCCTTCCCTCGCCATCTTAACCTGGCCTCAAAAGTAAGCTTGGTTAGAGTCGATGTGCATGAGGTTCGTTCAGACTCTGGGTTAGAATCCTCGTAATCTAGGTGGATGGTGCTTTCATGACGTGCTCACTCACATTCCCTCCCTTGATCCTGAGATTGAAGACGCCAGCATTACTGTTGCAGAAATCTCACAGAGGAAGCACGTGGAGAGGTACTTCTAGACTCTTCCAATCCAGGTCAAATGTGATTATCGCCAGATTATTCCAACTCCAGGAACTGTGAAACTTAAAAACAAGGAAAGCCAAGTAACCTTTCTCTTGGACTGTGTAATTTCTTGAAACAGATTTTCTGGCCTCTCAAGACAGGGTTATATGCCTTCATTCTGAGCTCCCACGGTATCCTGTCTACAGTGTCATCATGACACTTTCCACACTATATTGGTCCTCTCTGTTTACTTTCAAGTTCTCACTCCATGCATCTTTCCATCCACCCAGACAGAAATGCCTATTGAATACCTACTATGTGCCTGATACTGTTCTAAACATTTGGGAAGCAATGGTTGACAAGTAGATAAAGATTTTGCTCTCCTGGAGCTTCTCTTCTACTGGGTGAAGAAAAACAGAGGGCTGCTAGTAAACAATATGACATCTCTGCAAGTTAGAAAAAGGCACATGGCTTAGTGAATAGGCAGCAATGTCGTGTGAATTAGGAAAAAGCATCTTCTCCTAGCCAGACTTGGGCCCCTGCCAAGGGCGAAAGCTTTGGGAACAGAGGACGGGCTGGATTTCAAGACTCACTCTCTCCCTCCTTCAGCTGGATGAACCACCTTACATGGAAGTGATAAATGATATGGAGAAAAATAAAGCCAAGAAAGGGATCTAGAAAGTGATGTGAACCTGTGGGGAGGCTGTGCTAGGTTATATAGTGTAGTTAAGGAGGGCCTCTGAAAAAGGTGGCATTGCGCAGAGAACTCAAGGAAATAAGGGAGCAAATCATGCAAATGTCCAGAAGAGCATTCTAAGATGCTAACAGCTAGTGCAAAGGCCCTGAGGCAGGAGCAAGTTTAATGGATTCAAGGAAGAGCAAAAGGGCAATTAAGAATGAGAGACAGGAGAATGGGTCAGTGGAAGAGCAGGGCCTTATCAGCAATCTATACATGTAAATATCCATCCACCCACACACCAGTGAATATTGAATACCTACTAGGTGGCAGGCCCTGTTTGATGAGCTGTGAGTTCCTTGTGTGCAGGAGCTATGTTCACCATGGAGCCCTTAGCATTCAGCACAGTTCCTGGCATATTATCAATGTTCAGTAACATTTCATAAACTGAGTCATCTTCATGAACTTCCCGTTAGTAGAGATTCTGGCCTCTCAATGTGAATGTTTCCTACTGCTGCTGTTAACAAGTCACCGCAAACTTAGTGGCTTAAAATGACACAAATTTATCTCATAGTTCTGGAGGTCAGAAATCTGCAGTGGGCCACAGATAAGGTACCAGCAACGCTGGTCTTTTCTAGGGGTTCTCCGGGAGAATTTTGTTTTTTTTCTTCTCAGTTTCTAGAGACCACCTGCATTCTGTGGTGTGTGGCCTCTTCCTCTATCTTCAGAGCCAGCAGTGTAGCATCTTTAAATCTCTGACTCTGACTCCTGCTTCCACATTCAAAGACCCTTTGGATTATATTGGACCCAGCCAGACAACCCAGGATAATCTCCTTATTTTAAGGTCAGCTGATAAGCAAACTTAATTCGATCTGCAAACTTAATTCCCCTTTGCCATAGAACAGAAAATGTTCACAGATTCTGGGGAGTAGGACGTGGACCTTTTGGAGTGGGTGGGGCATTATCCTGCCTACCAGAGTGTGTTTAACCTGACTTAAACGCATTGGTTTAAAAACATTGGGAGGTGACCCATAGGCAACACTTAGTACCTACCTCTCCTCCTGTTAAAAACTTACATTATTTGATTGTGTCCTGCTCCTTTTTCTCCTCTACACGTCCTCCATTTATGATCTGGCAGATCCAGTCACAGTTCTTGAATATCCCGTTTCTTCCCATTTTAGGGCCTGGTTTATAATGAATGTGCAGGAATGTCTCTTTTCTTCTCTTCCACTCACCTCCATCTCTTGAGGATTTACTCCTTAGGGGAGCCTTTCCATCTGCTGGAACCCACACTTACTGCTCCCTCAACCAGCTCCTACGGCCCACTTATGGCGACCATCATAGATGAGCTCTTATCCTTTGTTTCACTAATATGCCACACATCCCCATAATGCTTGACAGTGCTCTGCCCTGAGCCGGTGGACCGAAATTGCAACTCTGTGAACGCCTTGGTTTGTTGCTTTTTCCAGCTCACCCTTTGCCTTGCAGTCTGCCTTTAACTTTGCTCAAAACATCACCCCCATCTTTGCTGGATAGTGTTTCTGCTGCTGTCAGCACCCAGCATCCCACAGTTATGCCACATTGCA